>NC_092313.1:50617742-50923579 GCF_036785885.1 Coffea arabica
ATACACACGTTGGTAAATTTACAAATCAAAAGGGAACATCGGATCAAGATACAATTAGGTTTTTTTCCAATTACAGAGGAGCTATACAAAAGAATATCTATACTAGCTCGACTCTTTCTTCAAAACATCACAGTTCCAAATATTATGCCCTGTAAGGAAAACAAAGGCAACGGAGTAGGCTTTCACCCAATGAGGTACCAACACGCCAAGTATATAAGAATCACAAAAGTACAATTGTACTCAATCCAAATATAACCATCAAACAAATAGTAATAACCACCATATGTAAACCGGAGTAAAAGGATACAAACGGCTCTCAAGAACCATTTCCTCTTTTGCAGTACTTGATCACAGCTTGTTGACTCTCCGTCAATGTTTAACGAACAAACATGACCGTAGACCCCGCTTTACCTCAATTCCGTCCACCACACATACCCCTTACCGGGCCCGAACACCAAACAGAACAGAGGTGGTAATACTCGAGTATACCGGAATCCAGAGTCTCAATACCCAAAGATTCCCAGAAATAGTCCCCATGGCTTGTCAATTTTCCTCAACCAAGCCCTTGCTGGCTCTATTCAATTGACTACCAATGAGGTTGAGCTCAGATTAACAGGAAAGGTCATTGGAAACACGTCCAAACGACACCAGTTCAGGCACAACCAAGAGATTTCAAATTATACAGTAAACAGTCAAATAAGCAATAGAGAACGAGCGTGATAAGGTACACCCTCGTCTCATCCAGAACAAACGAAAATCACAGTCATTCAAATCACAGATTTCAAGTACGCATAAAGCAAGGAAGCAACAATCATATGAGTGGTACACTCACCAGTTCAAATAAAGTTAACTTTAAATGTTTCCTCCCGAGATACGCCTTGAGTCACCGGCACGTCCTACGAACAACCAAGAAAACAATTGAGACTCGATTACGAGTCGTATTCCTATTCAATAAACTACTAATGCAAGGCAAAATAGAATTTGGGAGTGGAAAAAAAACAACAATTGGTGCCAAAAGTTTAAACGACCCCAAAGTCTCTCATTACCACTCAAAAGCAACCCAACTCAAAGGGATCGCATAGAGTCAAAAATTGGACAGCACTTCCCCTTAGATTTCCTTACTTTTCCATCCTACAAACAAACACCAACTTGAACCCAAATCCACCACAATTGCACATACAATTGCTAGGCTATTAAACACACTTCATTAGGGTCACAATACCATCTTAGCCAATTAAGGGCTTTAAAACCAACCATAATAAAGCCCTAAATTCAAAACCCTAAACTGAAATTGAGGTACACAAGCTGAAATTTTTCGTAGTCAAGGAGAACTAACATATAAGAGCCCAATATTACACATAACAAACCACCAAACCATGGCTAATCATTAACCATCACATGAGGGCAGAAAATTCACTATAAAAACTGAAATTTACCATAACCCTACTTCAAATCATAAACTTTCTTACAAAACCACATATTTAACAACTCTATTCCACTAATTTACAATTATCAAGAGCAAAAGGGGATTTCTAGGTAAGTTACCTTGGAACCTTAGGAAAGATGATAGCTTAGGGTTTCTTCTTGAAGAATCACTCCACCAACACCTTAAATCCTCCTTAGTTAGCACTCTTATGGAAGGGTTTGCGATTTAATCGGTTGGAACTCAAGATTTGGACAAGAAATTGAAGAACAAAGTGAAGTCTCTCTCTTGGTTTTTCTCTCTCAATGGCCGGCCAAGCAAGGAGGGAAATGAAGGGAATTTTGTCAAAATTCTTGATTTAGTAAAGGTGAAAGAAGTTTGGTCAAAGTCCACCCTCCATTGATTTCATGACACTTGTCCTTTCCTATGCTTAATCTCATCCTTTTGTCTACCAAAGGTTAATCTATCTAGCTAACCTCTAATTGTTCCTTAACACCTTATAAATAATATCTCTTTAAGCAAAACTTCACCTAATCGTCAAAATTTAACGCACTTCATGCACTAGCGGGTCCCACGTCCCATGAGTACTACTAACGTCACATAAACTAACTTGTACTAGGAAAATGATTTAAAAACTATACTTACTCATAAAAATATTTAGGAATTTAGTCTAATAAAGAAAAATATAGAAAATGTATGTAAGGGAATAAAATAATGACTAGAAAATAAGAAAATTTTCGGGTCCTCACACCCCAAGCCTTCCCCTTGTAGTATTCCTCTTTTTTCTCAGCCCGTCGCCTCCTTTCTTTTGCTTGGTTTTTCTCTATCTTTCCCCTTACCAGAATCCTCCCTTCTCAACCGCCCTCTCTTGCTCCCCACTCAGACTTTTTTTTTCTTTTTGTTTTTCCTCCCAAAAAATCCCTAAATCAACAAATGTCATCCTACTAATCAAACAATAGGGACATTTGTCTAAAGCCTATCCATCACACCTAGCCCTCTTGCATGGCCTCCACTTGGCTACTATCCCCCTAATACACTTGTCTAATAATCCCCTATTACACTTATCTTCTTATTTTATTTATTTATTATATATTTTTCAAAAATAAATTAGGTAAACAAAAAAAACAAAATATTAATTCCTAATTCCAAATGCGTTGCACAATTTTCATTTATCTTTAAAAAAATTGAATCTAAAAGGATTAAAGACAAATTTTGATTTTTTGTGAGAAATTTTCCTTTTTTAGAAATTTAATGCAAAATACCTTAAAATGAAAAAGATAAACCTAATTTACAAAAATAAACACTAACTGTCATTTAATCAATTAAAATTAAATTAAAATAAAAGAATAAATAATAAAAAATAAAGCTAAAATTGAATTAGATAAAAATTGAAATTTTGGTGTCTACAGTGTCCTTATTCGCACTCGACCTCCATGAACTTGAAATAATTGATCCTGCGGGCGGACTTGCATGTATATGTGCATGATTATAGACGGGCTGCATTCTTCTTGTAGCGATTGAACTAGGCCCTTGGACTCTTATTCGAGACGTCGGGTAAGTAGAAACTTGGATTACTCATACGTATGCATGAATGTAGGTCGGCAACGACTGAACTGAACCCTCGTTGGACCTCTTGCCTGAGACCAACCTTAGAGCAGTCGGGTAAGCTGGGCAACTTTGGGTAAAGGACGAGGTTCCTAACTTGTTTACTCCTGACTGGAATTCATGACTTGAACTCGTGACATTTCTGAATACGGAGCGTTAATGTGAGGACCCAAAAAATTTTCTTATTTTATTTTATTTCTTCGAATACATTTTCTTTACTTTACTTTATTACCTTAATTTCTTAGATATTTTTACAAGTGAGTCAAGTTTTTAAATCATTTTTCTTATAGAAGTTAATTCATGTTAAGTTCGTAGCGCATTATAGAAGTGGGACCCACTAGTGAGTTGCGTAATAAATTTAGTGGACAAAACAAGTAATTATTTAAGAAGGTTTGTGTGACTAGAAGTGCTGAGAGTGAACTAGAGGAAACCAATTTAGATAAGACCTTGGAGACAAAGGAAAGACAAAAAAGGTCAAGCTTCAAACCTTAGGCCAACACTTGTCGGCCATCTAGTTAGTCTTTTGACCAAGACTATCCTTGGCTTTATCTTGAAAATTTGAAGCAAAAATCCTTCATTCTTCTCCTTCTTGTGGCCGAACCATTGAGAGGAAAAACAAGAAAGAAAACTTCATCTTCCATCTCAAATTTCTTTCTTGAATCTTGAGTTTAACCATTAATCTTGCAAACTACTCCATAAAAGGTGATATCTAAGGAAGACTAAGGGCTTTGGTGGAAAGATTTAGGAGGAATAAGGTCAGCCTCTCTTCTTAGGGTTTTAAGGTAATCATGCCTACAACCCATTAGATTTCTTTTATCTTGCTTGTGAGGAGATTTAAGGCTTGATTATGGGTTATTATGTGAAAAAATTCATGATTGGTGTAGGGAATCAAAATTTCCAGCTTTAGTTGAGGAAAATCAGTGTTAATATGTTAATATCAGGTTTACTATGAATTTTTAGCCATGCCATGTGATTTTTCCAGCTTGTACATGTTTTACTAGCTTGCTTATGGAAATTCCAGCTTGTAGAGTTGAATTTTGCTTGATGGCTAGCTTTGATATGAAGACATGTGAGCTGAATACTTGTCTATTTTTGGTGGCTTTATGGTTTGAAATTAGTAGATCGTATAGCCTATCATTTGTGGTCTTGATTTGGATGGTTTGGCCATGAAATTTTGTGTTGAATTTGGAGAGGAAATATTGGACAAAACAGGGGTTATGCTGTCCAAATTTTGAGGCAGCTTATTACCTTAGATTGTGGGTTGATTTGGTGATGTACTTGCCTAATATGCTTAGTGAACCTTTAAGCTTTCTTATGTGTTGCATTTTGGTTGAAATGGAAGGGTTTTCATTGGGATTTTCTTCCAAATTGCAGGCTGAAGTTGTGCTTGTTGGTCGAGTGAATATCATAAGAATAAAGTAGTGAAACATCTTGTTTCTTTCACTTTTTTGCCACTGGAAAATTTCCAGCCATGAAGCGAATAAGAAACTTGTTGGTTATTCATGTTTTCTTGAGTCCAAAATGTTCTCATTCACTCCAAAACGTTACTTGAGTTTTTGCCCTAACATATACTTGGATTTTTCTTTGATTTGCACTCTAAATCTATCCGTGTATGTTGCATTTTGGAAAGTTAACTTGGATAGGAAGACGAGTCATAGTCGAGCCGAAATTGTGAATTGCGTTCACTTGGCATTGGATGTGGGGACCATAATTATTTTACCTTGGTTGATCTTAGAGCTTGTCGGTGATCAAGGGTGTAATCCAGGAGGAAACTTTTGACGTTATTTTTGCTTTAACTGGTGAGTGTACCACTCGTATGACTTGTTGCTTAACTGATTTACTTGTGCTTGAAATTTATGACTTGAATGAATGTGACTTTAGTTATCCTGGACGGGATGATGGTGTACTTTATCACACTTGTTTCCTTTGACTGTTTGACTGGTTTCCTATGAAATTTGGATTTGTTACTTGTGCATGAGTTGATGTCGTTTGGAGGTTAAAATCCAACGGCCTTATCGTGAAATTTGAGCTCAAACCTCATTGGTAATCAATTGAATTGAGCCAGCAAGGGCTTGGTCGAGGTAGAATGACGAATCATGAGGAAACTGTTGCTGATTCACTGAATACTTCTGATATCTGGTATACTCGAGTATTACCACCACTGTTCCTGTTTGGTGTTTGGGCCCGGTAAGGGGTATGTTTGGTGGACGGAAATTGGTGTAAAATGGGGATCTACAGTCATGGTTTTACTTCTTTAATCGTTGACGGAGTGTCAATGGGTTTGGATCAAGTAATGCAATGGGGAATTTGGCTCTTGAAAGCCATCTGTATCCTTTTACCTGAACTACTCTGTTTAAACTGTGGTGTTTACTTATATCTATATTTGATGCTTATATTTCATCGATTAAAATCGCGATTGTGTGATTCTTGACTACATGACCTTCTTGGTACCTCATTGGGCGAAAGCTCACCCCGTTACCTTTGTTTTCCTTACAGGGGGTGAAATTTTTGGAGCATGAATTTTGGGAAAAGATTTTGTGATGCCCCGAAAAAATAAATTTTTTTCCTTATTTTATATCTATTATATTTCTTTTCATGCATTTTCTTTATATTACTTTATTACCTTAATTTCCAAGATATTTTTATAAGTGAGCCAAGCTTTTAAATTATTTTCTTGGTATAAGTTAGTACATATTAAGTTTGAAGTGTATTATGGACGTGGGACCCGCTAGTACAGTAAGTACGTGAAAATTTTGATGACTAGATGGAGTTTTACACAAAAGGATATTATTTTATAAGGTATTAAGAGATAATTAGAGAATAGCTAGATATGTTAGTGATTAGAAGACAAAAAAAAAAGATGAGGATTAACCCTTGGATGTCAATTGTCATTGAAGCATTAGACCTTGACTTTGACTAGAACTTTTCTTAACCTTTACTAAAACCAAATTTTGACGAAAATTCTTCCATTTCCTCCCAGCTTTGGCCGGCCATATAGAGAGAAAAAATCAGCCATAATCTTCTTATCCTTGGCCGAAATTTTTGACTAAGCAAGAGAGAAGAAAAAAAAAAGAAGAAAGGTTGGATTACCAAGTGGTGGCAATCAAGGCTACCATTGACCAAGCTTTCTTTAAAACTTGTCTTTCTTGTCGGACACAAATGACACTCCATTTTCTTACCTCTTGGCCAAGAGAGAGAGAAGAGAAAGAGAGGAAAACTACTTCAAGTTTCATCTTATTTCCTAGCTACAACTTGTGGGAAGTCAACCTAAAACCCTAAGCAAATCCATAGAGAGTTGCTACAAGGAAGGAAGGTGGCTAGTGTGGAGTGTTTTTAGGGGAAAAGGAAGCTGTAATTTGCAACTCTTCTTGAGGTTTGAAGGTACTTTTGGCAAGAAGCTACTTTATTTCTTTAATCTTGCACTTGAATGAGATTAGTGCTTGTTTGTAGGAGATTTCATGGAAGATTTTGTAGTTTTGTATAGTAGATTGTTATTTCCAACTTTGAATGATGAATTCCAGCTTTGCAAGGGAATGTTTGGGCTGTCCATGAGGATTTCCAGCTTGTACAAGCACTTTTGGCTTTCTGGCTTTCTTTAAGGAATTTCAGCCTTTGTTAGTCGTTTTAGCTTAGGGCTTGAATTTTCCAACTTTGATATGTTAAATTGCAACCTTAGGATGTCATTTCAGCTTTGCTGTGGTTGATTCTTGATCTAGAAATTGGCTATATTGGATGGTTTTGTGGCCTTAAATAAGTGTACTTTATAGCCTATAACTTGTGGTTGTGATTGAGGTTCGATTGCTACAAATATTGGTGTTGAGTTTGGATGGAAAGTAAAGAAAACAAAGGGAAGTGTTGCTGAAAATTTTCCGCAGGAACCCTTGAGCAGTCTTAGGAAATCTACTATATCTTATTATAGAAAAGTTAGAATTTAGTTTCGTTTGAAACTAGAGTCAGAATACTATCAACTGTGAAAGTTTCAGCCTTTTTCTCAATTCCTATAAATATCTGTGATTTTTCAAAGTTGACTGAAATTGCATACCTGTTCTGTCTTTTACTGGATAAAGTAGCAACTTGAGACTCGAATTTGACTGACTTATCTACTGAATCAGCTTTTGGACAAAACATGAAAATTATAGGGATTTGAGATAAATTTCTACCTGCAAAATTTCAGATCAATTGGATCATCTTAGCTTATGATTTGGCTAGAGCACTCCTGATTGCACAAAAACTCTAATTTTTTTGACCTGTTTTTCATATATTTTTGACCGTCCATTTTTTACCCTGAAAATGCAAGAACTGCATATCAATGTCTTCATAGGAAATGTAGGTCTATGTCTTTGCTTTGAAACGCCATAAAATTTACCTCAATCCGATAAGTGTAGCTTCAGTTGTGATCCAAACACCAAAGGACGGCAAAACTGCCATCTTCATTGTTTCTCGTTACCTTTCTCTTGTTTTTCCTTTCCTTGGTGCCACTTAACATGTACTTCTCAAGTGTTCTAAACCTGATTTCTAACATTCTAAACAAGTATTCAAAACATAGATTTTAGTTGCATATATTGGCTTTGAACTTAACCGTTTTTGATCATTTTCTTTTACAAATTATGCGTGCACCTTGCCTATATGACTTATTATACTTTTCATGCCTTTTCCTTTGATATAGAAATATAAGTTATGCAGCTTGCACTTGTGTATGATTGGATCTTTGTGGACAATATTTGACTGCAGATTCCGAGAGTGGCCAAGGTGCCGGCCCTGAACTAAATTTTGATAAAAATGTGACTTGTTTAGAGTGAGTGTTCCTTGTGTGTTTGTACAATAAGTGACTATTTGACTATTTGTGAATGTTTGCTTGAATGTTAAACGCTTTTCAAGGATTGCTAAATGGATTTTCGATGGGCGAGTGTGCACTTTATCGCACTCGACCCAAGCCAAAGTGAATTTTCAATGATTGAATGCTACTTGTGCATGAATGTAAGCCTTTTGGCTGAATTGGGCCCTTGCCCTTCGTTGCCAGTCAACTCGAGCCAGAAGCGGATTCGGTCGGGCGGCTGGTGACCCTGGGACAGTATTTTGGTATACTCGAGTATAGCCACCAAGGTTGGTGGAGAACTGGCCAGGGAATTGGCTAGTGGCGGGAAATGAAATGAATGAATTGAAATGTTGAAGTAAAGGGAAGAGATGAATGATTGAATGGAGGAGAATGACTGGCGGAATGAACGAATGGCTCCACGTGAGCATGTATCCTTTTAATGAGTGTGTTTTCATTGCTTTTATATTGTGAATGTTTTCTCGATTGATTGTTGTTAAATGACTAATGTCCTTGTTTCAATTGCTTGATTATGTGCATGGGAACCTCACTGAGCTTTAGCTCACCTCTCTATTCCGTTAAATTTGTTTTCCTTTCAAGGTTTGAGAGCAAGGACGGGTGATTAGAGGAAGACTAAACTTTTGACTAGAACTTTTGTTATCTAATAGTGATAGTATTAGTAATTGGTTGGATCTTGAACTTTTGTACTTAACCTTGAGGATCGTATATCCGTGTTAATGTTTGAGGATCGTATATCCGTGTTAATGTTTGTATATATGTTAAGTTTGATTGACACATCTTTACTTGCTCTTGAGAGTTGATTGAGTGAGTGAGTGAGCCCCGGCGAGAGCTGGGCAGGCGGTTCGCCAAACCCTTGGGTACACCCTAGGAGGGAGGTGGGGTTATCACAGGTGGTATCAGAGCTTTGGCTTCAGATCTCTGTAGTATATCTTAGGCTAAAAGTTTAGGATGCCGGACTGTTGGTCTGGTTTGAAAGTTAAGTGACTGCTTGTAGAGATGAAAATCAGACAAGTAGGATTAGAGTGACTCTTAGTGCTTGATTGACTTTTGAGGACTATCTTGACCTGATTAGTACAAGTTGGAATGCAGAGGACGACATTCTCTCAAGGGGAAGAGATTGTGACGCCCTGAAAATTTTTTTTTTCCTTATTTTATATCTATTCTATTTCTTTTCATGCATTTTTTTTATATTACTTTATTACCTTAATTTTCTAAATGTTTTTATAAGTGAGTCAAGCTTTTAAATCATTTTCTTGGTGTAAGTTAGTACATGTTAAGTTTGAAGTGTATTATGGACGTGGGACTCGCTAGTGCGGTAAGTGCGGTAAAATTTTGACGACTAGATAGAGTTTTGCATAAAAGGATATTATTTTATAAGGTATTAAGAGATAATTAGAGATTGGCTAGATATGTTAGTGATTAGAAAACAAAAAATAAAGATGAGGATTAACCCTTGGATGCCAATTGTCATTGAAGAATTAGTCCTTGATTTTGACTAGAACTTTTCTTCACCTTCACTAAAACCAAATTTTGACCAAAATTCTTCCATTTCCTCCTAGCTTTGGCTGGCCATATGGAGAGGAAAAATCAGCCATAATCTTCTTATCCTTGGCCGAAATTTTTGACTAAGCAAGAGAGAAGGAAAAAAAACAAGAAAGGTTGGATTGCCAATTGGTGGCAATCAAGGCTACCATTGACCAAGCTTTCTTTCAAACTTGTCTTTCTTGTTGGAAACAGATAACACTCCATTTTCTTACCTCTTGGTTGAGAGAGAAAGAAGAGAAAGAGAGGAAAACTACTTCAAGTTTCATCTTATTTCCTAGCTACAACTTGTGGGAAGTCAACCTAAAACCCTATGGAAATCTATAGAGAGTTGCTACAAGGAAGGAAGGTGGTTGGTGTGGAGTGTTTTTTGGGGAAAAGGAAGCTATAATTTGCTACTCATCTTGAGGTTTGAAGGTACTTTTGGCAAGAAACTACTTTATTTTTTTAATCTTGCACTTGAATGAGATTAGTGCTTGTTTGTAGTAGATTTCATGGAAGATTTTGTAGTTTTGTATAGTAGATTGTTATTTCCAGCTTTGAATGATGAATTCCAGCTTTGCTAAGGAAATTTTGGGCTGTCCATGAGGATTTCTAGCTTGTACAAGCACTTTTGGCTTCCTTTAACGAATTTCAGCCTTTGTTAGTAGTTTTAGCTTAGGGCCTGAATTTTCCAGCTTTGATATGTTAAATTGCAACCTTGGGATGTCATTTCAGCTTTGTTGTGGTTGATTCTTGAGCTAGAAATTGGCTATATTGGATGGTTTTGTGGCCTTAAATAAGTGTACTTTATAGCCTATAACTTGTGATTGTGATTGAGGTTAGATTGCTACAAATATTGGTATTGAGTTTGGATGGAAAGCAAAGAAAACAAAGGGAAGTGCTGCTGAAAATTTTCTGCAGGAACCCTTGAGCAGTCTTATGAAATCTACTATATCTTGTTGTAGAAAAGTCAGAATTTGGTCCCGTTTATTGCATTTGAAACTAGATTCAGAATACTATCAACCGTGAAAATTTCAGCTTTTTTCTCAATTCCCATGAATATCTGTGATTTTTCAAAATTGACTAAAATTGCATACCTGTTTTGTCTTTTACTGGATGAAGTAGCAATGTGAGGCTCAAATTTGACTGACTTATGGACTGAATCAGCTTTTGGACAAAACATGAAAGTTATAGGGATTTGAGTTAAAGTTCTACCTACAAAAGTTCAGCTCAATTGGATCATTTTAGCTTATAATTTGGGCAGACCACTCATGACTGCGCAAAAACACTAATTTCCTGACCTGTTTTTCATGTATTTCTGCACGTCCATTTTTTACCCTAAAAAATGTGAGAATTGGGTGTCGATATCTTCATAGGAAATGTAGGTCTATGTCTTAGATTCGAAACACCATAAAATTTGGCTCAATCTGATAAGTGTAGCTTCAGTTGTGATCAAAACATCAAAGGATGGCAAAGCTGCCATCTTCATTGTTTCTCATTACCTTTCTCTTAATTTCCATTTCCTTGGTGTGACTTAACATGTGCTTCTCAAGTGTTCTAAACCTGATTTCGAACATTCTAAACAAGTATTCAAACCATGGTTTTCAGTTGCACATATTGGCTTTGAACTTAACCATTTTTTATTATTTTCTTTTACAAATTATGCATGCACCTTGCCTATATGACTTATTATACTTTTCATGCCTTTTCCTTTGATATAGATATATAAATTATGCAGCTTGCACTTGTGTATGATTGACTATTTGTGGAAAATATTTGACTGCAGATTTTGAGAGTGGCCAAAGTGTCGGCCCTGAACTGAATTTTGATAAAAACTTGACTTGTTTAGGGTGAGTGTTCCTTGTGTGTTTGTACAATAAGTGACTACGTGACTATTTGTGAATGTTTGCTTGAATGTTAAATGCTTTTCAAGGATTGCTAAACGGATTTTCGATGGGCGAGTGTGTACTTTATTCCACTCGACCCAAGCCAAAGTGAATTTTCAATGATTGAATGCTACTTGTGCATGAATGTAAGCCTTTTGGCTGAACTGAGCCCTTGCCCTTCGTTGCCAGTCTACTCGACCCAGAAGCGGACTCGGTCGGGCTGCTGGTGACCCTGGGACAGTGTTTTGGTATACTCGAGTTTAACCACGAAGGTTGGTGGAGAACAGGCCAGTGAATTGGCTAGTGGCGGGAAATGAAATGAATGAATTGAAATGTTGAAGTAAAGGGAAGAGATGAATGATTGAATAAAAGAGAATGACTTGTGGAATGAACGAATGGCTCCATGTGAGCATGTATCCTTTTAATGAGTGTGTTCCCATTACTTTTATATTGTGAATGTTTTCTCGATTGATTGTTGTTAAATGACTAATGTCCTTGTTTCAATTGCTTGATTATGGGTATGGGAACCTCACTAAGCTTTAGCTCACCCCTCTATTCCGTTAAATTTGTTTTCCTTACAAGGTTTGAGAGCAAGGATGGGTGATTAAAGGAAGACTAAACTTTTGACTAGAACTTTTGTTGTGTAATAGTGATAGTATTAGTAGTTGGTTGGATCCTGAACTTTGTACTTAACCTTGAGGATTGTATATCCGTATTAATGTTTGAGGATCGTATATCCGTGTTAATGTTTGTATATATGTTAAGTTGATTGGCACATCTTTACTTGCTCTTGAGAGTTGATTGAGTGAGTGAGTGAGCCCCGGCGAGAGTTGGACAGGCGGTCCGCCAAACCCTTAGGTACACCCTAGGGGGGAGGTGGGGTCGTCACAGAGTTGAGCTAGTTATAGTTTGTTTTTGGTTTGAGCTCCTCTGTATTAGTAAACCTTACATGTAATTTGTATTAGTTTGGATGCTCTGGCTTTGTAATTTAAGTTGAATCTTTAGAGATTCCATTGTACATAGTATGGATTGATTAATCGAAATTCAATTGTGCATTTTAGTATGGTAAATATGAATTTTGGCTTAGTAGTCTTGGCGAGAGATGGGCAAGCAGTTCGGTAAAATGCACGTCCCAAAATTTTGTTGTGTGGCACTGGAAACTAGAAATTCCCATTTTTCCAACTGTATAAAATGCACGTCCTGATTCCATTTGAGTGATCCATACCAATCTTGTAAAGTTGCCTGTTCTGTTTCTCGTTTTACTGGAAGCTCTATTTTAAGCAGCGAGTTGATGCTCGAATATGAGCTAGTTGTGGACAGATTTTTAAAACCAACCACGCTCAATTCCAAGTTGAATTGAGTGAGTTGTGGCCGAAGTTCGAAACTGACTCAGGGATTGAAAACCCTCTTTTTGGCTAGTTGATGCCTTAACCTTGATTGGGACTTATTGTTTCAAAATTTTGGTATTAATCACCTACCAAACACATCTTGGATGTTTCTTAGACATTGTCTACATAAATGAACCATATTTGAGATGTTTTCATTAGCCGAATATTTAGAAAAGGAAAATTTACATACCATGCAGATTTGCCTTGGAAACTTGTGGGACTTTAATGATTTTGTTAACCGACTTTCCGTACGTATTTTTCTATGAAATTTTACAGAGAAATAGCCCTTATATGGTAGTGTAAACTGCCAAGTTTGGTGTCATTCCGAGTCCATTTCGATGCTCAACCAAAGTCCCAAAGTTCGTGATTTAAACCTGGAAAATCTTCGTTCAAAGAGGAAATTCAGCAACTTTGAGCCACTATATCTTGGTGTTCAAAACTCCAATTCTTGTGTTGAAAACTTTGATTGTAACTCTAATTAAGTACCAAATTTCAGAGGCTAGTTCACATTGTGTCAATTTGTGACAGCCCCATCTCCCCCTAAGGCGAACCAGAGGGTTCGGCGGACCGCCTGCCCAGCTCTCGCCGGGACTCAGTCGAACCTCAATCAAATCCGAAATAAAACCACAAGATCAAACGAAATAACAATCCAAAACTTAAAGCGAAACTTATATACATTTCTATCTCAAAAGGAAGTACAAATATCGAATATACAAAGGTTCTCAATTCGTCATACATCCAGCCCGTGCCAAGCACTAGGGCGAGAACCATTACAAAACAAAAAAAAACTAGACTAGGCTAACCTACACTGGGCTCTCGTCCTTGCTCGCATCCCTCTGTTAAGGAAAACAAAACTAAAGGGTGAGCTAAAAGCTCAGTGAGGTTCCGAACACATATTCAACAACAAAGCCAATACATTAACCATCGATAATCAATAATTCAAGAAACATTTACAATGGAAAGCGATAATAACACATACATTAAAAGGATACAGGCTCACAGGGAGCCATTTGTTCGTTCGTTCGTTCTCCTGTCATTCCCCTTATTCCTCCAATCATTTAAAAATGCATTTTTGTAAGTAAAACCCTCATTCGATCTTTCATTTCATTCACCCCCTCCTGGACGTTGGTCAGGCTCCACCAACCTACAAGGTAATACTCGAGTATACCAACGTTCACATCCAGGGTCACCATATCGCCCGACCGGGTCCGCTTCTGGCTCGAGTCGATCGGTAACGAAGGGCAGAGCCCAGTCAGCCAAAAGGCTTATATCATGCACAACTAATGTATCAATCATTAAATTGTTGAAAATTTTGCGTTTCATTTAGGTCGAGAACGATAAAGTACACGCTCACCTAGAAAATTCATTTTGGAAATCATTGGAAACACTTAACACATTATCAAACAATAAAAACAAGTCATGAAGTCAAGGAGAATATAACAAACAAGGAACACTCACCTATTTACGTAAAACAACGTGCAAAATATTCTTCCGGATATTATCCTTAGTCACCGAGAAAATCTAAGATTAAACGAGAAAGAATATTACAGCTCATCTAGCACAAACAATTAGGTGAAATCAAAGAAACTCAACATTTGATGAGTAGAACGTATAAAAAGACTTTAAAGTGAAACGAGGACATTTGGACCTGTGGACAAGAATAATTAGGGTTTCGTAGACCAAACGTAAAACCAAACTAAAGACAAGTCGGAATCCAACTAGATAGGCTAAGAAATACTGTTTTCGGAATCGTTTATATGGTTCAAAATCATCTCATATTCAAGTAGATATTATACACTAAAGGTCTTAATGAAATTCATGAAAAAAAAGGAGGTCAAAATACCCAAGAAACCCTAAACCACTCCTCTTTATTTGGGTAAGAGTAAGTACACATTTGGAGTTTCCAATTGAAGAAGGATCATGTTTTAAGATGGAAAACGGTCATAGTATTTGCCAAACGAAAAATATACAAGTTCAAATAGAAACTTAGCCCTCGAGCGAAAATTTGGGCAGCACGCCCTTTGTATTTACCTATTTCCCAACCATTTATGGCTTCATTGTTTTTCTCAATCAATCCCAACATTACACACAACATAAATAGCCACTCAATAGGCTCAATGTCATATGATTACCAAATCAAGCTAGGACATGTGCGGAAATGACGTTTAGGTTGGAAAACAAAAGGCATATTTGCTGTTGCTTAGCGAAACTAACACAACTCAAGCGACACTAGACGGATTGAGGTAAAATTTACACCGTTTCGAAGCTAAGAGAAAGGGCTACAATTTTGAAGAAGGCCACTCAGTCCAGTTTGCAATGTATCTAGGTCAAATTTACCAAAACAACTCCAGATTTTCCAGTTCGCAGTTCAACTAGCAGTACTGATTCATTCAATCATATCTCAGCACATACAACTCCAATTCAAGTGAATCCAAAGCCATTTGAAAGCTAAGATACCAGGCTATATTTATTAAGAAGGTATTAACAACCAAATCAGTAGTATTCCCGGTCAAACTAACCAATTACAGAAGCGGATTATCAGTTTCGGACAGAAACAGGCCAGCAGGGGTATTTCAGTCTTTTCACAGGCTACGTTGCTCTGATTGGGATGAAATTTTGTAGAAAACTATAAAACATCATTATATACAACTTTTATGTTTTAACCCAAGGCTAATTCGGCCTCTAACTAGGAGAAATAGTACCGTACAGAATGGGGTTAATTGTAACCCTAATTCCGAAATTTCCTTTCAAAGCGGAAATTTTCCGCAAATAACCACAATTTACGCACTATGGCTTCATTCTAGACCATTCCCAATCATCATCCATGGCCACATAATATTAAACATATGAAAACATAAAAATTCAAGAATAAATATAAAAGTCACCAATCTCAACTAAAAGTCATGAAATCTTTCACCAAATCACATCTTTGACTAACACAAGCTACCAATTTAATATTAACAAGACCAAAGAATGAACTCCTTAGCTACTCACCTTGCAACTCAAGAGAAGAGCCAACTAAGCACCTTTGTTTCTCAAACCACTTCACCAACTACCTCAAGACCACTTAGCAAAGGGATTTTATGGAGTGATTTGAAGTTTTATCAGTTTGATTTGAAGATTGGAGCAAGATTATGAAGTAGGAAGTTGGAGGATTTTTTTCTTTTCTTGAGCAAGTGGTTCGGCCAAAGGGGAGCAAAATGTGATGAATTTTTGGTCAAATTTTGATTAAATGGTAAAGTAGGAAAGTTAGTCAAAGTCCAAGAATAAATGGCATGGTGACACTTGTCACCTTTTGGCCCTAAAGCTTATCCTTTTTCCCCCCAATGCTAATCCAACAATAATACAACTAAGTAACCTCTTATCACCTAGTAAATTAATCCCGGTATACAAAACATAACCTAATTGGTCGAATTTTTCGAACTTTCCGCACTAGCGGGTCCCACATCCGATATACGCTCTTAATTTCTCAAAAACTAACCGATACTAGAAAAATCATCTAAAAACTATATTTACCATACAAATTACCTGGAAGATTTTCCTAATAAAGAAAATGCAAAATAACATGCAATTAATTAACATAAAACCTAGAAAATAAGAAAATGTACGAGTTCTCACACAATTTTGCCGAATTTCCAAACTTTGTCGAAAATCAACCCAAATCTGTCTTGACTTTCCAAAACAGCAACTTTGGGCCAAATTTCGAATATCTTCCAATTGAAATCATGGAAAAGTGTCTTCTAGGAAATTAAGGCTCGTACTTGCGAGATTTTCTTGGATTTGTACTAGCGTGCAATCTTTCTTGATACTTAGGGATTTTAAGTGATTTTGAGTGATAATGCGTTATTAATTGCTTAGGCACCCAAGAGGACCTTCAAGAGGATCCCACGGTGGACGCCTGAACTTCGAGTGAAGGCTTCGGGCGGCTGAGCAAAAAGGAGAGCAAAGGGGGTGAGTGTGTGACGGGATTGGAGAGGGAGAACTGAGAACTGGACAGAGAGCAAGAGAGGGATAAGGAGTGACGGCTGGGGACGGCTGAAAAGGGAGAGGGCCGAGAGAGGAGGAAACCGAGAGAGAGCTAGGAGAAAGGATCGGGTAGAGAAACAGGAGCAAGTGAGGAAGCTCGGCTGAAAAAAAAGAAACTAGAGAAAGAGGGACTGAGTGAGAACTTCAAAGGCTACCGAGGGGGGAGGAGCAAGAAAGCTAAGGAAAAGTCTGGAAGGAAGTAGTGAAACCAGACAAAGAAGAGAAAAAATCCTGAGGCCAGAATTTCAAGCCCGCGTTTCTTCACCGAAGTCTGCAAAATTCATCATTTTCGATCCCTGTTGGGGCATATTCAATCTCTTACGGGTTCCTGCTACAAATTCGAGTCCTAGAGCAATTGAAATAGGTAATTTCCAATCTTTTCTCTGTTCGCCTTAAGATTTGGGCTGCAAAGTCAGCTTTGTACATCCGACCAAGCTGCCTGTTTCTTGTTTGTTGTTTTGTTGTTGATGGAACTATCATGGCTATGATTCTTTGGTCTGGGAATGTCTGGTCAGAATTTTTTTCCAAGAAAAATGGAGTCTTGCTCAAATCTGTTCATGAAATCTAGGGGCATTGCCTTTTCTCTTGTCTGCTTTTGTGTCTTTATGATGGCCTGGCATGATATTTTTCCTTTTCACGGTGATCTGGCTGCTAGCATTTGGCCTGGGGTTGAAACATTTGGAGCTCATTTGAGCTATGTAAACTCAGAACCTTTAAACCTGCATGATTACCAGTAGGGAAAGGGAAAGTGAATCTTGTTTTTGGTGTTCATTTTCTTGTTCATTTTATGGTTTGGAATCTGATACCTTTAAGAGTTGGAGTTTGAATTTTCAGCAAGTATTCATGGCTGTTTTCCTGCGTCTTCTTGAAGCCGAAGACAAAGTGCTGTGGGAAGAACAAAAATTTCCAGCTTTGCATGTGTTTTCTCTATTAAATGTTTAAACCCATGGCATGTTTGGCATCTTGTTTGTCTCAGGGTCTGAGCTTAAGCATGTTTTCTTGAACGTTTTGGTTGGCAATTTCAAACCAAAGCTAAGGATTGTTTGCTGCACTACGTTTTTATAGCTCATGAAGTTAACAGCTTCTAAAGCTGTCGCATAACAGCCCATTTGTACGATAGCTTTTGTTAGCTTTGCATTCGATATGTGTTTTGTATACGTGATAGAGTATTTGGAATTATAATTTGGGTAGGAATTTGAGGTTGGGTTTAGGTTTGAAATGTTTATCGACATTTTGAGTGCATGAAAGTCTGCTGCAACAGGTCTTAAGTTCTGTTTTTTGTTGCAGCGATGTTGGTAGAGTTGTTTCTTGTTGGTGACTGAAGTTTTGTTTAGCTAGAATTCTTCTTGGGTCTGTTGGTTGTTGGAAGGTGATGCCATTGTGTGCGTTGGCTGCAATTTGTTGCAGCAAAGTATGGTATAATAGCAGGCCATAGCACAAACATTGTTTTGTAGATGAGTAAAAGCATTCGCTGCTCCAAGTTCCTTTTTTTGTTGATTCTATGTTCAGTTTCCTTGTTGTTTTCAGTGAAGCAAACAATGGTATTTGGTTGCTTAGTTTAGGATTTTGATTTCTGGTGAAGATGTTTAGATTAAAGTCATGCATTCGGACCATAAATATGCGTTTGTAAATGAGAAGGCATCAAGCTTTCAGTTGCAGAAGCTTTCTTCAAATCTGATTTGCATGACTTTGGTGCTTAAAAAGAAGGATTTCATGATGGAAAATGAGATGAATGCTTAGTGATTGTATTGCACTAGTTGTTTGAGGTATTGAAATGTTGATTGCTTGAATTAATTAAGTGAAAAGAAAGCCGCGGCTGAAATTGCATACAAGCCTTCATCAGATGCTTCAATATTCTCGTTGCAAAAAAACATTGCATGGTATTCTGCATGGGTTTTGCATGAAGTGTTCCAAAAATTGCCTTTTAACCCCCTAAACTTCCCTTTATCTTACTATGGCCCAAGCAAATTGAAAAGGTAATCAAATTGATCCCTCAAACTTTCTTTTTCCTTTCAATTGGATCCTAATTTAGTTGAATATGGGCTGTTTAGGCGCTAAAGGCTTTTGATTATTCAATTTCATATTTATGTGATTATTTGTGATGCCTTGACCTTTTCTTTTATTTTGGAGGGTAAATAAGTGATTTCACTTCATTAGGGCCCCAACTTCAAGGGAGGTACACTCTATCCCTTATTTTGACCTTATTTGACTCTACGTGCCTTATGTGATTTATGTGCTTAATTGCATGCCTTTTGAATGTTTTCATTTTATTTATTTATTTATTTATCCACTTTATTTAGTTTTGTATAGTTATTTTCAATTTCGATCATTTGAAAGGCACTTGAATGCCAAAGTTGTAATAGCTAGGTTATTATTTTCTTTATTTTATTCCGTTTCCCCTCTTAGATTGTAGTAGTCTTCCCCCGAATGTAATAGTTAGGGCTTTATTTGATTTATTTGCCTTATGTGTGTTTTGCATGTCTATGTGCTATGTGTTACCGCTTTCTTAGGGTCTTGCATCTAGATATCATGCTTATGTGTTATGTGCTATATGTGATTTATGTGTTTACATGCTTTTATTAGGTCTTACATGATTTATTTGATTGTAACCGATGTGTGACGTCACCACACTAGTCCAATGCTAGTTGTGATCAATTTCTCGAATCCACACTAGTCCAATGCTAGTTGTGGCCCTTTATTCACTAGTCCAATGCTAGTGGAAAATTGTCGATATGGGCTAGTCCAACGCTAGACCCTTAGGAGCCCCTCGAGCGTTAGATCATGGTTGTGTGATAAAATCACTTCATCTCATGCATGTTTTCACTTTTTAGAATTTTACCATGTTGCATGACACTTTCTTATATATGTACATCCTTTATCCTATATTCCTTTCTACTTATATCCCATATTCCGTATTTTTCCTTATATATATATATTCCTTACCCCTTTGTATGAAAACATAACATTAGATTTGCATTTCATTTAAGAAATAGAAACTAGGTTAAATCATTTGCATGCTAGATTAGAAAAACCCCTTGAATATGGGATATGGACGAGTTTGGCTTTCTAACCTTAGCACGCTCGTATTCCCTCTATTAAAGGGAAAATTTAGTCACGAACATTAGTCCCCCGTACCCGACATGATGCACTCCTTTAAGACATGTATAATTATTTTATTCCTTTTCTTTTCTTAGAGTCTCATATTTTTACATTATTCGTGACTTCTTCGAAGAGTCTTCATTGGGCGTCACAATTAATGTGATTGATGCCAAATAAGCTTGGAAGATACATTTCGACCCATCGACACCCTTCTAGGTCTAGGGTTTGCATTCATATAGTACATCCAAATGTGATAAATTTTTAGGTTAAATTAAGAAAATCTTTGACTAAATCACGCAACTAGCCTTGGCTAGGTTGAAAGGGTGCCTTGGATTTTTATCCTTGCCTTCCCTTTCTTCAAATGTGACTCCCGAATCTTTTTCTCTGATTTTCGTAGACTTGGAGTCGTTTAAAAAGGGGTTTTTCTATTTTTTCTTTAAAAATTTCATTTTTAGGTGACTTGGTACACCTTAACTCTATACCAAGTGGCGACTCCATTTTTCATTCGAAAAATCCTTTTTAAACTATAATCTGGGCCCAAATCGTCGCATTACAAACCCCATTTAGGCCCTTTTCCTTTATTCATTTTCTAAAAACAAAACTCATTTTTCCAAAAAATAAAAAATCCATTTTTCTAAACTCATTATTTTTCTTTTCAAAAATGGGGCGCGACACGCACTAGCGGGTCCCACGTCCGATATACGCTCTTAATTTCTCAAAAACTAACCGATACTAGAAAAATCATCTAAAAACTATATTTACCATACAAATTACCTGGAAGATTTTCCTAATAAAGAAAATGCAGAATAACATGCAATTAATTAACATAAAACCTAAAAAATAAGAAAATGTATGGGTTCTCACACCCTCTCCCCCTTAAAAGAATTTCACCCTCGAAATTTTTACTTTCAGATGGCTCAGGAGTTTGTTGGTTGTCTACAGCATATACCCTTGCCGGTACTTTTGTTCGGTTCCCTCTTTCATTCGCTTGTTTTGATTTACTGCCCTCCAGTTGCTGGGTACTACTTTCACGTGACTGTTTCCTCGGACAGTTGCTAACCTGGTGGCCACCACTTCCGCAAATCAAACACTTCCGGCCTTTCCTCCAACAATCACTCTCAGTGTGATTGGCCTTTCCACAGTAGCCACAAGTCAAGGAAGAAGCCACCTGTTGGCCTTTTTGAAAAATCTCCCCAAGGCCGACTTGACTTCCTTTTGTAGATCGTTCATCTAACGCCCCTATTTTCCATGGTGGGTGGGACAAAATGTTCACTTTCTGCACTTTGGAAGGGACTATCGATTCACTTGGTTCCTCAGTCACACTACCAGGTGTACCCCTTTTTCGATTTTGGGAGGCTTTTATCTGTGCTTTTGCATTCTCGATTCGTTGGGCTTTCTCAAGAGCCTCCGTAAACGTATTCACTTGAACCGCTGCTAGTGCTTCTTGGATTTTCAGATTCAATCCCTGTATAAATCGTCTTACCCTTCTCGGTTCCGTGGCCACTAATTCGGAAGCAAACTTGGATAGTTTGGTGAACTTCGTTTCATATTCGGCCACACTTAAGGTTCCCTGGCGTAGTCCAATAAACTCATCCTCCCTCCTTTCTTGGACTAAAGGTGGGAGATACTTTTCATTAAATTCCCTTAGGAAGTAAGCCCATGTCCATACAGTTTGTTCTCTTTCCCACTTTGCCTTAATCACGTTCCACCATGCTCGGGCCGATCCTTCAAAGTGTCACTTGCCTTTGTTCGGTATAGTTCAAAGCTGCAAAGATATTGATCATGGCCTCCAGCCACTGTTCGGCTACATCCGGATCAGACCCTCTAAGGAATTTCGGAGGAGCAAACTTCTGAAACCTCTCAAGAGCCCGATCTTCTCCTATTTCAGGGTTCGGAGGTTGATTCACAGGTATTTGACCTTGTTGGTCCACCAACCTTGCTAAGATATTTGTCATTTGTTGAATTGCCGTCGCCATTTGGTCCCCGGCTTCAACCCTCAGTCCTTGCTCTTGTGCTGTTGTTGTTTCCCTTTCCTCTCTTGGCTCTTGAGCTCGTTTATTCCTACGGCCACGTCCACGTCCACGACTACGTCTCCCGTCCATATATATGTTTTCCCTCTCTCTTTTCTTTTCTTTTCCCCCCAAAAAGGTAATTTAGTGAATAAACACAATAAATTGACTAAAGTAACAAATTCCAGCATACCAAATACACAATTAAACATATACACACATAACACACCATATATCAAGAAGACAGATGATCAAATGCACAAAGGCATATCAAATTAGACAGATAATCATATGCACAAATACACCAACTAACGTCATGTGTAACAATAATATAAGGGCAAATCAAAAGAAAAGGCGATATCGTCCTAGTTTCAGTTGAATAACCCCTTCCGGTCTCTGTAACAGCCCCACTTTCCCCTAAGGCGAACCAAAGGGGTTAGCGGACTGCCTGCCCAGCTCTCGCCAGGACTACGGATCAGATTAGAGCTATCTATTGCGATCCGGAACTTACAAACGAGCGTAAACAGGTCAAAATGGTAAAATAACCCAAAATAAAATGAGATGAAATCCGGAGCCGGCCATGAATAGTAACCGACCCGTCAGAACCCAACCGAAATAGCTAACAAACATTTTCATCTGATCTTTAGCGTTTACAAATCAAAATGACATACAAAAGCTTTCAAAAGATAATACATATACACGGTTTGCCAAATCAAAAGGGAAACGCCCCAAAAGTACACTTAGGGTTTTAATACATGAGCTATACAAAAGATATGTTCAACTAGCTCAAGTCGGCAACCGATTATCAAATCCAGTCCAAAAGTATTTATTTTTCCTGTAAGGAAAACAAAAGAAACAGAACGGGGTGAGCTTGCGCTCAATGAGGTACCAAACAGATAGCATTAAAATCATGGCATTTCACATTTAACAAATCAGATACACATGTCAGATGTAAAGCAAAGGAACCAATGATTCAAATCAGAAGGATACGGGTGGCTCTCAGGAGCCAAATTTCCAGCGCAATACTTGATCCTAACCGGTTGACTCTCCGTCAACGTATATAGAACCAATGCGTCCGTAGACCCCTCTTATCACCGAATTCCGTCCACCAAACACCCCTTTACCGGGCCCGCTCACCTCAAACGAACAAAAATGGTAATACTCGAGTATACCCGGAATCAAGGGTCTCAATACCCAAAATCCCCGAACAGACTACCGTGGTTCGTTATCTAATCGTCCAGGCCCTTGCCGGCCCGACTCGAATAACTTAGCCACAGGATTGAGCTCATAGGTCATAGAAATCCGAACAGAAATCCGAACAGATGCAGACACAGATAACAGATTCAAATTTTTGCATAGTAAATTGGCATATGAGCAGACTAGAGAACGAGTGTGATAAAGTACACCCTCGTCTCGAACAAATAAACAGATTGCAGAGCAGAAATCAAGTTAAATAGCAATGGAGGGGAGTGGTACACTCACCGGCTTAACTTCAAAAGTTTTCACTTCAGATTGGCCTTAATCGCCAAGAAACCCTAAAATAATCAAAATAAATCAATTGAAGGTTTTACTTCCAGAATCGAGTAAACACAATGCACATGAGGCTCGACTACTAGTTGTATGCCTCGCCAAAATAATTACTAATGCAAGGGTGGAAAACATGATTTTCTTGGAAACAAAAAGGTAACATGAAGACTTAGGCGCAAACAACCCAAAAGCCTTTCATTTCCACCAAAAGGCAAATCTACTTAAAGGAACCAAACGGCCTAGAAAATCGGGCAGCACCGTCCCTAAAATTCTTACTTTTCCAGCCATTAAGGCTTCATTATTTCCTCAAATTAGCCCCAACATTTCACACCAAAGGTCATCTCATTTCCCAAAAGCCGTACAGGGCTCAAAGTGGTACAAGTACAAAAGTTAGCTAGGAAACAACCAAAATGAAAGCAAGCCCTAAGAGAGACTCGACGACGAGTCATAAAACAATGCTGAACACAACCCCAATAGGGTCTCATATGCATAAATAAGCATGGTAGCAAACCAGCAATTAATATATGACCTTAACTTAAGCCTTAATAGAAAAACCGTGTTTGATCTTATAATGCGGTAATGGCGTCAATTTCACTACGGTTATCGGTTGGGGGTGTAAGACCCACCGATTCGAAGCTATGAAACAGGGCTACAACAATGTAGAAGGGCACTCAATCCAGTTCCTAGCTTAACTAGGTCGAAAGTGCCAAATACTATACCAGAATTACCAAAACAGGTTTGCAAAACACAGAAAACTGTAATTACTATAACTCAGTCTATACAAGTCCAAATGCCGAACTTCCAAAGGCATATGATAGCTAAGACATCCAGTAACATTTCATCAGAAGACACCAACTTCAAAATCCAAACCAAAACCAGTCAAAATAGGCAATTACTATCGCAGTTCCGCACATTCTGTTCACCAAAAACAGCAACAGTAAAAACGGCATAACTCTCTCTATACTACTCCAAATTCCCTGAAATTTTGCAGGCACTTCTTACTCACCAATACCTACAACTTTCATGTTTTGAGCAAAGTCCAATTCGGCCTCTAGCTATGACCTAAAATTTCGGACAGAATAGGGGATTTAAGAACCCTAACTTTTCAATTTTCACACCAAATCCAAAATTGATTGCATTTAACCACAATTCACACTCACTAGAGTCATTTCCAACCATTACAATCCATCATACAAGCACCCAACATCAAGATCATATTAAACCAGAAAAATCATCAATAAAATGAAAAACTTCACCAAATCACTTCAAACCAAGATAAAACCAGAAATTTCAGCACTTCAAGCACTACTAAGCATAATTTAAGCTTCATAGGGTGTAAGAGGGTGTTCCAGCTTCACTTACCAAGAAACAAGAGAGATGAGGTTGTTGAACACCTTAAACCTTCAACCAAGCTTCAATAAACAACTTACTAGCACTAGAAGGTAAGATTGTATGGAATGGAATTGGATGTAACCAATGTTTTTGGTTGATTTGCAACAAGTAGAAGCTTGAATGGTGAAGAAAGTTTCTTCCTTCCTTGCTCAAGGTGGCCGGCCAACAAGAGAAGAAAAATGGTGATTTTTTGTGCATTTTTTTTATATATAATCCTTTGGTCAAAAAAGTCAAAATTGGGAATAGTAATTCTTAAAAAAACTTCCAATGAGGAGGTGACACTTGTCACCTCCATAAATGCATTCTTATCTTTCTTTCCTCTCTCACATCAATCACTTCACACATTCTACTTATCTATTAACACCCGATAAATTTTAAACAGTATCCGAAACTTAACCTTATTGGCCGAATTTTTCCGAACTTTTCGCACTAGTGGGTCCCACGTCCACTATTTACTCTTAATTTTCTAAAAATTCTCCAATGCTAAAAAAATCATCTTAAAACTATAATTGCTCATAAAATCCACTAAGAAAATATTTCTAAACCAGAAAATGCAGAAAACATGCAATTAAAGGGAACTAAACCCTAAGAAAATAATTAGGGTTTTACGGGTTCTCACACTCTCCCCCCCTTAAAAGAATTTCGTCCTCGAAATTTCTTATTAACGGAATCTATCAAATCTAGAGTACCCAACGGACCATACCTTCTCCATCCTCAGACGAGTCAGGGACCTGATGCTGCTCTAGAGAATATACTCGAGCTGGTGCCTTCGATCCCGTCCCTTCTCCTTTCGTCTGTCCAGGGTTGTTCTTGGCGGGTTGCTGAGAATTGGGCTTGGTCGGTGGCAGAATCCCTCTCCGCTCGCGCAGGCGAGATGGACAGTTAGCAATCCGATGTTCAGCGCTTCCACAGCGCAAGCATTTTCCTTCTTTCTTCCAGCAATTTGATTCCGTATGACTTGGCCCTCCGCAATATCCACAGGGACCACGAGTAGCAGAGACCAGTCCTCCCTGAGGGACATCACGCGACACCCCTGGTTGCCGTACTTCCCCGTTTCCCTTGCGAACTTTAGAGATTGTACTATTATCTGCTTGTTCTGAGCTGCTTCCCGGAAAACCCCTTTTTCTTGCTTGGAAGTTTCTAACTTGTAACCCTGCAGTTTCAACGCGCTGGGCTTTTTCCACCGCATCACTAAAGGCATTAAGTTGGGCTACCGCCAGATCTTTTTGAATTTCCACGTTCAAGCCCTGGATAAAACGCCTTATTCGCCGTTGCTCGGTCATGATGAGTTCGGGCGCAAATTTGGATAGGCGGGTGAATTGACTCTCATATTCCGCCACAGTCTGAGCCCCTTGCCGGAGCCGGATAAACTCGTCCTCCTTCCTCTCCTGGACTAGAGGAGGGAAAAACTTTGCATTAAATTCTCGGATGAAGTTCACCCAAGTCCTAGGCGTCTGCTCCCGCTCCCATTTCTGTCTAATTACGTTCCACCAGGAACGGGTAGCTCCCTCCAGTTGGAACACGGCAAAAGTGACCTGCCTTTCGTCAGGGTAGTGTAGGGCCGCGAATATATCAACCATTTTCTCAAGCCACTTCTCAGCAACGTCGGGGTCGGGTCCCCCAATAAACTTTGGCGGGGAAAACTTTTGAAAACGTTCGAGAGCTCTATCCTCGCTCTCGACGTGGTTACCAGGGTTCCCGGGGTTAGGGTTTGGGTTTTGGCCCTGTTGTTGTACTACTTGTGCTAGTAGGTTTGTCATTTGCTGCATAGCGGCAGCTATCTGCACATTGGGGTCTATTTGGGATTCAGGATTGGGTCCAGTAGAGGTTTCCCCCGTTTCCCTAACCGGCGTGGGTTGTCTAGTTCCGCGCCCACGTCCCCGACCACTTCGTGTTCCTTCCATAAGTTTCACTCGGTCTAGGCAAGAATGCTAAACCAAAATAAGCACGATACATGTAAGTAACACTCAAAACTTTTATGATAACACACATTTATACATTCCAAACAAGATCAACGCATATATACAAGTCGGTCAAAATTAGGCCGCACACATACATACAGCCAGTTAAGTCAAGTACAAACATAGACGATCCACCGAGGAATGGCCTTTCTAGTTCACCAAATCCTTTCTAACCTAGGCCCTCATATCTTTCGTATCCGGGCGCAAGAATCCCATCTAAGATAATTCACAACTCGAGCCGGCCGGTCCCAAGAGTAAACCATCCTTATTAAAGATTCCTACCCGACATACATACCTAGCTTCCTCGAGTCCTATGATAATGATTCATACACTTATCACATGCCCGGTTCATAACTTACGCTCAAACGAGCACTTAGACATATTCATGAAATTAGGACCACAACACCACTTGGCCCAGTCTCACTCCGCGCAGAGACCACGCGAAGTGGCTCTGATACCAATTGTAACAGCCCCACTTTCCCCTAAGGCGAACCAAAGGGGTTAGCGGACTGCCTGCCCAGCTCTCGCCAGGACTACGGATCAGATTAGAGCTATCTATTGCGATCCGGAACTTACAAACGAGCGTAAACAGGTCAAAATGGTAAAATAACCCAAAATAAAATGAGATGAAATCCGGAGCCGGCCATGAATAGTAACCGACCCGTCAGAACCCAACCGAAATAGCTAACAAACATTTTCATCTGATCTTTAGCGTTTACAAATCAAAATGACATACAAAAGCTTTCAAAAGATAATACATATACACGGTTTGCCAAATCAAAAGGGAAACGCCCCAAAAGTACACTTAGGGTTTTAATACATGAGCTATACAAAAGATATGTTCAACTAGCTCAAGTCGGCAACCGATTATCAAATCCAGTCCAAAAGTATTTATTTTTCCTGTAAGGAAAACAAAAGAAACAGAACGGGGTGAGCTTGCGCTCAATGAGGTACCAAACAGATAGCATTAAAATCATGGCATTTCACATTTAACAAATCAGATACACATGTCAGATGTAAAGCAAAGGAACCAATGATTCAAATCAGAAGGATACGGGTGGCTCTCAGGAGCCAAATTTCCAGCGCAATACTTGATCCTAACCGGTTGACTCTCCGTCAACGTATATAGAACCAATGCGTCCGTAGACCCCTCTTATCACCGAATTCTGTCCACCAAACACCCCTTTACCGGGCCCGCTCACCTCAAACGAACAAAAATGGTAATACTCGAGTATACCCGGAATCAAGGGTCTCAATACCCAAAATCCCCGAACAGACTACCGTGGTTCGTTATCTAATCGTCCAGGCCCTTGCCGGCCCGACTCGAATAACTTAGCCACAGGATTGAGCTCATAGGTCATAGAAATCCGAACAGAAATCCGAACAGATGCAGACACAGATAACAGATTCAAATTTTTGCATAGTAAATTGGCATATGAGCAGACTAGAGAACGAGTGTGATAAAGTACACCCTCGTCTCGAACAAATAAACAGATTGCAGAGCAGAAATCAAGTTAAATAGCAATGGAGGGGAGTGGTACACTCACCGGCTTAACTTCAAAAGTTTTCACTTCAGATTGGCCTTAATCGCCAAGAAACCCTAAAATAATCAAAATAAATCAATTGAAGGTTTTACTTCCAGAATCGAGTAAACACAATGCACATGAGGCTCGACTACTAGTCGTATGCCTCGCCAAAATAATTACTAATGCAAGGGTGGAAAACATGATTTTCTTGGAAACAAAAAGGTAACATGAAGACTTAGGCGCAAACAACCCAAAAGCCTTTCATTTCCACCAAAAGGCAAATCTACTTAAAGGAACCAAACGGCCTAGAAAATCGGGCAGCACCGTCCCTAAAATTCTTACTTTTCCAGCCATTAAGGCTTCATTATTTCCTCAAATTAGCCCCAACATTTCACACCAAAGGTCATCTCATTTCCCAAAAGCCGTACAGGGCTCAAAGTGGTACAAGTACAAAAGTTAGCTAGGAAACAACCAAAATGAAAGCAAGCCCTAAGAGAGACTCGACGACGAGTCATAAAACAATGCTGAACACAACCCCAATAGGGTCTCATATGCATAAATAAGCATGGTAGCAAACCAGCAATTAATATATGACCTTAACTTAAGCCTTAATAGAAAAACCGTGTTTGATCTTATAATGCGGTAATGGCGTCAATTTCACTACGGTTATCGGTTGGGGGTGTAAGACCCACCGATTCGAAGCTATGAAACAGGGCTACAACAATGTAGAAGGGCACTCAATCCAGTTCCTAGCTTAACTAGGTCGAAAGTGCCAAATACTATACCAGAATTACCAAAACAGGTTTGCAAAACACAGAAAACTGTAATTACTATAACTCAGTCTATACAAGTCCAAATGCCGAACTTCCAAAGGCATATGATAGCTAAGACATCCAGTAACATTTCATCAGAAGACACCAACTTCAAAATCCAAACCAAAACCAGTCAAAATAGGCAATTACTATCGCAGTTCCGCACATTCTGTTCACCAAAAACAGCAACAGTAAAAACGGCATAACTCTCTCTATACTACTCCAAATTCCCTGAAATTTTGCAGGCACTTCTTACTCACCAATACCTACAACTTTCATGTTTTGAGCAAAGTCCAATTCGGCCTCTAGCTATGACCTAAAATTTCGGACAGAATAGGGGATTTAAGAACCCTAACTTTTCAATTTTCACACCAAATCCAAAATTGATTGCATTTAACCACAATTCACACTCACTAGAGTCATTTCCAACCATTACAATCCATCATACAAGCACCCAACATCAAGATCATATTAAACCAGAAAAATCATCAATAAAATGAAAAACTTCACCAAATCACTTCAAACCAAGATAAAACCAGAAATTTCAGCACTTCAAGCACTACTAAGCATAATTTAAGCTTCATAGGGTGTAAGAGGGTGTTCAAGCTTCACTTACCAAGAAACAAGAGAGATGAGGTTGTTGAACACCTTAAACCTTCAACCAAGCTTCAATAAACAACTTACTAGCACTAGAAGGTAAGATTGTATGGAATGGAATTGGATGTAACCAATGTTTTTGATTGATTTGCAACAAGTAGAAGCTTGAATGGTGAAGAAAGTTTCTTCCTTCCTTGCTCAAGGTGGCCGGCCAACAAGAGAAGAAAAATGGTGATTTTTTGTGCATTTTTTTTATATATAATCCTTTGGTCAAAAAAGTCAAAATTGGGAATAGTAATTCTTAAAAAAACTTCCAATGAGGAGGTGACACTTGTCACCTCCATAAATGCATTCTTATCTTTCTTTCCTCTCTCACATCAATCACTTCACACATTCTACTTATCTATTAACACCCGATAAATTTTAAACAGTATCCGAAACTTAACCTTATTGGCCGAATTTTTCCGAACTTTTCGCACTAGTGGGTCCCACGTCCACTATTTACTCTTAATTTTCTAAAAATTCTCCAATGCTAGAAAAATCATCTTAAAACTATAATTGCTCATAAAATCCACTAAGAAAATATTTCTAAACCAGAAAATGCAGAAAACATGCAATTAAAGGGAACTAAACCCTAAGAAAATAATTAGGGTTTTACGGGTTCTCACAGTCTCTCACGTCACTTACTATCCAAACTAGATATCCATTGACCTCTTGTGCTCATTTTAGCCAGACAAAGCCTGTTCATGTTCCCAAAATGCAAGTCTCAAGTACCTAGTAGCTAGCATCGCCTCAACTCTGGAGTACTCGGGCACGAGAATCCGAAATAAGATAATTCACATCTCGAGCTGGCTAGTCTCAAGAGTAAACTATCTACAATCGAAATTCCCACCTGACGTACCTATCTATGGTTCTCTGATGTCATAAGAACATTTAAGGCCTATAACAATTCACAATTCATAGCTTATGCACGAACGAGCACTTAATCCTTCATACCTATTCACCACTCAGTCCAGGCTCACTCCGCGCAGAGACCACGCGAAGCAGGCTCTGATACCACCTGTGACAGCCCCACCTCCCCCTAAGGCCAACCAGTGGGTTCGGCGGACCGCCTGCCCAGCTCTCGCCGGGACTCAGTCGAACCTCAATCAAATCCGAAATAAAACCACAAGATCAAACGAAATAACAATCCAAAACTTAAAGCGAAACTTATATACATTTCTATCTCAAAAGGAAGTACAAATATCGAATATACAAAGGTTCTCAATTCGTCATACATCCAGCCCGTGCCAAGCACTAGGGCGAGAACCATTACAAAACAAAAAAAACTAGACTAGGCTAACCTACACTGGGCTCTCGTCCTTGCTCGCATCCCCCTGTTAAGGAAAATAAAACTAAAGGGGTGAGCTAAAAGCTCAGTGAGGTTCCGAACACATATTCAACAACAAAGCCAATACATTAACCATTGATAATCAATAATTCAAGAAACATTTACAATGGAAAGCGATAATAACACATACATTAAAAGGATACGGGCTCACAGGGAGCTATTTGTTTGTTCGTTCGTTCTCCTGTCATTCCCCTTATTCCTCCAATCATTTAAAAATGCATTTTTGTAAGTAAAACCCTCGTTCAATCGTTCATTTCATTCACCCCCTCCTGGACGTTGGCCAGGCTCCACCAACCTACAAGGTAATACTCGAGTATACCAACGTTCACACCCAGGGTCACCATATCGCCCGACCGAGTCCGCTTCTGGCTCGAGTCGATCGGTAACGAAGGGCAGGGCCCAGTTCAGCCAAAAGGCTTACGTCATGCACAACTAATGTATCAATCATTAAATCGTTGAAATTTTACATTTCATTTAGGTCGAGCGCGATAAAGTACACGCTCGCCTAGAAAATTCGTTTTGGAAATCATTGGAAACACTTAACACATTATCAAACAATAACAACAAGTCATGAAGTCAAGTGGAATATAACAAACAAGGAACACTCACCTATGTACGTAAAACAACGTGCAAAATATTCTTCCGGATATTATCCTTAGTCACCGAGAAATTCTAAGATTAAACGAGAAAGAATATTACAGCTCATCTGGCACAAACAATTAGGTGAAATCAAAGAAACTCAACAATTGATGAGTAGAACGTATAAAAAGACTTTAAAGTGAAACGAGGACATTTGGACCCGTGGACAAGAATAATTAGGGTTTCATAGACCAAACTAAAGACAAGTCGGAATCGAACTAGATAGGCTAAGAAATACTATTTTCGGAATCGTTTATATGGTTCAAAATCATCTTATATTCAAGTAGATATTATACACTAAAGGTCTTAATGAAATTCATGAAAAAAAAGAGAGGTCAAAATACCCAAGAAACCCTAAACCACTCCTCTTTATTTGGGTAAGAGTAAGTACACATTTGAAGTTTCCAATTTAAGAAGGATCATGTTTTAAGATGGAAAACGGTCATAGTATTTGCCAAACAAAAAATATACAAGTTCAAATAGAAACTTAGCCCTCGAGCGAAAATTTGGGCAGCACGCCCTTTGTATTTACCTGTTTTCCAGCCATTTATGACTTCATTATTTTTCTCAATCAATCCCAACATTGCACAAAACATAAATAGCCACTCAATAGGCTCAATGTCATATGATTACCAAATCAAGCTAGGACATGTGCGGAAATGACGTTTAGTTTGGAAAAACAAAAGGCAGATTTGCTGTTGCTTACCGGAACTAACACAACTCAAGCGACACTTGTCAGATTGAGGTGAAATTTACACCGTTTCGAAGCTAAGATAAAGGGCTACAATGTTGAAGAAGGCCACTCAGTCCAGTTTGCAATGTATCTAGGTCAAATTTACCAAAATAACCCCAGATTTTCCAGTTCACAGTTCAACTAGCAGTCCTGATTCATTCAATCATATCTCAGCACATACAACTCCAATTCAAGTGATTCCAAAGCCATTTGAAATCTAAGATACCAGCCTATATTTATTAAGAAGGCATTGACAACCAAATCAGTAGTATTCCTGGTCAAACTAACCAATTACAGAAGCGGATTATCAGTTTCGGACAGAAACAGGGCAGCTGGGGTATTTCGGTCTTTTCACAGGCTACGTTGCTCCGATTGGGCTGAAATTTTGTAGAAAACTATAAAACATAATTCTATACAAATTTTATGTTTTAATCCAAGGCTAATTCGGCCTCTAACTAGGAGAAACAGTACCGGGCAGAATGGGGTTAATTGAAACCCTAATTCCGAAATTTCCTTTCAAAGCGGAAATTTTCCGCAAATAACCACAATTTACGCACTATGGCTTCATTCTAGACCATTCCCAACCATCATCCATGGACACATAATATTAAACATATGAAAACAGAAAAATTCAAGAATAAATATAGAAGTCAGCAATCTCAACTAAAAGTCATGAAATCTTTCACCAAATCACATCTTTGACTAACACAAGCTACCAATTTAACATTAGCAAGACCAAAGAATGAACTCCTTAGCTACTCACCTTGCAACTCAAGAGAAGAGCCAACTAAGCACCTTTGTTTCTCAAACCACTTCACCAACTACCTCAAGACCATTTAGCAAAGGGATTCTATGGAGTGATTTGAAGTTTTATCGGTTTGATTTGAAGATTGGAGCAAGATTATGAAGTAGGAAGTTGGAGGATTTTTTTCTTTTCTTGAGCAAGAGGTTCGGCCAAAGGGGAGCAAAATGTGATGAATTTTTGGTCAAATTTTGATTAAATGATAAAGTAGGAAAGTTAGTCAAAGTTCAAGAATAAATGGCATGGTGACACTTGTCACCTTTTGGCCCTAAAGCTTATCCTTTTTCCCCCCAATGCTAATCCAACAATAATACAACTAAGTAACCTCTTATCACCTAGTAAATTAATCCCGGTATACAAAACATAACCTAATTGATCGAATTTTTCGAACTTTCAACACTAGCGGGTCCCACGTCCGATATACGCTCTTAATTTCTCAAAACCTAACCGATACTAGAAAAATCATCTAAAAACTATATTTACCATACAAATTACCTGGAAGATTTTCCTAATAAAGAAAATGCAAAATAACATGCAATTAATTAGCATAAAACCTAGAAAATAAGAAAATGAACGGGTTCTCACACAATTTTGCCGAATTTCCAAACTTTGTTGAAAATCAACCCAAATCTGTCTTGACTTTCCAAAACAGCAACTTTGGGCCAAATTTCGAATATCTTCCAATTGAAATCATGGAAAAGTGTCTTCTAGGAAATTAAGGCTCGTACTTGCGAGATTTTCTTGGATTGTACTAGCGTGCAATATTTCTTGATACTTAGGGATTTTAAGTGATTTTGAGTGATAATGCGTTATTAATTGCTCAGGCACCCAAGAGGACCTTCAAGAGGATCCCACGGTGGACGCCTGAACTTCGAGTGACATTTCTTCTTTGTTTACTTGGTGAGTGTCAAGTGTATGAGTACTTGATACATGCTTATTGTTATAAATGATTGGAGATTTTGAAAAAAAATGGAGTCGAGTGTGTACTTTACCGCACTCGTTCTCATTTGAAATAAATGACTCATGATTGAATTGAATGAATGAACCACGAATGACTTAAATGAATGATTGAATGTATCAAATGCTTGAATGACATGAATTAGTCTGCTATGGCTGCATACGTCGTTGGAGTGAATCTCCTCGACTCACAAATGTTACATGGGGGATGCCCAAACTCATAGGCCGACCTTGGGACTCGAGCCGGCATGGGCTTGGTCGGGAACCTCGGTGAGCCATGAGAATTCCATGAAAAGCTTGATCTATTTGAGAGATCTCGCTTGGCATATTCGTGGAGTATCGCCTAATAAATGTCATTCGGGCCCGGTGCGGTGTACGGTGGACGGACATGAGAAGTAAGTGGAGATCTACGGATTGGAAATATCAACCCGGTTGACGGAGAGTCATCGCGGGAAGATATACGAATGATGCCGTGCCCCATTTTTATAAAATAAATAAATGGTTTAAAAAGTGAATTTTGATTTAAAAGGGAAGTAAGTAAAGAAAATGAAATGGGCCTAAATGGGACTTTGTAATGCGACGATTTTGACCCAAAATAAGTTTAAAAAGGGTTTTGAAATAAAAATCGGAGTCGCCACTTGGTATTGAGTTAAGGTGTACCAAGTCACCTAAAATGAATTTTTCGAAAAAATAGAAAAACCCTTTTTAAACGACTCCTAGTCTACGAAAATCAAAGGAAAGGTTCGGGAGTCACATTTGATGAAGGGGAAGGCAAGGATAAAAATCCAAGGCACCACTTCGACCTAGCCAAGGCTAGTTGCGTGATTTAGTCAAAGATTTTCTTGTTTTAACCAAAGAATTTATCACATTTCGATGTACTATATGAATGCAAACCCTAAACCTAGGAGGGCATCGGGGGGTCAAAATATCCCTTCGAAGTTAATTGGTACCAATCACATTAATTGTGACGTCCAATAAAGATTCTTCGAAGATGTCACGAATAATGCAAAAATATGAGACTTTAAAAAAGAACAAGATAATTATATAAATACAAATATACGTGACCTAAGGGAATGCATCATGTCGGGCACGGGGGACTAATGTTCGTGACTCAATTTTCCCTTTAGTAGAGGGAATACGAGCGTGCTAAGGTTAGAAAACCAAACTCGTCCATATCCCATATCCAAGGGGTTTTCCTATTTAAACAAGCAAATAATCTAACCTAATTTCTAATTTTCCCCTAAATGAAATGCAAGTCTAATGTTATGTTTTCAAACAAAGGGGCAAGGAATATATATATATAAGGGGAAAATACGGAGTAGGGGATATACGTATAAGGAGGGATGTCATGCAAAAAATGATAAAAGACCCTAAAAAGTGAAAATATGCATGAGATGAAGTGATTTTATCACACAATCATGATCTAACGTGCGGATGGTTCCTAAGGGTCTAGTGTTGGACTAGCCCTTAACTAACGTTCCCTCACAAGCATTGGACTTGTGAGGGCTCGAGGGGAAGACAATGACTAGCATTGGACTAGCCACGGTGACGCACATTCCATCCACATAATCAGATATAATACTAAAAGCAAATAGGCATGCAAAACACATAGTTTCACGTTGCACGTAACACATAAGCATGCTTGTCTAGATGCAGAGTCCTAAGGAAAGCGATTAAACACGTAGGCATATAAGCACACACAAACACATAGCACACAAGTCCTATCTATTACAAAAAGGGGATACTTACTACAATCTACAGGGGGAAGACTTATAAAAGTAAATCCTAATTATTACATTGACTAGCTAAGACATGTCTTCAAGAGAGGCGCCAAAACCTAGCTATTACAAATTAGGGTTCAAATGCCCTCAAATGACTTGCCAATTAAAGAAGGCAAAATAAAAAGAAAGCGAAACAGGCAATTAAACATTAATATAATGAAAAACGAATTAAAGCATGCAGATTCACACAAAACATGTAGGAGCACGTAGGAGAAATCAAATCAAGGAGATAGAGGTTACCTCCCTTGCAATGGTAATGAAATGAAGGAAATATTAGCTTCAAAACAATAAAAGGGTCAAGGCACCAATTAAATAGTAAAGTATAAACAGAACCACCAAATCTCTCCCAATTGCAACTTAAATGAAATCACAAAATGTATAATTTCCAAGAAAGTAAATTATCGATCAAATTTCTAAAATAGAAAAAAAACTACCAAGGACCCAATTGCAAACATAACCAATCACTCAAGTCCAATCAAAACATTTTGAGAACTTCAAAGCTCCAAGAGTAATAAAAAGGTCAAGTAATGGTTCAAAATGTAATTACTCTAGGACCTAATTGCAAGAAACTAGAATATAATGGGGCTTTTGTAGCATGGACAGAAACTAAGGGGAGCCAAATGCAATTTTTATGAAGATTTGCATGCATGCATACGAAGAAGATTTCTGCATTTTCTGTTTTTCCTTCATTCTGCAACATGCGGCATTTGACAACTAAATGAACACGTCCCAGAAAAACATCAACTTTGATTCAAGACACAATACACAACCCATCTTGAAATGGTGAAAACTTGAGCTAAACATTCTACCCAAAAAAAACTCAGCCACGGAACTTCTGAAATCTGGATTCAGTTAGCTTCTTATGGGTTTGAAACTGCAGAAATGTTTTATTATTCACTCCAAGTTTGTTCGTGTGAGAGGGCCCAAGTAAGGTCTATCAATGCAACAAACCGAAAACGAATGCAAGACCTTCAACTCATGTTGTTAACCTCACTCAACCACAATCATCTAACCTTAAAAGAACTAATCACAACAGCTAGACGTAAAGTGCAGCAAAGTTTACGAAGCATTTTCTTCCTCTTAACAGGTTTCAGGTTTCTGCAATTTTCGGCCATTACAGGAACTTGATTTTCAGCAAACATTGGAGCCTAATCTTGGACCAACAACACACAAAATCAACACCAACAATTCAACTTCCTCTTTCCGTCACAAGACCACATAGCAAGTTGGATGACAAACCCATTTGGAGGGCTGTTACATGAAGAAACAGCAAAACACAAGGACGGATGCAGCTTACCAAGAATCCATGAAATTTGCAGCCCAACATTCATTATATTCACCATGAACACACGCTTAGACAAGCAACAAAGGAAATTTGAGGATAGAGAGGGGCCAAAACATGCGTTTTCAAAACATTTCACGGAGCCCAGGCTAGGAGTTCATCTCATTTACTTGTTTTCTCAAACATAATAGGCCAGCCGAACAGACTGTATGAATAGCCATTTTATATACCATAAAACAAAAGGAATATGAGCATTGTTTGCAAGAAAACAAAGTAAACATCACTCATTCTTACGGCGAAACACCAGACAAAGGTTTTACAGATTTCTCCACTCCAATGAAGTCACGGTTAGCCTTAAAATTATCAGAAAAACCAGAAATTTCCACCCAATCAACAAATAAAGCAGTAATTTTTAGAACAAAGCATAGGAATTCCACCAAGAAACTGCGATAAAAACACAACAGAGAGCCTCAAGCATCCATACTTCAAAACTGAAATTTGAAGGCAGAAAAATAGCTTACAAAGCTCTGCAGATGATGATGGTGAATTCGTGAGCCTGAGAAAAGCTGTAATTCCTTGCTGATTCCTTTGATTCTTGGTTTTCCTTTACTTTCTTTTCTTCCCAAAGACCCTTCTCCTTTGTTTTTTCCTTGACTCCAGTGGTTTTCTTTTCCTTGTCGAAGCCTTTTCCTCTTTTCTGGTATGCTTTCTTTTCCTATGTTTCACTCTTGCGCTTTCCTGTTTTCTCCTCTAGCCCTTTCTCTCTCGATCGTTACCCAGTTTTTCTTACCCGAACCCTTCTAGCCTCTTTTTCTTGTCTGATTTCCTCCCTTTTTGTGGCCCCGAAGCTCTCTCTCACTCTCTATCCGTTGTTTTTCTTTTCCTGCTCCTCCAGTTGCCGGCGCTGATTTCCTTGCCACCTTGATGGATAGCTGCTTCCTTGGGCCTTTTTCTCCGCCGTTATCTTTTTTTGTTTCTGGCCTTTTCCTCCCCAAGACCTCTTCCTGCCCGAGGCTCTAGTTTTTTCCTCTTTTTTTTTTATCTCAAACCCTAGCTGCCATAACTTCTCGCTTTCCTTCCTTTTTTTTCGTTCTGTTTTTTTTTTCACTTCAGACCTCTCTCTGTTTCTTTCTCTCTCGCCGAAGCTTCCCCCTTATCTCAGCCCTCAAGCCCTTTTGCTCCCAGCCGTCCCCCCAAAAAATCTGTGTTCTCTCTCCTTTCTATCAGACTTCAGCCACCTCCCCCCACCTCTCTTTTCTATTTTTCTTCTTGCCTTTTCCTTTCCTTTGTTCTCGTCGGGCAGCTCTCAATTTTTGCCGAAGCTCTCTTCAATCTCTCCCAAAAGATCTCCCTTTTGCCTCTTGTCCGCCGCCAATTTTTTTTTCCCTCCCTTGAACGTAGCTCCCTGTTTCTTCCTTCCGTCTCTCCCCTCTTTTTTCAAACCTAGCCGCCCCCCTTTTTTTTTCTTTTTGTTTTTCTCCTTATTTTGTTCCCCCAAACTTTATTAAACCACCAAGTGTCTAGACACCTAATCCCTTAGGTGTTGTGTTGTCCAAAATACAAAGGGACACTTGTCCCAATGCATGCCCCCACTTGTCATTTTTATTGTTTTTCCCTTTTCTTTTTTTTCTGAAATTTAGTATGAAGGCAAAAATAAATAATAAAATAAAATAAAACAAAATAAACCTAAAATTGAAGTAAATAAAGCTACAATTAAATTAATTAAATAAATAAAGTTAAAAATAAAAAATTTGGTGTCTACAAATGAGATTAGCAAAGCAAGTGAAAATTAGCTCCTGAGAGCTACCATATCCTTGAATTGTTTCTGTTTAATTTTCACTAGAACTGTTTACTTCTTGTATTTTATCGTTTTCCTGTTGATTGGGATTATGACTTGGATAACGTGTTTGCATGTGTATTCTTGACCTCACGAGCGTTTTGCTCACCCCGTAGATTTGTTTTCCTTAACAGGAATGGGCATGGAATGTGTGACGCCCCCATTTCTCCCTAAGGCGAACCAAAGGGTATCCGCGGAACGCCTACCCAACTCTCACCAGGACTCGGTACAAATCATGTTCAAGCTTAATACAACACTAAATTACAACCAGATAAAGTAATTGCAAATAGTGCGGAAATTTTCAAACTTAACAACACATAACCATTATTCAATCCTTACAATGGGTTTCCAAAATACATCCCAAATATCAAAATTTTTCGTAGCCACAATACTTGGCCACTAACACTGGGGCCCTATTACAAAATATCACAAAAGGGTTCTTCCATGCCTCAACCCATGTCCACTCCTGTTAAGGAAAACAAATCTATAGGGTGAGCAAAACGCTCGTGAGGCCAAGAACACACATGCAAGCACGTAGTTCAAGTAACACTCCCAAATTAATCAATTTAAAACAATAACCATTCAATAAAGAGCACTTCACTGAAAAGTAAACAGAAACAATTCAAGAATATGGAAGCTCTCAGGAGCTATTTTCCACTTACACGATCACGAACCTCCACGCGTTAACACTCCGTCAACCGGGTAGGTTTAATCCGTAGAAACATCACTTACACTTCCCCTTCTCAACCTTACATACCACACCGGGCTCGCAATACATTTATGAGGCGATACTTCAGCGAGTATGCCAAGCAAGACCTCTCAATAGGTCGAGCTTATGAAATCTCATGGTTCACTGAGGAGCTCGACCAAGCCCATGCTGGCTCGAGTCCAAGGCTAGCCAATAAGAGAGTTTGGGCGTCCCCCACTTTTACACTTTTGTATCGAGGAGGTTCATTCCAACGACTTACGCAATCACAGCATAAATAATCACTTAAACACTTCACATATATTCACTTAACAAGTTACTTAAACAAGTAAGCACTTCTCTTCACGAACTCAAGTTCACTTCGTTTAAATGAGGACGAGTGCGATAATGTACACACTCGACTCAAAGGTTTCAAAATCTCAATTTATATAACACTTATCACTTTGCAGATATATCACATAATACACACACTTGACACTCACTGTGAGTTAATAGCAAAAGTGTCACTTGGAGGTTCAAGCTTCCACCGTGGGATCCTCTTGAAGGTCCTCGTGTGCGCCTGAGCAAATAATAGTGAATTATCATTCACACATCCCAATTATCAAGGAAGATTGTGCACTAGTACAATCTAGGAAAATTTCATGAAAATGAACTTCAATTACTCGTAAATCGAGATTCAAGTGGAGTTTCTTAAAGTACAAGAGCAATCGAGTTTTTTTTTTTTTTTTAACTTGGAAATCAAGCACAAATGTTCAAGTACTATCGAAGGAATAAGGAATACTTGAAAAACTCCATTTCCTTGAAATTCGGAAAATTTCAGTTTTGATACGATATTTTGAAAAATCGTATCTCATATTCCACATGTCGAAAATTGGAAAACTTGGTACCGTTGGAAACCTCTTCCAAAGTATAAAAGTTCCTAGAATACACTTTTCTAAGATTCTAAATGAAAAACATTCAAAAATGAGCTCAAAGTCGCTGTTTTGGTTCATAAGGCAGATTTAAGTTAGTTTTTGGCCAACTTTGAAAATTCGGCAAAATTCACTTGATTGGAACTAACCTTTTAAATTTGGAACTCTATTAGAGTTGCAATCCAAGTTTACAACAAAACAAATGGAACGAGAAATGGAGTTTTGAGCACTAAGATATGGCAACTCATAGTTACCAAAATTCCCTTGTGAAACAAGGGTTTTCCAAACTCTAGTCATGAACTTTGGTAATTTAGTCGAGCAGCGAAATGGACTCGGATTGGTTCGAAATTTGGTAATATAATACTCCTATATAAAGGGTATCCCTCTATCAAATTTTATGGAAAAATAACTTCGGGAAGGTAGTCAACCAAACAACCAAAATTTTGAAAAATCCTAAGGCAAAACTGCCTTGAGCTTTTTGTTTTCCATTTCCAAACATTTGGCCAAGGAAAATCCTTCAGACGTGGTTCATTTGTGTAGGCAAAGCCAAAGGAACATACATGGTACATTTGGTAAGTGTTTTAACTCCAAGAAATTCAATTGGCAAGTCCACACCAAGTCTAGCATCAATTCTGCCCAAAATTTAGGGTTTTCAAGAACAGGGCAGGTTCCGTATTTTGATCACAAATCACTCAATTCAACTCGGAATTGAGCATGGTTGGTGGCGTTGGAAAATAAATTCATAAAAATATAATTTCACAGAAGAAATAATTTTGAAATTCAGCACACAACTAGCTCAAATTCGAGCCTCACGTTGCAGCTTCTGAACTTCATTCCAGGAAAACAGAGAAACAGGACAGTCATCTATAAACGGTTGGTATGGGATATTCAGGTGGAATTAGGGGGTACATTTTGTACCGTTGAAAGACTGGGAATGTCTAGTTTCAAATGCCACTGACAGCACTTGATTTCGACGTCGGAGCACAGATTTGTGGACGAAACAAGAAGGCTGTCTGAGCATTACGGGGAAATTTTTCCAGGTTTGCTAGCTTTGCGAGATTAATCCATTTGACCAACCAAACCTCAATATTTTTTGATGAAACTTTGTATACCATCTATACAACATATAAACATCATATACAAGCCATTAAAACCTCAAAATTCTGCAAAAAGAGGCACGATCATAACAGGGGCAGAATTGGAAACTTTACATCCATGCACTCCTTGAAGTTTACACTAGCTATGCACCATTAATCTACCAATTTGAGCACTAAACCAACATTAAATCCATCATCAAGCATCACATCAGCCATCAATCCAAGAGTGGGAGTTCATAGAGCCCACATTCAAAATTTTTCAACAATAACAAGCCACCCACATGAATATCTAAGCTCATAAGTGTAAATCAACTTCCATAGGCCAAGAATTTGAGGGTTGATCGTCACTTACTTGTGTTGGTGAACAAGGGCAGAATTTTGGCCCTCTCTTAGCTCAATAAAACCGTGGAAAGCTCCCCCTTTTTGTAGCTTAAGATGATCTCCGAGTATTAAGCTAAGTGTGTGTGAAATTTGGAAGGAATTGGAGATGATTTGTGCAAGATTTAGAGATGAAATATGAAGAACTCCTTGGGTTATTTTTACAGCTGATGGCCGGCCACTTTGTGAGGAAGAGAGAGAGTGTATTGATCTAATTTGGCTTCCTAAGGAAGCTTCATTTGTGTGGCTAGAATTGGTGCAAAAGTCAACTCTTCAATAGTGCGCGTACGCGCGCGTTTTGTGCTCGATTCCTCTCGCGTTCATTTCACTAGTGCACTAAACCTCCAATATACTTATATTCATACTATTATTATCCACTCTTAAAGATATAAAATGAAGGTCTATAGTCTCCCAATTAATCACGCGCGCAAAAATGCGAATTTCCAATTTAAGCACGATAAAGTGAAACTTCCAAGAAATTCTTATAACGATAGTATAACTAACTAATAATTGAACAGTTAAACATAAAAATACCTATTTTAAGACTAATGTACAAGTCTCCAATTTTTCAAGTTTGTTGTATTCTCGAATCAATTATTATTCCCAAACGCGCATCCACTATTCATACTTAACGAGTTTCCAAAAATTGAATTTTAAAACAAATCACTTTAAAAATATAAGTAAGCTATAGACCCATGTAATTAGGTCTAAAAACGTTAGAAAATAATATTCGGGGTAATTGGCCAAATAAATAATTAAATAAGCTAAAATTAGGAGTTTAAAATAAGAAAATTTAAGAGTCCTCACATGAGTCGAGTATTAATTACTCAATTAACCTTTCTTAATCTACCATTGATCATTCTTAACTCTCCAATATTAATACACTCCTGATTCAAGTATAGCCTCGAAAAACATGCATTCGTTGTTCCGAACTAAACGGATTTTTGAAAAGTGAATTTTTCCAACACAATGCTTTAAAAATATAAAAGAGGCGTCGTTCCATATAAATGGATTTTAAATAGTCAAAATAAATAATTCGGAGAAAATGAGTAAATAAATATTTAAGGAAACTAGTAATATTCGATAAAATAAGAAAATTTTCGGGTCCTCACAGAATGAGTCTTGAAGGAACCCCTTTTGATGTACTTTTGGCTTAAGGTTTCTAATGTAATTGGCTAGATATTTCGGATGTTGTATATTTTGGGTATTATTGTAACTTTTGGAAATCCGATGTAAGGATTGGATAATCGTTATATATTGTTAAGTTCGAAAGTTTTTCCGCACTTTCTTACTTTATCTGGGTGTGTTGGCTAGTATTGTGTGAAACCTGAATGGGATTTGTACCGAATCCTAGCGAGAGTTGGGCAGGCGTCCCGCGGATACCCTTTGGTCCGCCTTAGGGAGAAGTGGGGGCGTCACAGTTGGTATCAGAGCCCTAGGTTAGAGATCTATATGGGTGAAATATTAGAAACTCTACCTTTAAGATTTGAGATAGGATGACTAAGTCATACCTTAAGTGATATTTGGGCGAACTAGTGACTAAGTTAGGCATGCCCTAGGTGACATCCGAGCGAGCTAGAGATTAAGTTTCTAACCTGAAAAGTGTGATTGTTTTGCAGGGATGGAAAATGGAAATGGAGCCCCAGCAGCTAATGGGAATGGCCATGCGAATGGTCATGTAGAGCCTCCTAAGCCTATTTACTACCGAGCTCTTGGTGGAGGGGTTCGAGTGCGCTACTCACCCTCTAATAGATACCCTCGATGTTCGTGTAGGTTGACTTTTACCTACCCGAACCACCTCGTGCTAGCCTTAGACGATGAACGTCGTCAGTTAGTGAATGCCAACTTAGATTTACAGGCGGAGGTGGACGAGTTGAGACAGATGGTTAGTGCTCAGGGAGAGAGGATTGCGGAGCTCGAGGAGGTAGTGGAGGGCGAGGTGGCTACTGCTGCAGTGTGATACCCCGAAAATTAGGAGGTTGTTTGTAAAGAAAATACTAAAGTGTATTTCTTTAGGTTTGATTTAAAACCTTATTTTGTTTTAAAAGACTAGAAACCCTAAAATTTTAATCAAAAACCCTAATTTACTTGTGACTAACCGGTTTTCTTAAATCACTCATATTTTAATTGAAACCCTATTTTTAATCACTGGAATTGTAAAATTCCTCACGTTTTTCTTAAAAATGCCTTTTATTTGGAAATTATTCATTTATTATGGCCCTACTACCCAATCATTCCTCAATAAGTGCAAATGAACCTAGGAAGTAGGGTTTCACTTTTCGTTTCCAAGTTAAGAGCGAATTAGGGTTTCACGTTTTCCCGTAGTATGATTATTCGGTACGGAGTGAGGATCAAATTTGATAGGTAAAAGTGACTTTTGGATGAGGGAATACTATATGACTAGAAGTGATAATAATAAGTTAGTGATTATAAGCTAAAAATCCTAGTATACGCGATTTAAGAGAAATCGCGTCAAACCGACGGGTATCGATCACTACCGATTGAACCCACCACTTGACCACCACTTCCTTACCATCACATACCCCTGATATTTTTGCAAAATATCCCCCCCTCATACTCATCCATATGGCTGAAATTTGTGGCCAAAAATGCAAGGGAAAGAGAGAGAAATTTGCATGGCTTTGGTGGTGACAAGTGTCACCACCCTATGGCTCTTTGAATAAATTTTTTTCTTGTTCTTTTATCCTTCATTTCAGCTTATTTTCCTTCATTCTTTCTGTCTTTTGGCCGAGCAAGGGAGAGATAGAGAGCAAGAGAGAAAAACCTTCAATCCATCTTGAATCCAACCATTTGAGTGCAACCAAGGAAAACTAAACCGATTAACTTGTGAGTTGTGAACTTGGGAAGCTAAGGGAACCAAAAATTTCAAGAGGAGGTGAAGTATTACTCTTGTAAGCCCTTTTGTTGAGGTATAAGGTCTGACCCATGGCTTTGGTTCTTTTATTTTTGTTTAAGTTGTTATATAACTCATGTTTTGGTTATATTAGTAGCTATACAAGTTGTTGTGATGATTTTTGGGTGATGTATGTAAGCTAGGGTTTAACTGATTTCCTTCTTATACTTGTTTTAGGAGTGGTATATGATGTATATAGGCTTGTATAAGAGGTTGTGGTAGTGATTGAATCAAGAAAATGAAGAGATTGCCCTTGAAATCCCAAAATTTCAGATTTCTGGAATTGTATGCTTCAGTTCTGTCCGGTTTTAGTGCCCTATGTTAGAGGCCGAATTAGGCTTGGCACAAAAAATAAAAGTTTTAGATAATGATATTTTATAGATTCTTACAAAATTTCAGCTCAATCGGAGCAACGTAACCTATGAAAAGACCAAAATACCCCTGCTGCCCTGTTTCCATCCGAACATGCTAACCAGCTTTTGTAATTGGTTGTTTTGACCAGGAATACTACTGATTTGGTTGTCGATGTCTTTTTAAGACTTATAGCCTTGTATCTTAGATTTCAAATGGCTTTAGAATCACTTGAATTGGAGTTGTATGTGCTGAGATATGATTGAATGAATCCGGACTGCTAGTTGAAATGCGAACTGGAAAATCTGGGGTTGTTTTAGTAAATTTGACCTAGATACATTGCAAACTGGACTGAGTGGACTTCTTCAACATTGTATCCCTTTCTCTTAGCTTCGAAACGGTGTACATTGTACCTCAATCCAACTAGTGTAGCTTCAGTTGTGTTAGTTCCGCTAAGCAACAGCAAATATGCCTTTTGTTTTCCAACCTAAACGTCATTTCCGCACATGTCCTAGCTTGATTTGGTAATCATATGACATTGAGCCTATTGAGTGGCTATTTATATTGTGTGTAATTTTGGGATTGATTGAGGAAAATAATGAAGCCATAAATGGCTGGGAAATAGGTAAATACAAAGGGCGTGCTGCCCAAATTTTCGCTCGAGAGCTAAGTTTCTACTTGAACTTGTATATTTTCGTTTGGCAAATACTATGACCGTTTTTCCATCTTAAAACATGATCCTTCTTCAATTGGAAACTCCAAATGTTTACTTACTCTTACCCAAATAAAAAAGAGTGGTTTGGGATTTTCTTGGGTATTTTGTCCTCCCTTTTACATGAATTTCATTAAGACATTTAGTCTATAATATCTACTTGAATATGAGATGATTTTGAACCACATAAACAATCCCGAAAACAATATTTATTAGTCTATATAGTTGGATTCCGACATGTCTTTGGTTCAAGTGTTTTCCATTGGAAATTTTATACCCCTTTTTGTTTGGTTTTGCGTTTAGTTTATGAAACCCTAGCTATTTCTGTCCACCGGTCCAAATGCCCTCGTTTCACTTTAAAGTCATTTCTATACGTTTTATTCATCAATTGTTGGGTTTTTTCGATTTCACCTAATTGTTTGTGTTAGATATGTTTGTGCTAGATAGACTGTAATATTCTTTCTCATTTACTCTTAGGTTTTTTCGGTGACTGAGGTAATATCCGGAAGGATATTTGCACGTTGTTTTACGTAAATAGGTGAGTGTTCCTTGTTTGTTATATTTTTCTTGACTTCATGACTTGTGTTCTTGTTTGATAATGTGTTAAGTGCTTTCAAGGATTTCCAAAACGAGTTTTCTAGGCGAGCGTGTACTTTACCGCGCTCGACCTAAATGAAACGTGAAATTTTTAATGATTTAATGATTGCTACATTAGTTGCGCATGATGTAAGCCTTTTGGCTAAATTGGGCCCTGCCATTCGTTACCGATTGACTCGAGCCAGAAGCGGACTCGGTCGGGCGATATGGTGACCCTGGGTGAATTTGGTATACTCGAGTATTACCTTGTAGTCTGGTGGAGCCTGGCCAATTTCCAGGAGGGGGTGAACGAAACGAAAGAACGAACGAGGGTTTTATTTACCAAAAATGCATTTTATTTAAATGACCGGAGGAATAAGGGGAATGACAGGAGAACGAACGAACGAACGAATATATGGCTCCCTGTGAGCCCGTATCCTCTTAATGAATGTGTTTATCGCTTTATTTTGTATTTGTATCTTGAATTATTGGTTATATGTAAAGAATGCATTGAACTTCTTGTTGCCTATGTGTTCGGAACCTCACTGAGCTTTTAACTCATTTCTTTAGTTTTGTTTTCCTTAACAGGGGAAAGCGAGCAAGGACGAGAGCTGTGTATCGACTAGCCTAGTCTAGTTTCTTTTGGGATGGTTCTCGCCCTAGTGCTCGGCACGGGTTGGATGTATGGTGAATCGAGAACCTTTGTATATTCGATGTTTGTACTCCCTTTTTAGATAGCAATGTATATAAGTTTTGCTTTAAGATTTGGATCGCTGTTATGTTTAGTCTTGTGGGTTTATTCTGGTTTTGTTTGAGGATTGAAGTGAACGACTGAGTCCCGGCGAGAGTTGGGCAGGCGGTCCGCCGAACCCTTTGGTACGCCTTAGAGGGAGGTGGGGCTGTCACATGCAGTCACTCGTGAGGAGCTCCAGAGGACTAGGGCTCGACTCACTAGGTTAGATGAGAAGGTCCGTGATCGGGATTCCGGGATCCTGGCTGATGCCACTGAGATGATAGAGGGGGTGTCGGATATTGTCCAGAGCCCGGTTCAGGGGGAGGATTTAGAGGAGGATCCGGAGGAGGAGATTGCTCCTGGTAGTCCTACTGTGGACTAGGTCTAGACTGATTGACCTTTTGACCCTTTTGACTGGTACAGTTAGGATTAGCTGAGGTGATGCGAGTGCTGAGGCACTTGATTCTGCTTTAGTCTTACATGACTGAAAGTACTCTTGTGACACTTGTGTGCTATATTTTTGTGATTTTTCCCATGACTTGCTAATTGTATGGATCTTGACATGTTAATGAATGTAAATGTAAGTGCCCGGTGCAACCCAATGAGTACAAACAAATTCACAATGATGCACAAGGATATATCAAATTTAAGCACAATAAAGAAAACTTAATTAAAGAGAAAGGATAAGAAATGCAAACCAAATATCAAACCAATAGCCTCTTCAATTGATGGCGATGCTAACCAAGATGTACAAGTGAAGGCTCACTCCTTCCTCACCCCAAACACACTTTGGTTGAGCCAAGGAGTTTTACAACAATTCTAGTTAACCCTCAACAACCTACACTTGAAAGATCACTCACCCAATTAAGAACTATTTTATACAAATGAGGCAACCTTCACCAAGGTTTTACCACTTCAAGTGATAGGTTCACCTTCACTAAGGTTTTACTTCTCCTAGAGAGTAACCTTCACTTGAGCAACCTCACAACCCAACTTTCCCAACCCCTTATACAACCAACAAAGAATATTTCTACTCAAAGATCTCACTTGTAAGCTTGTATATAGTGTTGGCAAAAGGTCCCGTGTCTTCTTGTGCTTTGGGGTGTTTATAGAAGGTGAGAAATGGCTCCAAAAGGCTCTCCAACGGTCAAATATTAAATGCTGTCAAAACTAGCCGTTGGTCTGTCGGACGTTCGAACCACCTGTCGGACGTCCGAACCCTGCGTCCAAACCACCTGTCGGACGTCCGAACCCTGCGTCCGAACGTCGTCCAGAGAGTTATCAAATCTTCGTGGAATTTTTAGGACGTCCGACACGATCGATGTGCGTCCGAAGAGTGTGTCCGATCCATCCGGACGTCCGATGCTTCCTCACGAGCGTCCGACAGAATATCCTTCCTGATGTTCTTCATCCTTTCGGACGTCCGATAGCTTCCTTTCGGACGTCCCACATGAGTGCCCTGTTTTTGCTTCTTCTTTTGTGCCACAAGAATCTGTTCTAACAAATTGCTCACATAAAAACATTAGCCCAAATCTACATTTTGGTTTGTTAATCATCAAAACCAAGGATTGATCGACCAAGGTCAACAATCTCCCCCTTTTTGATGATGACAAACAAAATGAAGATTTCTTTGATCAAATAAGTTCAAATAAAACTCCCCCTTAGAAAATGCCAACATACAAAGAAATTTCAATAAATCCTACTCCCCCTTTTGACATCAATCAAAAAGCAAACTCCCCCTTTATTTTCCAAATCAAGACCATATAGAATGACAAAACTGTCATGATACCAATTGTAAGTTTTTATAGGGTTCTTGGGAGTTAGTACAACATGATCTAGCAATCCACATGGATTTCATACCTTTTCTCATATTTTTCTTTACATAGCAATCATTTTGCATATGTCCAAATTGACGACAAAAGTGACACATGATAGAAGTATTTTGCACATAAGTGGATTTAATGCAACTAATTTTCTTACTTCTTATCATAGCAAACTTATTTGTGCCTTGACAAGATTTGCTTTCTTTTGTTTGAGAAAACTTTTATTTTTCATTTTGGAGAAACTCGTTCAAGTCATTAATTCTTTTCTTTAACAAATTTTGTTCATCCAACATTTTTCCATAAAACTTTGTTTTCTCTTCCAACTTCCTTTTCAAATTATTTTTGCAATCAAAAACATTTTTTTGATTTTTTAAATCATCATTTTCCATTCTCAAACATTTGTTTTCCTGAAAAAGTTTGGAGTTTTCTTCCAACAAATCATTTATTTTTGTTTTCAAATCTTTATTTTTAGCATAAGATTTTCTCAAACTTTTATGCATTTTAATCATAAGAATTTTCACATCATCATCTTCATTATCTTCATCACAAGAAGAGTGATAAGAATTTACCTCATCTTCTCCAAAGGCCATTAGTGCCATTTGTGCCAACTCTTCTTTTTCTCTTTTTGAATTGTATTCATCCCATGTAATTTTGCAATCTCCTCTTGAACTTCTCTTGTTGAAGATCTTCTTGAAACTTTTGATGTGAGGAGTTATATCATTGTCCACTTCCATGTTTTCATTACCCATGAAGGATGGGTTATCCCCCACTTGAGATGCTTTAAAAGCTATGCCTCTCTTATACATTCTTGCATTTTCTTCCTCTTGCACTTTGAATTGCAGCTTTAATTCATAAGAAGTTAGGGAATTCACAAGAGATTCAATGGATATAGAATTTAAATCCTTTGCCTCTTCTATAGCATTTATTTTGTTTTCCCATTCTTTTGGCAAGGCATTCAAAATCTTTCTATTTTTCTCTCCCAAAGAATATTCTTTTCCAAGCAATTTAAGATCTTGAATAATGTCACAAAATCTACTACACATCTTATCAACATTTTCAAGAGGATGCATTTTGAAAAATTCATATTGAGAAACAAGCAAAGATTTCTTTTGTTCTTTAATATCTTGGTTACCTTCATGAAATACACACAATTTATCCCAAATATCTTTAGCTGATTTACAACCTTTAATCCTACTAGATTCATTTACATCTAATGCATTGTACAATATACACATGGCCTTGGCATTCAAAGAAAGGTATCTCTTGTCTTTTTCATTCAATTCTTGTCTAGTCTTTAATCTGCTCAAATTAGTGGTAGAGTCAATTATTCTGGCTTCATAAGGACCATCTTCTACCACATACCATAATTCAATATAAACGGATTGTAAGAAAATCATCATTCTTTGTTTCCACATGCTAAAATGAGAACCATTAAACATAGGTGGTCTATCAATAGATTGCCCTTCTAAAAAAGAAACTTTTATGGTTGCCATGATCTTTACTCTAAGCGGTTAAGCTTGATCAAAAGAGACCAAGCTCTGATACCAATTGTAAGTGCCCGGTGCAACCCAATGAGTACAAACAAATTCACAATGATGCACAAGGATATATCAAATTTAAGCACAATAAAGAAAACTTAATTAAAGAGAAAGGATAAGAAATGCAAACCAAATATCAAACCAATAGTCTCTTCAATTGATGGCGATGCTAACCAAGATGTACAAGTGAAGGCTCACTCCTTCCTCACCCCAAACACACTTTGGTTGAGCCAAGGAGTTTTACAACAATTCTAGTTAACCCTCAACAACCTACACTTGAAAGATCACTCACCCAATTAAGAACTATTTTATACAAATGAGGCAACCTTCACCAAGGTTTTACCACTGCAAGTGATAGGTTCACCTTCACTAAGGTTTTACTTCTCCTAGAGAGTAACCTTCACTTGAGCAACCTCACAACCCAACTTTCCCAACCCCTTATACAACCAACAAAGAATATTTCTACTCAAAGATCTCACTTGTAAGCTTGTATATAGTGTTGGCAAAAGGTCCCGTGTCTTCTTATGCTTTGGGGTGTTTATACAAGGTGAGAAATGGCTCCAAAAGGCTCTCCAACGGTCAAATATTAAATGCTGTCAAAACTAGCCGTTAGCCTGTCGGACGTTCGAACCACCTGTCGGACGTCCGAACCCTGCGTCCAAACCACCTGTCGGACGTCTGAACCCTGCGTCCGAACGTCGTCCAGAGAGTTATCAAATTTTCGTGGAATTTTTAGGACGTCCGACACGATCGATGTGCGTCCGAAGAGTGTGTCCGATCCATCCGGACGTCCGATGCTTCCTCACGAGCGTCCGACAGAATATCCTTCCTGATGTTCTTCATCCTTTCGGACGTCCGATAGCTTCCTTTCGGACGTCCCACATGAGTGCCCTGTTTTTGCTTCTTCTTTTGTGCCACAAGAATCTGTTCTAACAAATTGCTCACATAAAAACATTAGCCCAAATCTACATTTTGGTTTGTTAATCATCAAAACCAAGGATTGATCGACCAAGCTCAACAATAAATTATTGTTATTTTCAATGTTTTCGTGATTGGTTCTTGTTTTAAGTATTTTCTCGCGTAATTGATTCATTTCTTGCACTAGGCATACCTAGGATAATGGATCGACGAAAGAGTGGTCGAGGGACTAGACAGGCTCAATCTCATGGGAATGACCAGGGATCGGCAACTGGGCCGACCCAGGGACAGAAAAATGTAGAGGGAAATCAAGTGGTTACTGCCATTAATAGGATGACTAATATCCTAGAACGTTTAGCGAAAAGACAAGGTCCTAGACCACTTAACCAAACTGGGGGACAGGATAGAGGAGAGGATAGAGCTCTAGAGAGGTTCTTGAAATTTAACCCTCCTAAGTTTATTGGTGAACCCGATCCTGAGGTAGCGGAGAATTGGTTGGAGAGAATGACCAACATATTCGCCTCTCTAGACTATACTGAGGATAGGCGAGTGAATTTTGCTGCTTTCCAATTTGAAGGAGTGGCTCGTGCTTGGTGGGATATGATAAGGGAAAAGTGGGAGAGAGCTCAAACCCCTTGGATTTGGGAGAATTTCACGAGAGTTTAATGAGAAATTTCTTCCGCCCTTAATTCAAGAGAAGAGGGAGGATGAGTTTATCAAGTTGAAATAAGGGACCGTTAGTGTAGCGGAATATGAAGGGAAGTTCACTAAACTTTCCAAGTACGCCCCTGAATTGGTGATTAACGAACGGATGAGGATAAGGCGGTTTGTACAAGGGCTTAATGTGGAAATCCAGGAGGACTTGGCCGTAGTCCAAATCTCTACTTTTACTGAGGCTCTAGAGAAAGCAAAGAGTTGAGAGTGCCAGAATGCAAGTGAGGGACTTTCACAATAGGAAGAGAAACTTTTCCAGTCACACTTCTGGACAAGTTTGTAAAAGTGTACAGCCTTCCAAAATGGGAAAAAGAATGGGAGGAACAAAGACTGCAGGAGCTTCAAGGGGAGCTTTATCTAGAGGAGGTCGTAGTGGGCCGGTTCAAGCTAGGGGAGCACCTTCTAGTGGTTCGGCCGTGACCCCTCAAGTTACTTGTGGGTACTGTGATTGTGACAGCCCCACCTCACCCTGAGGCGAACCAAAGGGTTCAGCGGACCACCTGTCCAGCTCTCGTCAGGACTCACTCACTCGCATCAATTAAAATAAGGTGCAACCTCAATAATAAACGAAATAACGGTTCCCAAGTTTGGAACATACAAATACATTCATTTCTATCCCAACCATCCATACAATCCCAAATACATCAAAAGAGTTAAGTTCTCAGTACATTCTGTGACGCCCCGAAAGAATGAGTGCGAGAACCTGCAAATTTTCTAAGTTCCTAGGGTTTATTTTATTGATCGCCCGCCTTTTCGACATTTTCTTTCTTAGAAAATTCCCCAGATAATTTTATCGCGTAAATATAGTTTTTAGATGATTTTTCTAGTATCAGTTAGTTTTTGAGAAATTAAGAACATATATCGGACGTGGGACCCATTAGTGCGGAAAGTTCGGTAAAATTCGGCCAGTTAGGTTAAGTTTTGGATACCGGGTTTATTTTACCAGGTGCTAAGAGATAATTAGAGGTTGTTATATGGATGAGAGTGGAGAGAGACAAAAGGATAACCATGTATTAATTATAGTGACAAGTGTCACTTAGAGATTAAGTCTTGATTCTTGACCACTATTCATCCTTTTACCATTTGACTAAATAAACCAAAAAAAAAAGGATTAAAATCACTTCATTTCCCAAGCTTTGTGGCCGACTCTCTCTCGAAGCGAAAGAAGAAAAACCTCTCCAAATTCCTTGCTCCAATCTTGCCCAATTCAACAAACTAACCGATTAAACTTGAAAACTCTCCATAAAAACCTCTCTCTTAGTGATTGTGAAGTGATTAGTGAAGTGGTTTGGGAGATTAAAGTGTAAAGTTACTCCTTTTCTTGTGTTGATAAGGTGAGTGACTATGGAAACCCTCTTTTCTATCTAATGATGTTTAATTAAGGACTTGTGGTGGTTATAAGTGTGATTTGGTGGATTATTTCTTGATTTTAGTTAAGATTGGTGAATTTTTCTATTTATGTGGGATTTTTCTGTTTTCATATGATTAATATTATGTGGCCATGTATGATGGTTGGAAATGGTTTAGAATGAAGCCTTAGTGTTAAGATAGCGGCTATTTGCGGAAAATTTCCGCATTAAACGGAAAATTTCGGAATTAGGGTTTCGATTACCCCCTTTCTGCCCGGTACTGTTCCTCCTAGTTAGAGGCCGAATTAGCCATGGGTGAAAACATGAAAATTGTAGGTAATGATATTTTAGAGATGCCTAAAAAATTTTAGCTCAATCGGAACAACGTAGCCAGTGAAAAGACCGAAATACCCCTGCTGCCCTGTTTCTATCCGAACTTGATAATTGCTTCTGTAATTGGTTAATTTGGTTGGGAATACTTCTGATTTAGTTGTTGAAGTCTTCTTAAGAAATGTATCCTGGTGTCTTAGCTTTCGGATGGCTTTCGAATCACTTGATTTGGACTTAGGTAGCCTGAATTACGGTTCGTTAACCAGAATACGGTTTGGTAACCTGTTTTTACGGTTCTGGTATGGTACATTGACATTTTGACCTAGTTGCACTACAAACTGTGTAACAGTCCCACTTTCCCCTAAGGCGAACCAAAGGGGTTAGCGGACTGCCTGCCCAGCTCTCGCCAGGACTACGGATCAGATTAGAGCTATCCGCTTCAATCCGGAACTTACAAACTCGCGTAAACAAATCAAAATAGTAAAACAACCCAAGATAAAATGAGATGACATCCGGAGCCGGCCATGAATAGTAACCGACCCGTCAGAACCCAACCGAAATAGCTAACAAACATTTACATCTGATCTTTAGCGTTTACAAATCAAAATAACATACAAAAGCTTTCAAAAGATATTACATATACACGGTTTGCCAAATCAAAAGAGAAACGCCCCAAAAGTACACTTAGGGTTTTAATACATGAGCTATACAAAAGATATGTTCAACTAGCTCAAGTCGGTAACCGATTATCAAATCCAGTCCAAAAGTATTTATTTTTCCGGTAAGGAAAACAAAAGGAACAGAACGGGGTGAGCTTGCGCTCAATGAGGTACCAAACATATAGCAATAAAATCATGGCATTTCACGTTTAGCAAATCAAATCAAGTACACATGCCAGATATAAAGCAAAAGAACCAATGATTCAAATCAGAAGGATACAGGTGGCTCTCAGGAGCCAAATTTCCAGTGCAGTGCTTGATCTAAACCGGTTGACTCTCCGTCAACGCATATAGAACCAACGCGTCCGTAGACCCCTCTTTACACCGAATTCCGTCCACCAAACACCCCTTTACCGGGCCCGCTCACCTCAACCGAACAGAAATGGTAATACTCGAGTATACCGGAATCAAGGGTCTCAATACCCAAAATCCCCGAACAGACTATCGTGGTTCGTTATCTAATCGTCCAGGCCCTTGCCGGCCCGACTCGAATAACTTAGCCACAGGATTGAGCTCATAGGTCATAGAAATCCGAACAGATGCAGACACAGATAACAGATTCAGATACAGATACAGAATAGCAGATTCAGATAGCAGATTCAGACGGCAGATTCAGATAGGCCCTCAAAATTGGCATATGGACAGACAAGAGAACGAGTGTGATAAAGTACACCCTCGTCTCAAACAAATGAAACAAATTGCAGAGCATAAATCAAGTTAAACAGCAATGGAGGGGAGTGGTACACTCACCGGCTCAACTTCAAAAGTTTTCACTTCAGATTGGCCTTAATCGCCAAGAAACCCTAAAATAACCAAAATAAACCAATTGAAGGTTTTACTTCCAGAATCGAGTAAACAGAATGCACATGTGAGGCTCGACTACACGTCGTACGCCATGTCAAATAAATACTAGTGCAAGAATGCAAAAACACGATTCCCTTGGAAACGAAAAGGTAGCATGAAGACCTAGGCGCAAACAACCCAAAAGCCCTTTCATTTCTACCAAAAGGCAAATCCAACTTAAAAGAACCAAACGGCCTAGAAAATCGGGCAGCACTTCCCCTAAATTTCTTACTTTTCCAGCCATTAAGGCTTCATTATTTCCTCAAATCAGCCCCAACATTTCACACCAAAGGTCATCTCATTTCCCAAAAGCCGTACAGGGCTCAAAGTGGTACAAGTACAAAAGTTAGCTAGGAAACAACCAAAATGAAAGCAAGCCCTAAGAGAGACTCGACGACGAGTCATAAAACAATGCTGAACACAACCCCAATAGGGTCTCATATGCATAAATAAGCATGATAGCAAACCAGAAATTAGAAATAGCATTAGTCTTGGCCCCAAATAGAAAAACTGTTTTGCCCTTATTTTGCGGTAATGGCGTCAAATTCACTACGATTATCGGATGGGGGTGTAAGACCCACCGTTTCGAAGCCAAGAAACAGAGCTACAACAATGTAGAAGGTCACTCAATCCATTTCCTAACACAACTAGGTCAAATATGCAAAATACTATACCAGAATTCCCAAAACAGGTTTGCAAATCACACAAAACTGTAATTACTATAACTCAGTCTATACAAGTCCAAATGCCGAAATTCCAAAGGAATATGATAGCTAATACATCCAGTAACATTTCATCAGAAGACACCAACTTCAAAATCCAAACCAAATCCTGTCAAAATAGGCAATTACTATCGCAGTTCCGCACATTCTGTTCACCAAAAACAGCAACAGTAAAAACGGCATAACTCTCTCTATACTACTCCAAATGCCCTGAAATTTTGCAGGCACTTAATACTCACCAATACCTACAACTTTTATGTTTTGATCAAAGTCCAATTCGGCCGCTAGCTATGACCTAAAATTTCGGACAGAATAGGGGTTCATGAACCCTAACTTTTCACAATTCACTTCAAATCCAAAATTGGTTGCATTTATCAACAATTCACACCCACTAGAGTCAAAGCCCCTTATTACCAACCATCAAAAACAACCATACCATCAAAATCATATGAAACCAGAAAATTCATCATAAAATGGAAAACTTCACTAAATCAAGCCAAACCAAGAAATAAATCATATATTCCAACACTCAAGCCACTTCTAAGCATACTATAACCATCATTAGGTGTAGTAGAGGTTCAAGCATCACTTACCAAGTATCAAGAGATGTAGAGAGGTGTTGGCCACCTTAGAGCTTCAAACAAACTTCACTAATACCCTTACTATCACTAGAAGGAAAGATTGTACGGAGTAAAAACTAAGTTAAACACTTGATTTGGTGGATTTGGACAAGTTGGAAGCTTGAAATGTTGAAGAATTTTCTTCCTTCTTGCAAGTGAGAGGTTCGGCCACAATGAGAAGAAAAATGGTGAATTTTGTGATTTTTTTGAGATATATAATCCTTTGGTCAAAAAAGTCAAAAATGTGAATAGTATTTCTTAAGTCAACTCCAATGATCTTGTGACACTTGTCACTATCATAAATGCATTCCTATCCTTTCTTTTCTCTCTCTCATCAATCAAATCTCACTCTCTACTTATCTCTTAACACCCGATAAATTTTTCACAGTATCCGAAACTTAACCTTATTGGCCGAATTTTTCCGAACTTTTCGCACTAGTGGGTCCCACATCCAATAGATAATCTTAATTTTTTAAAAATTCACCAATACTATAAAAACATCTAAAAACTATAATTGCTCATAAAATTCACCAGGAAAATATTTCTAAGCCAGAAAATGCAAAAAAATTATGTAATTAAGGGGTAATAAACCCTAGGAAAAATATTAGGGTTTTACGGGTTCTCACAAACTGGGCTGAGTGGCCTTCTTCCACATTGTAACCTTTTCTGTTAGCTACGAAGCGGTATAAATTTCATCCAAATCCGAGTTCCGTAGCTCCAATTATGACCAAAACAATATCGGTTGTCAGAACTGCCTTAGAAATTGGACAGTTCTGACAGGAATGTTTGGGCCCATTTTCCTCCATGCTCTGTATTGATTCAGCTTTTGGTCCAAACATGAAAGTTATAAACTTATGTCCTAGATTTCCAACGCCTTTGGAATTTCTTGATTTGGATTTGTGATCTGTGAGTTATGGTCCAGCAAACAAACCCTGTTCGTCACCCTAAGACGTAAATTTCTGGTACAGTTTTCCATAATTTTGACCTGCTTCCATTCAGATCTAGATTAAGGTATCTTCAGGAGAATTGTAGCCCTTCCTCATAGCTTCGAAAAGGTGTCTCGTTCACCTTGATCCGATATTCCTAACCTAACTTTTGATCAAAACGGTTTGAGATGGCAGATTTGGCCATTTCCGTTTGCCGTTCCGCGCGCGCGCGTGCGCCCATTTTGCCCTTTTCCGCACTTGCATGTGCCGATTTTACCGTTTTGCTTGTTTTGGCCATGTTAGTGGCCGTTTGTGATAATATGTGATACAATCTTCTATTTCAGACAGTGGTGAGCTAGGCGGAGCCGGTGGGGCCCACTACTAGCGAACACGTGCGAAGTGATTTTGCTCTTGTACTACTTTTATATTTTGAGTAAGTATTCAGGCCGTTTATGTGTATAAATTGCTTATGTGTTTTGATGTGAAAAGGGGTACTTAGGCGAAGGTGTACTTTATCACACTCGACTTAAACCCTAGTTTGTACCTATGTTTCTCCATGAGATGTGTATATATGAATTATTTTGGTGCTGAACCCCTTGAGCTTGGAGCTCGGGGTGACTTTCGTGAGTTCGTGAAATATGTTGAAATTGTGGGCCCGATCTCAAGACCTGGATGGACTATTCGAGCCGGTCGGGGCTTGGTCGGAGCCAGTCCAACCTAGTCTGAGGTCACCAAGTTCGTAGGTTCCAGTTGTGAACCAAGTTTGTGACCCGAGCTTGTGACTCAAGCTCAAGTTTGTGATTTCGTTCGCCCGGGCAAGTTTGTGAGGTAACTGGCCAGTGAGGGTGATAAGGTGTTCAGTGGGTGTACAAGTGGAGTTCTACGGACCTTATTTATGGTCGACGGAGTGTCGACAGGTGATCACGCATGGCAAATGACTTGGCTTTGGAGCCAACCTGTATCCTTCCTTTGTATTGTTACTTTTGTGCCTGACTTGACATTTTGTGGAATAGCTGTTTCTTTAAATGTGAAATTTTACGCTTTTACCCCTGTTTACTTACTAAGCTTCTAACTTACCCCGTTTCCTTTGTTTTCCTTAGCAGGGGACGACGCGGGGAACTTCTTGGCACCTTCACTAGTATAGTTAGGTTTGATTGTAATAGTCGGACAATTAGGATGTTTGTTTTAGTTTTGGTGGTTTGTATAAGGACCCTCCTTAGGGTCTACCTTCTGCTGGTTGTTATTATAATATATTAGAGTGGTTTGACTCGATACTTTTGAAGATTTAAATAGAACTCTTTTGGCATTAGATATAGTCCTGAATAGTACGCTTGTGGGTTTATCTAGTTTTATTGTTTTGAAATTTTGAGTCCTGGCGCGAGCTAGGCAGGCGTCCCGCCGATACCCTAGGGTTCACCCTTGGGAGAAGCGGGGGTGTCACACATTCAACCCTAATCGAGCGGCTACTGCGAGTACAATTACAAAATTCAAAATAACTAGACTACGCTAGTCTGTACACGTCTCACGCTTCGCTCGTACCCCTGTAAGGAAAACAAATGGCGTGGAATGAGCTAAAAGCCCAGTGAGGTTCCAAATAGCAAGTTAACCCTTATTTAAAAGTGCAAGTCTCATGTAACAAAGTAACGAGCATGAAGAGTTCATAAAAGTGAGCAATAACACTTCAAATAGCAATCTCAAAATGAGCGAGTATAAAAGTTTTTCAAAAGAAACAATAATGCAATAAACAATAATCACTCCAAAGTATAAGGATACGGATGGCTCTCAGGAGCCAAATTCCCATTGCATCACCAGAGCTTGATCAAGTAATAGTTGACACTCCGTCAACCTTCAAGTAAGTAACCAATCCAGTAGAACACCACTTACACTACTCTCCGTCCACCATTCAAACCCCCTGCTGGGCCCAAAATCCTCAATAAACACGGGTGGTAATACTCGAGTATACCGATTAGTCGAGGAGATATCACTCCACTCGACAAAACGAAAGACCCATGGTTCGTTACCCAATCGACCAAGCCCTTGCCGGCTCGACTCGATTAACTAGCCAATGGGGTTTGGGGTCTCCAAAAGTCGATGAGGTAACACTCTAATCGACTGAATTAAAATAAAAGTATGGAGACGGGAATGAGAGGCACCTCCCACTCGGATAGAGTGTGGTACATACTGTCGCTCCACACTTACAAATCAAGTACAAGTATATCAAGTTAATTGCAACAATAAACAAGTAGATATCATATTAGGGCAAGTGCGATAAAATACACCCTTGCCCGATCAACAAATCTCGTATCATGTATTTTCATGGATCAAGTATCAAAACAAGTGTGCTGGTTTCATCAAAATCCTTAGCCAAGTCGCCATTGTGCTGGGTTATTCAAAACATTCGGCTTGTGCTCAAGGATTTACATGCTACGCTTGATTATATTTTTAGAGAAGGAAATTCATTGGTGGATGCTCTCGCGTTAGCTCATTTGGGTTCTGATGCTGTGTTTATGGAGTTTCGACACCTCCCAGCTAAAGTTAAGACCTGCTTGTAGCTTGACAAGGTTTGCTTTCCTTCTTTTCATCGATGTAGATCAAACAAGTAATGTGCTCTCTATCTTTTGTACCTTGTCTCTAACTCTTTTTACTAAAATAATGGGCTGGCATCCCTCCCAGGGTTTCAGGTTTTGCCTATATAAAAAAAAGACATTTCACTAGTCCAACACTAGTTGTTGCCCTTGTTCACCTCCTTGCTAGTCCAACGCTAGTGAGGATTTCTAGAAATGGGTTAGTTTAATGCTAGAGATCCTTAGATTATCCACGCATTAAATTCATCTTTTATGTGTCATTCATTGCCTTTTTTCTACTTTAGACAACTTTCTCATTTTGATAATATTTCCTCTTATATTATCCCTTTATCCCTATATGCACGAGTCATATCATTTATATTCGCATTTTATTTAGAAAATTAGAAAAAGAAGTAAGTTTATTCGGCTGCTTATGTTAGAATAATCACTCTTCCAATATAAGAAATGGATGATTATAAGTCTTTATCTTAAATATCCCATTAATCCCTTTACAAGAAAGAAAATTGTGCCACGAGTTTTTGTCCCTTGTATCCATTATATTGTATTCCTTTTTCTTTGGTCACTTATCTATATGTAAAGTTTAATTTTCTTTTCTTTGAGTCTCGTTTTTGCATACTTGTGACCCCTTCGCAATTGTTTTGGTGCCTTTGGTTTGAGCCGATTGAGCCTTTGCCTACCCTTTCTTCAACCTTGACTTCCTAACTCATCTTTTCTTGTTTTCAAAGACCTAGAGTTGTCAAAAAGGGTTTTATTTCATTTTATTTTTGGTTAAAAAATATTTTTGGGTGATTTGATACATCTAAACTTAATACCAAGTGGCGATTCCCATTTTCTTAAGAATCCTTTTTAGACTAAATTTTGAGTCCAAACTGTCGCATTTTTAAAACCCCATTTTAGGCCCCTTTACACTTTTTTTAAATGAAAAACACATTTTTTACAAAAACCTTTTTATCATGAAAAATGGGGTACGATAGATTATGCACTAGTCATTCTTAGTCATGATGTGAGCTCGATTTCCAAGGACCGCTCGAGAAGAAATCGAATCGACCAGCCAGCGGAAGAATCTATCTTAATTAGGTTATGGATAAATTGGATGGATTCTAAACAATCAAGAACTGCTCGAGATTGAATAGAAGGGTAGAATGGCGTCACAATTCAACGTGATCTTGAATTGATAAGTCAAAACTTGAACAAAGGAGACATGACTCACTTTGTATCAAGGAATATTCCCAAAGGAACAAGAAAGAGAAAACTCTCAAATTTTATTTATAATTGTCTTACCTCTGAAAATATCATAAGTTTGGCTATTTATAGCCTTACAAGACTAAAAAATCTAATCGAAATTGGAAACAATACAAGTTTCCTTATTTGACTTGGTTTCTAAACTTGACACAACTTCCTAAACAAATTTGAAAGCAATTAAATACTTTCCTAAAACTCTAATTTAACTAGAATAGGAAACTAACTCAAATTGGCTTAACTATGGTCAACATGACCTTAGCCTTATTCCTCTTATTAAGGACTCAAAAATAACTCAAGACCAACTTTAATTAACTAACAATTATTGCTAGAAACTTACTTAAATTAATAACAAGAAATAAGCATGAAAAATTTTCAATGATTCTTGAGCCCGATTGCACCTCAACCATCAAATGAATTTCCTTGAACTTGAAGGGGATACAAATCTTCATGTTCTCATCAAGTCACCATTCACCACAGCCAACAATATAGCTTTATTCTAAGTTACAAATACCAAACATGGACAAGCCAAACTAGATTCATGAAACTTAAAGGAAAAACTAAGCTAAAATTTAGCAAATTGTCAATTTGACACCATATTAGTCCATAGTAGCCACCACAGTGACTAAACTAAACTTGCAAGCAGTCACTCCATTATAGCTAGTGACAATTGCATTTGTAGAATAAATGTATCAAAATAGTATAATAGCCACTACTAGTGAGCCTACTATTTACATTGCATCCAGATTCTTAAATTATTAAATAGAAAGAGAATACATCATTCATGAGGTGTGACGACCCCACCTCCCCCTAGGGCGTACCTCAGGATTTAGCGGACCGCCTGCCCAACTCTTGCCAGGACTCGCTCACTTACTTAAAAAAAACAATTTACAATTATTGAGAATGAATGAAACAACAATTCCCAATCTTAGAATGTACATTGATGCTTAAGTTAAGTTCCAAGGCTCATACATTCCCAAATATTTCAAAACTTTTAAAATTCCAAATACATTCAACCCTAATCAAGCACTAGCACGAGTACAGTCGCAAAAATTCAAAAACTAGACAATGCTAGCTTGTACCAGCCTCACGCCTTCGCTCGTATCCCCTGTAAGGAAAATAAAACTGATAGGGTGAGTTAAAACTCAGTGAGATTCCAAAACATCATGCAGACCCAAGTAGCAAGTTGGCCACTATTTAAAAGTGAAAATATCAAAGTCGCGAGCATAAGAGTTCATAACATGAGCAATAACACTTCACATAGCAGTCATTAGGTAATCAACATTTCCAGGTAAAAGGATACAGTCGCTTTTGCGAGTTAATTCTGCCATAGCTTTACCAAGTAGTAGTTGACACTCCGTCAACTTTCAAGTAGAGTAACCAGTCCAGTAGTGCTCCACTTAACTCTAATTTCCGTCCACCATTCAAACCCCCTACCGGGCCCGAACTCCAAGATAAACACTAATGGTAATACTCGAGCATACCATTTAGTCGAGGAGATAACACTCCACTCGACAAAACTAGAGACCCAGGGTTCATTATCTAATCGACCAGGCCCTTGCCGGCTCGACTCGATTAACTAGCCACAGAGTTTTGGAATTCCAGACAGTATTCAAGTCATATACATGTATATGAAATCAATTGCAACCAATGAACAATAATATGTCACAATAGGGCAAGTACGATAAAGTACACCCTTGCCCGTGCAAACAAGTCAAGTATTTCATTCAAATATCAAGTTCAATCATGCACTTGGAAACACTCACCAATAACTTATTGCTTTGAAAAACCACGCTCAGGTTCAACTCTCTGGCTGGAGTCCAAATCTGCGATACAATACCATTTAATGGTTTAAAATCAATTAGGGTTCAAAATATAGGAGTTTCGCTTAAAGAAAATCAAGTAAATAAAACTCGTTTAAGTAGTATTCATTTTACTTATCAAACTCTAGAAAATTCATACTTGCTCTTTTGTTTTTAATAAAGAAGCGATTAACACTTATAAGTTCGCAACTTGGTGTTATAAACTAGAAAATCGTATTTATAGTGGTTGCTACCCTTGCCTTATAAAGTGTATGAGTTCTGGCAAAAATTCAGCTTATATACTTCTACTAAAGGAATCTTGAATACCCTAAATGACCTAAGTTCAATTCAACCACGAATCACCGCTCAAGTTCCAATTTCGCACGCTTATCCTACGAAAGAAAATTTGGGCAGCATTTCCCTTGTTTTTACTCATTTTTCCAGCCATTAAGGCTTCATTTTTTTTCCCCTCAAATCAGCCCAACTCAAACACCACAAGTAGCATATCAAGATAGCTCTTCATCTAGGCTAAAAACCATCAACTTGTAGCTCATTTCTAGCAAATAATCATCCAATATCAAAGCTGAAAATTTCTTAGCAAAGCTGAAAATTCATCTTTTAATGCTAAAAAGTCACAATCATGCTACTAATCACCTCACCAATTCCATATCCAAGCTCAAAACCAACATAATATAGGTGAACAACATAAGACAAGGCTAAAATGGCAAAACCCTAGCTGAAATTTCACTAATCACCACCAAAACTGTGAGGACTCATATTTTTATTCTTAATTTAGCCTATTTTAAAATTATTTGCATTGGTGTTATTTAATTTTATTATTTTAGCATGAATTTTACTTAAATTATACTTTTATCGTTTACATGTCAAAATGTTTCAAAAGTCGCATTGGCGAGACTAATCGAAGATTTGGAGAATTAATTTTAGACTAGTAAGAATGAGTATTTGTAGTGCTAGAGGAACTACTTTGGAGAATTAGTATTTGAGTGTAGCAAATAAGAAGGAAATTTGTAGTGCATGACACTATTACACCACTATTCAAAGTTGACTTTCTCACCAAACAAAAGGCTAGCTTTTCTTCTTACCTTTACACCACAAATCAAAAGCTCATCTTCCCTCATTATTTCTCTCCCTTTGGCCGAATTTGGAGCTCAAGAAGAAGGGAGAAAAGCTTCAACTTTTGGCCTTAATCTTGCTCAAAGATCCACACCGAACCTTCAAGGCCTTTGGCTATTGCTCTAGCTAGAGGAAAGCTGCTATCTTGTGGAGGTTTTTTGGTGGATTGTTCGTGAAAAAAAAAACTTGTCTCCAACTAGGGTTCAAGAAGCTTGAAGAGGTAATAAGCTCATCTCTTTTGATCTTTAATTTTTACAAGGATTAGTAATGGTTAGTGGTTGTTTTGCATGGATTTGAAAACCCTAACCAAAAACCTAAGCTAGAGGACTTGAGGAAACCCTTGTTTCTTGCTTTATGTCCTAGGTAGTGGCCTTGAGGTGAACTTCTAGGTAGGTACTTGAGGATTCTTGCTTGTTGGTTGCTAATCTTATGAGTTATGGCTTGATATTTGGTTTGGTAGTGGAGAGAAAACTTGAAGAAATCAAGGGGAGGGCTGACCGAAATTTTGCTGTCTTGTTCCCTTGCTTTAATTTTGAATTTTGTTGCTCAAATGACTGCAAAAATGCTTTTTATATATTGTATTGTGTGTGAAAAAATCATCTTTCAAAAAATTATTTCTATTGGTTGGGTAAAACTTGAGTTTTGAAAAAAGAAAGAAAACTGGAAAAGTTGCCCAGGCCGGCCGACCAGGGGCTCTTTGACTGCACATAAATCTTTGTACAAAAGTCAAAATCAAGTTCCGTTTGTGGCATTTGAAACTAGACACCAAGAGCTTTCCAACGGTATAAAATTCCCTTGCTAATTCATTTTGAGTGAGCTGTAGTGAACCGGCAAATTGGACTGATTTGCTTTACCTATTTACCTGAGAAAATTATACAGCTGCATCTTGTGGCTCAATTCGTCCCTCTTGTGAAAAGAATTTGAACATGATTTCTTCTGATGATTTATAGAATTTTGAATCTAGTCTTCAACTCCATAAACCATTCCCAATTTGGACTTGTGTAGCGTTAGTTATGGCCTGATTTCGAAACTGTGCTGAAGCTTTATGACTGAAAATCTGCGGAACAGGTTGCAAAAACCAGTTTTCTTAAAACTATTATATCTTGGTGTTGGAAAATCCAAATTGAGTTTTGCTTGTTGTGTTTGAAACTTGACTTGAATTTCTTTATGTGCCATAAATTTCAGAGGCTAATTCAATTCCTGTGAATTTTTCCGTATTTTCAAACTTTACTGAAAATCAAGACTGTTTCTGCCCTGTTTTAATAAAACAGTAAGTTTGAGCTGAGATTTGAACGATTTATTATTGGAATCTGGGAAAAGTGTCTTCTGGAAAGTTTTAGTACTTTGAACCTTGTTTCCAGCGGTATAAAGTTTCCAATTTTTGGACTTACTAAACTCATGATATGATTTTTTAAATGTTGTCACATAAAGCTGGAAATTTCTGGTTTCCAACAAAATGAACTTTTAAGAACTTCTAGCTGTCTTTTGAGATTGATAGTCCGTTTCAAACTTGATTTCATCGATGATACAAGTTTTCTTGTGACTTTAAACCTTCATTTTTGAATCTCGATTTTCAATGGATTAAAACACTTTTGAGGCATTGTCCTAAGTTCTAAGCAAATGAATTTTCTTCCTTGTATGCCAAGTGACCTAGGATATCCGTGAGTGATGATTGGTTAGTATTTCTTCAGGTGCTCAAGAGGGGTACGAAAGGAATTCCGACGAAGAACTTTAAAGGAATTTCTTGCTCACTTGCTTTTGAAATTGGTGAGTGTCAAGTGCATGACTTGTTGCATAATACTTGAACTACTTCTTGTTGAATATGTGAATTGGACTTGTTGAGACGAGTGTGTACTTTATCGCACTCGTTCTCTTTTATTTAACTTGATAATTAACCTGCTCGTACTTGACAATTATACTTGTGATTGACTTGGCGTCGATTTGAGAGCAATCTCGTCGACTTATACTTGAACTTGTGGGGACGCCCAAAACCAATGGCTAGCCATTCAACTCAAGCCAACAAGAGCTTGGTTGAGTTTGGTGAACCTTGGACATATACTTGACTTGGATATACTCGAATAATATCAAAAACTTGTTTGACGTTTGGGCCCGGTAGGGGGTGTAATGGTGGACGGAAATTTGGTGAAAAGTGGGATTCTATGGACTTGATACTTGCTCTGTTGACGGAGTGTCAACACTTGAAATTTGGATCAAGATCTTGGCAAAGCAGTGTGGAGTTAGCTCCTGAGAGCTTCCGTATTCTTTAATGATTGTGTCTTGTTTTCTTTTGTTAATTTCATGAATATTATGACTGCCTTTCTTTTATAAGTTTAATACTTGTTGTACTTGCTTGCTTGCCAGTTTTTTTTTCTTGGCCTCACTGAGCGTTAGCTCACCCCTATAGTTTGTTTTTCTTAACAGGAACTGGGAGTGGAAAGATTTTGGAGAAACTGGCTTGATCATATTTTGATCCGAATTTGGATTTAAATGATTTAGTCAACTTTGGGTGGTTGTATTTTTTGGGGAATTTGATGTACCTTTTGGAAACATTGTGATGTAAGAATTGAATTACAATTTGAAGGAAGCGACTTTTCTTTATATTGATTTTTCTATTGGTTGATTAGCTTTAAATTTAAATTTGACTTGTATCGAGTCCTAGTGAGAGCTAGGCAGGCGGACCGCCGAAACCCTAGGGTTCGCCCTAAGGAGAAGTGGGATCGTCACAAAAACTAGAAGATCATCCATAATATTCCAAGATTCAAGGCATCTATACCATATTTAACAAGAATAAGGAAGAGAAAAGAAGTGGATGAACTTATACCTTCCAAAACTACTTGAGAAGTGAAGAACCAAGTTATTTCTTCCAAGAAATTCACCACTCCAAGCTTCCTAACTCCCTTGGTGCAAGTTTAATCGGTTTAGATTTTTGTGATTCAATTCAAACAAGGCTAAATCAAGATGTAGTTGGAGGTTTCTTTTCTCTTTTTTCCTCTCCCAAGATTCGGCCAACACAAGAGGAAAATGAAGGAAACTTAGCCAAAATAAAAGATAAGAAGGAAGGAAAATGTCATGGTCAACACCTCTTGGATTGCCAACACTTGTCACTCAAGATTTTCTTTCTTTTGTTTTTCTTTTCTTCCTTTTCTTTGGTCAAGAATTTCGGCTGAATGGAGGATTAATTTAGGGCTGATTATATCAAATAAAAACAAGAAAATTAGGGTTAGAAAGTAATGGTCAAGTGGTGTACTCAATCGGTAACAAACGGTGCACGTCGGTTCAAGCCTATTTTCCTTAACTTTCTCGTGCTTGTGTTTTAACTTTTGATTCACTAACTTATTATTAACACTTCTAATCACACACTTCCTCTTACCTAATACTCACTCTTTTCCACCAAATTTAGTATACATACCTCACCAACTAATCACACTACCAAAATGCGCAAAAATCCTAATTTACCCTAACTCTAAAAGTAAAGGTAAAACTCTCGATTCTATTATTTATTACAACTATTGAGGGAGTAAATTAGTCGTAAAGTTATTATAAAATAACTTATTCAAAATAAAAGGAGATTTTTAGAAAATATGAAGAATTTTTCAAGTCCTCATATGAGGCATATACTATATTAGAAAAAAAATTGTCGAGATCTGAGAGTTAAGTTAACAGTGGTCCACAACCCTATATGACTCTAGAATTCAGTAAAAGTTGATTGGCAAAGGTTCAAGGCTTCAAAGGGATTTATCCTTAGACTCAACTATCAATTATTATTGTCTTAGCTCCTCCCTTAACAAACTTGCAATGAAGAAGCAAAATTGTAGACTTGCTTTTGGTGGTTGAGAAGGTCAACTACGAATAGTAGCTCAATAGTGTCATGCACTACTAATTTTCTTCTTGTTTGCTACACTCAAATACTAATCTTCCAAGGTAGTTTCTCTTGCACCACTAATACTCATTCTTACTAGTCCAAGATTAATTCTCCAAATCCGCAATTAGTCGCGCTGGTGCGACTTTTGAAAAATTTTTGACGCGTAAGCGATAAAAATATGACTTGAGTAAAATTCATGCTAAAATGATAAAATTAAATAACATGCCAATGCAAATAATTTTAAAATAGGTGAAATTAAGAATAAAAGTACGAGTCCTCACACTATAGAGATTGGGACAACCAAGATATCGTGCGTAATTTTGGAAAAGATTGGAAACCTAAGACTATTTACCGTCTACCACAACAAAATATCAAACTTGCCATCGTTGTCTTCAGATTTATTGTCCCTTCTTCCAAGTTCTATTTTTCTCCTTTTCAATTCTATTTTGTACCTATCATTAATCTTTCTAGCTGCATCTTTATCAATTGGAAGTATATTTAGAAGCAACAGAAGTAGAAGAGGTAGAAGATGACCCATGTGGATAGTTGAGCTTCTTGTACTTATTAAACAATTCAAACATCGAACCATTTCCAAGCATAGCTATGACTGCATCCTCCGCTCGTCATTCATTTTTTAGAGAACAAACTCAAGATACTCAAAGTTAGTATGAGGATTAGGAATGGACTAAATGAAAATTAGCATGTTCATTTTTTTAATCCTACCCCAATAGTTATTGTACTTTCCCTTCATTAATCATGCCATGGAACTCAACTCAACAACATTCTGACTTTCTACATTTCATTGAACAACGTATTATAACAACTAAGATGATTGAAAAAATTATTACAAGTCAGATATTTCATTCCAGAAACCTTAACATTCAACTTATAAAAATTATGTAAACAATATAATAAGGAGTCCAGCTTTCTCCCAATCAAATTTTGTTGGCAAAAGATTCAGCTCTTGACTCATATAAGGGCCTTGTTTCTCAAAACTCTCAAAGGCTCTTTCACACCTTTCACACCTTTGAGCTTGGTCCAACATCATATATGTAGAGCTTCACCTAGTAAACACGTCTAAATTCAACAATTTTTTACAATCATTTTTTTCAATTTCTGCACATTCTTTGAATGTTTTCAATCTGGATGGTGACTACCTAACATACCTTACAGCGGCCCCAAATATAATCTATTGAATCCCTAAGTTTTTTCAAGACATTATGGGCAATCAGATTGACTATGTGAGCAACACATCTTACATGAGTTCATTTCTCTCCCCTTCTCCCCAAAACAGCTTTCTCCCAATTTTGTAATTTGCCTCTCTACTATTAAATAGCGACATTATTGGAGTTAGCATTATCAGTTGGAACTATGAATATGTAATCAATTCCCTACTATAACAAGCACTTTTCAGTAGCCTTCGCAATTTTACTCCCATTATGACTACCAATTGGATAGAAGTTCAATATCCTTTTGTTGAATTTCTAATCATTGTCAACGACATGGTCAGGAAGACACATGTAATTGATTCACTATATGAAAGTCCATGAATATTTGGATGGACATATCCTACTAGCATTATTCGTGAGCAGCTTCTTTAGCTTAACTTTTTCATCAAAATACAATTGACAGTAGTTCCTAGTAATTGTCCATCTAGAAGGAATTTTGAAAATAGAGCAAGCTGTACATATAGCATGTTGAAAACCCTTTTCTTCTACATGTTTGAAAGGATGTTCATCAACACTTAACATGTATTTGATGCTTTCCCTAATTGCTTCAGGGTCGGATTTACAATTCACAAAAGCTATCCCAACCTCTTCCTTAGCAATTTCAGCTTTTCCCAAGGACAAAGTAGCTTTGACCAAAATATTTATCTTTAGGATTCATAACGTATTTAGTTAAATGAGTATTAAGAGAGTAGTACCATGAGTCCTAAAATTACCAGGGATCTTTTTCTTATAATATTTGCACACTTCATGTTGAATACCATTTATGTGGTCTTCATCATAATGATCCCAAGATGGGGCTCTCTTCTTGTAGTTCCCTCTCTTTTTAAATGTTGTAGAATCGTCAAACCTCTTTGTACTAAGACATAGAGGAGAAAAATCAAATGACCCTTCATTCTTATTCTCCTTTAAGTTACGATTGATTTCTACAAGAATCTTTGATAATTCAACAAACAAGTTTAGCAATTTGACCACTTTTTACCATAAAGAAAAAAACATGCAATAAGCCAAGAAAAAGTTTAATAAATTCTCAAATAAGCAAATAGAAAATTCTCATATGTCAGATTGTATTTCGTCATAGGCGACAATATCAAATTGGGGTAGAATTTATTAAAGGCAAAATCATACTAAACTTAGTATGAAATCTAATTAAAGCAAAAATAAATTGGGATAAACTTATTTCATGGTCAAATCAAACTAAGTCTATATTAGATTAGGGCAAAATCAAACATGTGCAGTAAAATTAGGGCAGATTAGTATAAATAGATCATAATTTTGTCAAAATTTTTAACGCAAATGAGGACTAATTACAACAAATAAATTAGGGCAACATGAATTTAATCTCATTTAGTTATTCTTACCTATTTTGCAAAGATCTGAAGAATAGAGTCTATGGCCTATGGGACAATGGGAGAGAGGAGATACATGAGGACTCATATTTTCATTCTTAATTTAGTCATTTTTATAATTATTTGCCCTAGTGTTATTTATTTATACTAGCATTGCATGAATTCCCCTTGAATTTCGCTCTATCGCATGCGCGTCGAAAGTTTCTCGAAAGTCGCGCTGGTACGACTAATTGGAGATTTGAGGATTTAATCCTAGACTAGTAAGTATGAGTAATTACAGTGTTAGAGGAATTACCTTGGAGGATTAGTGTATAAGTGTAACAAACAAGAGAGAATGTGGTGGTACACAATACTATTTAGCTACTATTAAGAGTTGACTTTTTGCAACTTTAAGTTAGCTTGTCCAACACCTTTCTTCCACAAAATTCAAAACCACAAACACTCCCTCACCTCTCTCTCTTTTCGGCCGAGCAAGGGAAGCAAAAGGGGGGAAAGAAAACTTCATCTCTTATACTCCAATCTTGCTTGTTCTTCATCATCCAACTCACAATTCCTTGGATTTTTGCTCCAACTAGAAGAAAGGTGAAAGCTTGAGGTGTTGCTTGGTGAATATTGGAGGAAACTTTCACTTACAACTAGGGTTTAGTTGCTTTGGAAGGTAACCCCTTCACCTCTTTTAATCTTTCAATTTATACAAAGTTTAATGGATGGATTTCATGGGTTTGAAGCCCTAATCAAGATTCTAGGCTAGTGGACTTGGGAAAACTTTTATCTTGCTTTATATTCTAAGCTAGTGGCCTTGAGATGACCTATGAGGTAGCTGACTTGAGGATATTGCTTGATTGTTGTTGTTTATGTGAATTATAGCTTGATATTGTCTTGGTAGTGGAGTGAAAGTTCGAAGAAAACCAAGAGAGGTGCTGGCCAAAATTTCTGTTTGGTTGCCTTGCTCGGATTTTGAAATTTTGTTAATTATTTGGAAACTAATCTAATTGATATATGTTGTATTATGTGTGTAGAAAGTGTCTTTCGAAAATCATTTCAATTGGCTACACAAAACTTGAGTTTTGGTGAAAGGAAGAAATCTGGGAAACGGTCTCCAGGACAGTGGACAGGGGTACTTTGTCTGAACATAACTCTTTGTACAAAAGTCAAAATTGAGTGCCGTTTGTGGCATTTGAAACTAGACATTCAGATTTTTCAAACGGTATAAGAATCTCCTACTAGTTCATTTTGAGTAAACCGTACCAAATCGGCAAAATAGACTGACCTGTTTTGCCTATCTGTCCGAGAGAAAATTTTGTGGCTCGATTTTGTCTCACTTGTGAAAAGATTTTGAAAATGATGTCTTCTGATGAATTGTAGAATTTTGAATCTCGTTTCTAACGCCATAAACAATTATTAATTTGGACTTATATAGAGTTAGTTAGGGTCTAATTTCAAAACTGTGTTGAGGCCTGGTGATTGGAAATCCTCTGAACCGGTTGCGAAAATCAGCCAACTTCAAACTATTATATCTTGATGCTCAAAACTTTGAATTTAGTTCCGCTTGTTGTGTTTGAAACTTGATTTGGAATTGTTGTTGTGTTATAAATTTCAGAGGCTAATTCTGATACGCTCCTCGGTCAACTTGTTCCAAGACATGTAGCACGATTCGCCCAAAGATCTAGACCATTTATCAATCATTTGGATTGCAGAACCCAGAATCAAGAGGGACGACTCAACTTGATAGAAGGTGGTAGAACAGCGGCTCTAATTGAGGTGATTACTCAAGTAGATAGACTGGATGAACACCCAAGGACGTCACGCGAGATTGCTCAAAAAAACCCTTGCCTTGCAAGTAAGAATGTAACTCTCAGATTTTGAAGAGAAACAAAGTGAATTTTATTATCAATAATGTCTAACCCTTTGCTCGTACAAGTTGCGCCTTTTTATAGGCTAGTGAGCCAATGAAATCCTATTCGAACAAGGATTGTTTGACTAATACTTCTACCTAAACTGCACAAGATAATTCGGACCACACTTTAGGCAAGAGTGGGCCTACTTATTGAACTCGCATAACCAATGGACTACTAATTAAAGTATGACTCGATAAAACCCAACTAACAAACCAAACATCTAATACTAACAACCAGATCAACCCACAAAACCAACTAACAATCAAACCAATCCATTAAGGACATGTGTGGTCATCACTTGGCACCTCATGGGCTTGGATCAATTTGTAGACAACTCGATTAGCCACGTCCAAGCCTTCAATGTTTCTATGGACCCCTCGTTGATCTTGAACACTTTGAACAAGGGCTTGTAGAGATTCTTTGAAACGCTTGGCCTGTGCACGTGTAACCGGGTTCAATGGAAATCCCACTTGTGTATCATCTGTGCACACATCAGTCCCCTCCATTTGAGAAGGATTTGTCCTCAAATCTAGATCGTCCTCTTCAAGGAACGGGCTCAAGTCCGCGACATTGAAAGTCACACAAACATTGTATTCCCCGGGCAACTCCAATTTATAAGCATTGTCGTTGATACGTTGAAGCACCAGGAAAGGTCCATCGCCCCTGGAAGACAATTTGCTGTGGCGTTGCTTAGGGAATCGTTCCTTCCTTAAGTGTAGCCAGACCCAATCTCCAGGTTCAAAAACCATCTTGCGACGATGCTTGTTTGCTTGCTAGAGGTATTGCTGAGTACGCTTTTCAATGTTTGTTTGAACAGCTTCATGCAACCTGCGTACAAAATCGGCTTTCTTTTTCTCATCTAAGCTTGTATGCTCAGAGGAAGGTAAGGGTACCAAGTCAAGGGGGGTTAGTGGATTAAACTCATAAACAACCTCAAATGGTGAGTAGTGTGTTGTACTGTGGACAGTTCTATTGTAAGCAAACTCAACATGTGGCAAACACTCTTCCCAAGACTTAAGGTTTTTCTTAATTAAAGCCCTCAACAAAGTCCCAAGTGTGTGATTGACAACTTTAGTTTGTCCATCGCTTTGGAGATGACTAGTGGTCGAAAATAAGAGTTTAGTGCCAAGTTTAGACCACAAAGTCTTCCAAAAGTAACTCAAAACTTCACATCTCTATCACTAACAATTGTTTGAGGCATACCATGTAAACACACAATTTCTTTGAAAAACAAGTTAGCAATATGAGATGCATCATCAGTTTTATGACAAGGGATGAAATGAGCCATCTGTGAAAACCTATGAACTACCACATAGATGGAGTCATTACCCTATTGAGACCTAGTCAGTCCCAAAACAAAGTCCATAGACAAGTCTACCCAAGGATATTTCAAAATTGGCAATGGGGTATACAAGCCATATGAGTTTGTTTTAGACTTAGCCTTATGGCAAGTAGCACATCTACCAACCATGCTGTCGCGCCCCATTTTTAATAAAATAAATAAATGGTTTAAAAAGTGCATTTTGGTTTGATTTTTTATTTGAAAAAAAGATTTTGATAAAAATGGGCCTAAATGGGGGTTTGTAAATGCGACGATTTGACCCAAAATAATAGTTTAAAAGGGTTTTGAATAAAAATTGGAGTCGCCACTTGGTATAGAGTTAAGGTGTACCAAGTCACCTAAAAAATAAATTTTTTAGTAAAATTATAGAAAACCCTTTTAAACGACTCTTAAGTCTACAAAAATCAGAGAAATTGTTCGGGAGTCAAATTTGATGAGAGGGAAGGCAAGGACGAGGTCCAAGGCACCCTCTCAACCTAGCAAAGGCTAGTTGCGCGATTTAGTCAAAGATTTTCTTATTTTTTAACCTAAAGATTTATCACATTTGGATGTACTATATGAATGCAAACCCTACACCTAGGGGGACATCGGGGGTCAAAATTTCTTTTCAAAGCTCAATTGATGCCAATCACATTAATTGTGACGCCCAATGAAGACTTTTCGAAGAAGTCACGAATAATGCAGAAATATGAGACTCTAAGAAAAGAAAAGAAATTATACAAATATACATGTCTTAAAGGAGTGCATCATGTCGGGTACGGGGGACTAATATTCGTGACTCAATTTTCCCTTTAATAGAGGGAATACGAGCATGCTAAAGCTAGAAAGCCAACTCGTCCATATCCCATATTCGAGGGGTTTTTCCTAGTCTAATCAAGCAAATGTACTAACCTAGGTCTAATTCTTAGATGAAATGCAAGTCCAATGTCATGTTTCATACAAAGGGGTAAGTAATATATATATAAGGGGAAATATGGGATAAAGGGCTATACATATAAGGAAAGTGCCATGCAACATGGTAAAGCCCTAAAAAATGAGAAATATGCATGAGATGAAGTGATTTTATCACACAATCATGATCTAACGCGTAGACGGTCCCAAAGGGTCTAGCATTGGACTAGCCCTTTACTAATGCTCTCTCACGAGCATTGGACTCGCAAGAGCTCGAGGGGAAAAGGCCATGACTAGCATTGGACTAGCCACGGTGATGTGCATTCATCCACATAAGCAAATATAATAATAAAAGCGAATAGACATGTAAGGCACATAGTTTCACATAGCACGTAGCACCTAAGCATGCTTATCTAGATGCAAAACCTAAGGAAAGCGATTAAACACATAGCACATAAGCATGCAAATCACGCAAGGTGTGACGGCCCCACCTCCCCTTAGGGCGAACCAGAGGGTTCGGCGGGTCGCCTGCCCAGCTCTCGCCGGGACTCAGTCGTTCACTACAATCCTCAAATGAATTACAATATAAATCTCAAATATACATGACATGGTCCACAAACATGCATCCAAGTCTCCAATAATTACATGTCATAAGCGAAGCGGAAACGATTCTCAACTATACATAAAATGATCACATTAAACCAAAAATTCATCAATAAATTGAAAACCTTCACCAATTCATCTCAAACCAAGAAATAAACCACAAATTCATCACTTTAGCTACCATTAAGCACAACTTAAGCTTCATTAAGTGTAGGAGGAAGTGTAATCACCACTTACCTAGTAAACAAGAGAGAAGGAGTTGTAGAACACCTTAGCTTCCTTAAAAACTTCACCAAACAACTTACTAGCTCCTAATGGAGGGATTTTATGGAGTAGAAACTAGTTTAGGCAATTGGTTTTGGAAGATTGAACTAAATGGAAGCTAAAATGGTGAAGAGTTTCTTTCTTCTTTGCTCAAGAGAGAACCAGCCATGGAGGAGAAGAAAAGAGTGAATTTTTGTGATTTTTGTGAGATATTTAACTAAATGGCAAAAAGTCAAAAGGGTGAATAGTTGTCTTAGGCTTCAACCACTCACAAAGTGACACGTGTCACTTCATTAAATGCATTTCTATCCTTCTTTTTCCCTCTCACATCAATCACTTCACCTCCTCTACTTATCTCTTAACACCCGATAAATTTCACCCAGTATCCGGAACTTAACCTAATTGGTCGAATTTTTCCGAACTTTTCGCCCTAGTGGGTCCCACATTCAAAATACGCTTTTAATTTCTCAAACACTAACCGATACTAGAAAAATCATTTTAAAACTATCTTTGCTCATAAACATTATCTGGGGAATTTTTTCTAATAAAGAAAATGTAGAAAAAGAGGGCGATTAAATAAAATAAACCCTAGAAAATTAGAAAATTTCCGGGTTCTCAAACTCATTTTTTTCGGGGCGTCACAATCTCCCCTCCTTAAAAGAATGTCGTCCTCGACATTCCCTTTTGTACCAATCAAGTCAAGACATCCCGCAAAAATCTCTCAAGAGTCAAATCAAACCCACAGTCCGGCATCCTAAACTTCAAGCCTAGGATACACTACAGATATCTGAAGCCTAAGCTCTGATACCAACTGTGACGGCCCCACCTCCCCTTAGGGTGAACCAGAGGGTTCGGCGGGTCGCCTGCCCAGCTCTCGCCGGGACTCAGTCGTTCACTACAATCCTCAAATGAATTACAATATAAATCTGAAATATACATCACATGGTCCACAAACATGCATCCAAGTCTCCAATAATTACATGTCATAAGCGAAGCGGAAACGATTCTCAACTATGCATAAAATGATCACATTAAACCAGAAAATTCATCAATAAATTGAAAACCTTCACCAATTCATCTCAAACCAAGAAATAAACCACAAATTCATCACTTTAGCTACCATTAAGCACAACTTAAGCTTCATTAAGTGTAGGAGGAAGTGTAATCACCACTTACCTAGTAAACAAGAGAGAAGGAGTTGTAGAACACCTTAGCTTCCTTAAAAACTTCACCAAACAACTTACTAGCTCCTAATGGAGGGATTTTATGGAGTAGAAACTAGTTTAGGCAATTGGTTTTGGAAGATTGAACTAAATGGAAGCTAAAATGGTGAAGAGTTTCTTTCTTCTTTGCTCAAGAGAGAACCAGCCATGGAGGAGAAGAAAAGAGTGAATTTTTGTGATTTTTGTGAGATATTTAACTAAATGGCAAAAAGTCAAAAGGGTGAATAGTTGTCTTAGGCTTCAACCACTCACAAAGTGACACGTGTCACTTCATTAAATGCATTTCTATCCTTCTTTTTCCCTCTCACATCAATCACTTCACCTCCTCTACTTATCTCTTAACACCCGATAAATTTCACCCAGTATCCGGAACTTAACCTAATTGGTCGAATTTTTCCGAACTTTTCGCCCTAGTGGGTCCCACATTCAAAATACGCTTTTAATTTCTCAAACACTAACCGATACTAGAAAAATCATTTTAAAACTATCTTTGCTCATAAACATTATCTGGGGAATTTTTTCTAATAAAGAAAATGTAGAAAAAGAGGGCGATTAAATAAAATAAACCCTAGAAAATTAGAAAATTTCCGGGTTCTCAAACTCATTTTTTTCGGGGCGTCACAATCTCCCCTCCTTAAAAGAATGTCGTCCTCGACATTCCCTTTTGTACCAATCAAGTCAAGACATCCCGCAAAAATCTCTCAAGAGTCAAATCAAACCCACAGTCCGGCATCCTAAACTTCAAGCCTAGGATACACTACAGATATCTGAAGCCTAAGCTCTGATACCAACTGTGACGGCCCCACCTCCCCTTAGGGTGAACCAGAGGGTTCGGCGGGTCGCCTGCCCAGCTCTCGCCGGGACTCAGTCGTTCACTACAATCCTCAAATGAATTACAATATAAATCTGAAATATACATCACATGGTCCACAAACATGCATCCAAGTCTCCAATAATTACATGTCATAAGCGAAGCGGAAACGATTCTCAACTATGCATAAAATGATCACATTAAACCAGAAAATTCATCAATAAATTGAAAACCTTCACCAATTCATCTCAAACCAAGAAATAAACCACAAATTCATCACTTTAGCTACCATTAAGCACAACTTAAGCTTCATTAAGTGTAGGAGGAAGTGTAATCACCACTTACCTAGTAAACAAGAGAGAAGGAGTTGTAGAACACCTTAGCTTCCTTAAAAACTTCACCAAACAACTTACTAGCTCCTAATGGAGGGATTTTATGGAGTAGAAACTAGTTTAGGCAATTGGTTTTGGAAGATTGAACTAAATGGAAGCTAAAATGGTGAAGAGTTTCTTTCTTCTTTGCTCAAGAGAGAACCAGCCATGGAGGAGAAGAAAAGAGTGAATTTTTGTGATTTTTGTGAGATATTTAACTAAATGGCAAAAAGTCAAAAGGGTGAATAGTTGTCTTAGGCTTCAACCACTCACAAAGTGACACGTGTCACTTCATTAAATGCATTTCTATCCTTCTTTTTCCCTCTCACATCAATCACTTCACCTCCTCTACTTATCTCTTAACACCCGATAAATTTCACCCAGTATCCGGAACTTAACCTAATTGGTCGAATTTTTCCGAACTTTTCGCCCTAGTGGGTCCCACATTCAAAATACGCTTTTAATTTCTCAAACACTAACCGATACTAGAAAAATCATTTTAAAACTATCTTTGCTCATAAACATTATCTGGGGAATTTTTTCTAATAAAGAAAATGTAGAAAAAACGGGAGATTAAATAAAATAAACCCTAGAAAATTAGAAAATTTCCGGGTTCTCAAACTCATTTTTTTCGGGGCGTCACACAAGGCAAATAAAGCAATAAAGCCCTAACTATTACATTGAGGGGGGGAGCCTACTACAATCTAAAAGGGGGAAGGAATTAAATGAAATGATATAATAGCCTAACTATTACAAATTTGGCATTCAAGTACCTTTCAAATGATCAAAATTGAACCAAAATAAATATACAAAACTAAAAAACAAATAAAGCGAATAAATAAATAAATGAAATAAAAACATTCAAGGGGCATGCAATTAAACACGTAAAGTCACATAAGGCACATAGAGTCAAATAAAGTCAAGAATAAGGGATAGAGTGTACCTCCCTTGCAATGGTAATCAAATGAAAGAAAAATAGCTTCAAAACAATAAAAGGGTCAAAGCACCACTGTAATTAACAAATAATCACAAAAAAATGAAAATAAACGTGAAATTGAATCAATTTAAATCATGTAAACGACCAACATTTAAGAAATTAAAACAAGCAGGGGCCTAATTGTAAAAATTAACAAAGTTTTAGGGTCAAAATTAAAGAAAAATAAAGTTTAGGGACCTATTTGCAATTAAATTAAGGACTCAATTGAAAAAACATTGAAAGTTTGTAGGGCCGTAGTGAAATTAAAGAGAAGTACAGGGACTGATCTACAAAATTTGTTTCTCTGGCTTCTTAATGGATCAAACCACTGGGCTATTTTATTTATTTGTTTGGGCCAAAAATCACTTGGCCCAATCGGAAGTCCAAGGAAAACAAGCGGGCTAGCCCATCATTTTCACTAATCTAACTCATACACAGTTAAAGGCCTCAAGCTTTCAAGCCCAAATCATAAACCCAGGAGAAGCAAACCAAAATCCATTAGTCCAACCCAACTAAGTATTATTACCCAAAACCTAAACCATACTACTAAACCCAACAAGATAGACAAAATAACCAAAATTATCAAGCCACAATTATGATTTAAATCCCAGAATTAATCTATCCAAAAAAAAAAATACATAAAATAGGCAAACATAGGATTAAGCTCAAGAAAGGCAAAAATGAATTCGATTTTTCCAAATTTTGGGGCCACGGTGAACAAGGGGAAGACTTGAGGGGTTCATATGCAACAAAAACAGGGACCTAATTGAAGGAATTACAAAAGTTTCGGGGGGCAAATTATGAAGTTCTAAAACTTTTGCGGTTATATCACAACGGAAAACAAAAATGGATGGACTGAGATTGCATTTTTAGACCAACGGTCTTCTTCTCCGATAGAACAGACATCAATCCACCATTTCTGTCTTACTTACAACCAGAGCAATACCCAAAAAACCAGTTTTAATTCTAGCCCTTCCCAATCAACACGACGATCTCACAAACTTCTTCTCAAACCATTTCAATTCGAATTTATTCAACCGAAAACATGAGAAACAGAAAAATGGAAGACAGCAATGGATCAAAATTTCTTAAACGTGCGGAATCAGATTGGCCGACTTAGCCGGTTTCTTCACGCACGAAATGCAACAAAACATCTTTCAACAAGAATTTTCGGCTAGACATTTCATCGAACAGATTGAGGGCATTAGAAGTTTCACCAATTCTTTGATATATTGGAACTATAATCGGCCCAAAATTGTTCAGTAACAAAAATTTCAGTCCACTTAATCCCATAAGATCACGTACAATCAAAAAATGACGGACAATCAATCAAGAAAGTCGCAACAACCAATTCACAGAAACATGCTTAGGGTTGGGATTTTCAGCATTTGTGCTTGAAAGGCAAACCGAAATTCGAAGGGAGAATTGGCTTACAGTGCTTTCTTGGAGACAATTTGCAGGCGATGGTGATGGATTGACGGTAAGGTGGTAGTGGAAGCCACTGCTGCTTCGACGGCTGCGGTGGCAGAGGCGGCGGCGGAGGTTTGCTCTGTTTTTCCAGATTCTCCTTTTTCTTGCTCTTCCTTCCGTGTTTCTTTTTCAGTTCTATTCCTCCGCCTCCCAAAGCCGAATCTCCCTCTCTGTTCCTTTTTGCTTTCTTCTTCTTTTCCTCCGCCCATTTTCCCTGTTTTTCTGGTTGCCTCCTCTGTTTTTCCTCTCTTGGCCTTCGCTGCCTTTTTCTTTTTTTCCGTCATATCCTTTCTCCTAGCCGCCAACTGCCTTTGCCTTTCTTGTCCTGTTTTCCTCTTCATCCGTTTCACTCTGCCCGAAATTCCTCCTCCAAGTTCCAGATTTCAGCCGCAACTTCCTTCTCGATTTTTCTTGTTCCTTGCCTTCTTCTTCTTTTCATCTTCCCTCTCTCGGCTCTCTATTCTCTCAAAACCCTCCGCCCTCAGATGAAGCTTTTTCTTTTCTCCTCCTACTCCGCTGCCCACTCTGTTTTCCCCTTTGTTTTTTTGTTTTTTTTTTCATTCTCCTCAGTCTCTTCTCCCCTTCTGTCCCTCAACCCTTCTCGGCCCTTCTGCCGATTCCTCCCCCTCTTTTTTTTTCCAGATTTCTCCGGCCGCTAACCCCTCTGTTTCTTTCTTTTCTTCTGTTTTTTAGCCTCCGATGAAGCACTCTTCTTTTTCCTCTCAACTGAAGCTCCCCGAAGCTATTTTTCTTTCTTCCTCCCCTTCAGCTGTCCTCCTCCTGCGTAGCCTTCTTTTGCCCCTTTTATCTGCTTTTTTTTTTTTACGCAGCCTTCAACCCTAGCCGCCTCATCCTTCCTCCCTTCTTTTTATTTTTCTATTCCTTTTAATCTTAGGCCCCCAAGTGTCTAACATCTAATCCCTTAAGTGCTTAGTTGTCCAATATATAAAAGGGACACTTGTCCTAATGCATGCCTCCCCACTTGTTATTTTTACTCTTTTCCTTTTTTTGTTCCGTTTTCTTTTTTCTTCTTTTTTTTCCTTTTTCGAAAATTTAGTGCTAAAAAACTCTTAATTCAATTAAAATATGACAAGAGACACGAATCAAAACAAAAAATAAAATAAAATAACATAACATAAAACCCTAAAATCGAAACAAATTAAATTAAAAGTTAAATTAAAATGAATAAAGTTTGAAATCAAAATTTGGTGTCTACAGTTTGCCCCTCTTTGTCTGAGTTTTGGGAAAAACTTGAGACAAAGAAGTAGACACCAAATACTTACCTGTGTTATTCGGCTGCGAACGACACGAACGACTGTCGTCTTTGAAAATGAGGACTGACCTCCTTTAACAAAAATTTTAAAATGGGACTGACCCTGACAAAGAATTTAAAACGGGACTGATCCGAACAAGAAATTTAAAATGGGAATGATTCGAACGGGAAATTTAATCATGGGACTGACCCGAACGAAAATTTAAACATGGGACTGACCCGAACGAAAATTTAAATTACGGGGCTGACCCGAACAAAATTCAAAAGGGGACTGACCCGAACAGGAAATTTAAAACGAGACTGATCCGAACAGGAAATTTAAACGGGACTGACCCGAATAGGAAATTTAAAAGGGGACTGACCCCAACAGGAATTTAAAACGGGACTGACCCGAACAAACAATTTAAACATGGGACTGGCCCGAACAGGAAATTTAAAAGGGGACTGACCCCAACATAGAATTAAAATCGGGACTGACCCGAAGGGGACTGACCCCAACATGAAATTTAAATCGGGACTGACCCGAATGGGACTGACCCCAACATGAAATGGCGGTGCAAAAGAAATGCTCACTAGTGGGACTGACCCAACGGCTAGTGGCGATGCAATTGAAATGCTCACTAGTGGGACTGACCCAACGGCTAGTGGCAGTGGAAAAGAAATGCTCACTAGTGGAACTGACCCAACGGCTAGTGGCAGTGCAGATGAAAGGCTCACTAGTGGGACTGACCCAACGGCTAGTGGCGATGTAAAAGAAATGCTCACTAGTGGGACTGACCCAACGGCTAATGGTAGCGCAAATGAAAGGCTCACTAGTGGGACTGACCCAACGGCTAGTGGCAATGTAAATGAAGTGCTCACTAGTGGGACTGACCCAACGGCTAGTGACAGTACAAATGAAAGGCTCACTAGTGGGACTGACCCAACGGCTAGTGGCAATGGAAAAGAAATGCTCACTAGTGGGACTGACCCAACGGCTAGTGGCAATGCAAATGAAATGCTGGTATGTATGAAGAAACTTTATAAGACTTGCTGGGAAAAATATCCAAAGATTTGCCCCAGTGTGATGCATTGGTCAGTGGGATTAAACCCGAGCCTGCCTTAGTTGGTGGTACAAAATTCAAGCCCAGCGTGACGTTTGTGATGTTGGTGGCACGAAATCCAAGCCCAACGTAATTTTTGTGATGTTGACGGCATAAAATCCAGGCCCAACGTGATGTTGGCGGCATAAAATCCAGGCCCAACGTGACGTTTGTCATGTTGGCGGCACGAAATCCAGGCCCAACGTGATTTTTGTGATGTTGGCGGCATAAAATCCAGGCCCAAAGTGATGTTGGCGGCACAAAATCCAGGCCCAACGTGATGCTTGTGAAGTTGGCGGCACAAAATCCAGGCCCAACGTGATGTTTGTGAATGGTCAGTGGGATAAGACCCAGTCCTGCCATCCAATTGGTCAAGAAATTAAGTGTGATTGTCAAGAAAGGGAGGGATAGAAGGGTGCGCGGCTTACGCTGAAACTTCGCCCACAAGACATTAAATTTGATTTTTGTTTTTTTGACCTTTTCGAGAGAACCTTTTTCAAAAATAATTTGCCCCAGTGTAGGTCCATTTTCCCTTCTTTCTTCTCTTTCTTCGGCATCGGCCTTCCACATCACCAGATGCTCTTTCGTCGATTTCAGCCATGAATACCTGCACAGGGGGCTTACCAAAGTATTACATGCACTTAAATTTTATAAAAAGAGTAGCGTGATTGATTTGAAAAATGTATTATTTGATTCTTGGACGAAAACCTCAAATGTATTACAAAAAATTTGCCCCAGTGTGGGCCCATTCGATTGCAAAAATTTTGTCCGGATGACTCTCCATTTATTTGAGCAAAGTAAGAAACTATGTTTCCTAACATATAATTGTGAAGACAATTAAACGTCTTGCTTAAACTTATACAAAAAATTTCATGATGAATTTCTCAAAATAATACCAAATTACAGAAGATTTCTTCCTCACTTTAGCATCGATAGGGTAATGGGTTACCACTTCTTGTTAGCTCATCTTTCAGGACCAATCAAGTGGGCGTTATTTCTGATTTGGAAGTGGCTAAAGGAAATGGGAGGTCAAGATTTGTCTTATTTTTGTACCCATTCGATATCACATCTTAGTGAAAGCAAATAGTTCATCACCCTTATTTCTTAAGAAAACTTAGTCAACACATAAGCTTTGTAAGCTTGCAACATATGGGTAGAAACGATAGCTAAACATGTGAAAACTGGTTATACCCTTATGATCACGAATGATTGATGGATTCCTTAGAAGCATGATCCTCACTTTGGGTTGTCATGAAGGATAAGTCAGCGATGGACTTTATGAGCTTGTAATGTGGCTTGAAAACGATAGTTAAAGAATAAAACTTTCAAGGACATTGCACCGAAGATCGCATTTCTCCAAAATTTCCCCAATTTTTGAACTCAAAGATCTCAGACTTTGTTTGCCTTTTTCTCATCATTTACCAGGGACTTCAGCGTCGAATTTTTCTTCATTTCTTTTGCATTTACTTTTCTTGCTTTGCTTTTGCTTCTTTTTTTTCTTTTCTTCGACCTGGTGGGTTTTCATATGGTGAGTAGCGTCAACCCCCATACCCAAACAATTCAGAAATACATCTAAAATTTTCCGGCATCAGAAATTTTCTTGACAGGGCCATTGCAAAGAACAGAAGTCAGGACTTTCGGCTTTTGTAAAGGGGTTAGGTGGGGTGCTTAGAAAAGTTAAGGCTTGAAAGCGGATTTCAAGAGCGGTTTGAAGAATCCGAGATCGCATTATTATATCAACCCTATTTTAGGGTTAAATCAGAATTTGCCCCAATTTATGCTCAATTGAGGCTTTTTCTCTTTCATTTTCTTTCTTCTTTTGATTTTTCGGCCTTCTGCCATTCTTTTGAATTTTTCACAAAATTTGCCCCAGTTTATTTTTGAACTGAGGTTCTCTTTTCTTCTTTTGTTTTTTGATTTTGTTGCATTATCACTTTTCACTTCCTGAAACTTTTCCTTTTCAACTCAAACTTGCCCCAGTGTGGGGTTTACGATTCTCAGGGGTTGCCAAATGAAGTATTTTATTCTGAAGGTTCAAAAGGGATAACTAGGGATAGAATGTTTGATTGGAAAAGAAGAGGGCCTGACTTTTATTCCGTTCCTTACATTGATTCTGAAAGGAAACTTTCATTAATGTGAAATTTCTTGCATCTATCTGAATTAATTGACTGAGGAAGACTCTTGCTCATCCATAAGTGGTTCGTCGGACAAAACTCGTCTTTTTTCTCTTTTCTTTTCTTTTCTTTTCAAAATTGAAACCCAGGTAGAATCAAGTTTCCCCAATTTGCGGTATCCTTTCCTTTTTCTTTTTTTTTTTGTTTTTTTTTTCGCAAACTTCCCCAATCTCCTTCCCCAATGTGGGGTGCGATCATAAGTGCATTCGAAAAAAATCACCTATTTTGGCTCAAATGAGGATGCAAGGGGTAATCAGTGTTTATGTTGTAGAAACGATGGCCAAAGCATCATTCTTACGCCTCATCACAACCAAAGTAAAGTATAGCTCATTGAGAACCCATTCCTTTTTGAAAATTTTCCCATTGTAGGGTAGTGATCATTAAGGCCCTTATTTGAAACGAAATTACTCTTTTAAGGCTCAAATGGGAGAGCAAATGATAAAGTTTGTATAGATAGAGAAACGAAAGCCTAAAGTATCATTCCAAATTTTCAAAACAAAGAAGAAGTGATGTACATTTTGGCTTTCACTTAGATGTGGATTGAATCGGTTAGATACAGTGGACATTTTCAAGCAAAGATTGCCCCAATTTGCAATTTGTCAATCAATGTGACTGATTTTTGAGGGTCCATAGAAGTGGGCAAAATATGGATTGTGCAGTGAAGAAGAAAAGGTATTGCATTGGATATTTCGAGGCAGACCAATCAGTTTGAGTGACCTCTTTTAATCTCGAACACTCTTATTGTGTAGCTCAGATCACCAATCTAGTGTGAATTTTCGGGCAAGAGGTTGAAAAAATCTCAATTCAAGCTTATTTCTTAAAATTCATCATGAAATCTCTTAATGAGCTCAATAAAGAATGAAATGTACACGAGTATATATAAAACAAATAATTGTCTTAATAAAAGCTTCATTACTGCCAATGTTTGAAAAATTTTAAAGCAATACATATGAGAAAAATTCTAAAGAACTCTTTTACACATGTATACACACTTTTCTCTCTTAATAGCCCACTTTTTCCCTTTGAGCAATGAAATCTTTTAAATTTTTTACACGAGCGTTTTCAGATGAATTTTCAATCTACATTGTAGGGCCTGCCCAAGAATCAAGTAATACTTGTAATTTTCAGAATTTATTAGACAAAATCGTTATTAAATATAGAAAGATATTTTCACCTTATTGAAACGTCTTTTATAAATGCAGGGGAGGGGAAAATAAAAGAAAAGAAAAAAATACCCAGAGTTAGTAAGCAAAATTGTAAAATCGGTATGCATGTCCTATGGGGGAGCCTTTTTATGCCAAGGGTAGGCCTAGCATGAAATGCAATCCTTCAGGGCAGGCACTATACAATACCTGATGGAACCGATCAACTTATTGAATGAAAAATAATTTGAAAAAATTTGTCCAATTGGAGTGAAAAAGGGACATTTGTCCAAAAAATGAGGATAAAGTCCAAATGGATTGCTTGTTTGGATCGACACACAAAATGATGTGTGAAAAAGTAAACTCTTAAAAGGAAAAAAAAACAGGTCAAAGGGATTGGATGAAATTGATGATTTATTCAAAATTGACTTGATCACCCCAAAAATAGGTAAACTGGTCAAATAAATTGAATGGAATTGATGATTTATTCAAAATTGATCAGATCACTCTAAAAAGGGTAAATTGGTCAAATGAATGAAAATAATGATTTATTCAAAAATTGACCGAATTGTCCTAAAAATGAATGAATTGAAAAAATGTATTAGATGAAATTGATGAATAAAATGGTCCAATGGATTGAATGAAATTGATTGAATTATCTACCCATTGGTAGTTTCAAAAAAATCATTGCGATGCATTAGTCTATGAGCCTTCTAAAATCAAGATTTGGCCTCAGTTACATTTATTGTCTTAACAAAGTGGAATTATTTGTGAATTTCGTCCTTTACGCAAGGGATTTTTACCAAATATGATAAAATTGCCAAAAAGTGATTATTAGACGCTCATATTCCAAAGATCGCTCTATGAAAATGATCGGATCCTACCTTACCTTGTGCACTACCCCTTTGGATGGTACAAAATGTAAACGTGCAAGTCTCCTTGGATTAAGTATCCGAGACACAAGGTGGCTTATTCCTAACACGGGATCCCCTAAATGGCATTCCCCTTCTAGGGTTTATGCATGATGCCATTTTATCAAAGCGCGTAAATATGCAGTACACAAATGAAATGTGACCTAAAGGGAACCCCTTTTTGTATACCGGGGTGAGCCTAAAATGAAATGTATTCATACTACAAATGCGAAGCATTGAATTTAAATGTGTTACATAAAATTGGGCAGGCTCCTAAAGAGTACCATGCCAGGACTCTTACTTTCTAGGGCTTATGGATGCGATGGAGACAAAACCAAGAAGAGTTAGTTCAATCAGATAAATACACATAACACATTGTAGCAAAGCAATACAAAGAGATAAAGCAATAAAAGGAATAGAGGGGTTGGATCCCTCCCATCGTGAATAGTGTCCCTAATAGGATAAGGCAAACTCTACCCTAGGTAAACTATCATGGATGCATGAGATTAGAGCTCACTAATGCATCTAGACTCGATAGGTTTTAGGTCCCCGAGCCTTCAGACTTGGAAACCAAGGGTCATCAATCCCAAGGTTCTTTGTCAGTGGCTCGAGCGATTCCCCAGACATTGCTACATACACATCGTGTCACGGCTACATGTCATGAGTGAATCTATCGAAAATCCTCAACCTTCAACTAAAAGCTAAAGGCTATGAACCCAAGCTTAAAATGGAAGATCGAGTGACCCCTCGGATCAAGCTACGCACACATCGTGTCGCGATCACAAGTCCAAGTGAGTCGCCTAAAATCCTAATAGGGTGGAGTGGCGTGACATGTGACGCCCCGAAAAAAAAAAAGAGTTTGAGAACCCGGAAATTTTCTAATTTTCTAGGGTTTATTTTATTTAATCGCCCGCCTTTTCTACATTTTCTTGATTAGAAATATTCCCCAGATAAAGTTTATGAACAAAAATAATTTTAAAATGATTTTTCTAGTATCGGTTAGTTTTTGAGAAATTAAAAGCGTATTTTGGACGTGGGACCCGCTAGTGCGGTAAATGCATTATATTTTTAACCACTTGTTGGATTTTTGTATTAAGTGATATTATTTTACAAAGTGTTAAGATATTTTTATTGGAGAGACAAAAGGATAGAGTTGCATTAATGAAGTGACATGTGTCACTTTAAGAGAGGTTGCCACTTATTTGACTTGTTTGACTTTTGACCTTTCTTACTAATTGTTGATTAAATATCTCAAATTTGCCACAAAAATCACCATTTCTTTCTCTTCTTTGGCCGACCAACCTTAAGGAAGAAAGGAAGAGAGCTCTTCACCATTTTAGCTAACATCTAGCTCAAATCATCCAACCCAAGTGCTGAAATTTGTTTCTACTCCATAAAAGCTTTCCATTAGGTGCTAGTGAGTTGCTTAGTGAAGTTTTTGGGAGGAGCTAAGGTGGTCTACCACTTCCTCTCTCTTGTTTAGTAGGTAAGTGATGTTTACACTTTCTCTTACACCTAATGATGTTTAATTTGTGCCTAATGGTGGCTATAGAGTTGGAAATTGTGGTTTATTTCTTGCTTATGGATGATATGGTGAAGTTTTTCTTTTTTTGAGGAATTTTCTGGTTTAATGTGATCTTGATGTTGTGGTTGTTTATGATGGTTGGTAATAAGGGGTTATGACTCTAGTGGATGTATATGATAGGAAATTACAACCAATTTTGGGTTTGGATTGAATTGTGAAAAGTTAGGGTTGATAACCCCCAATTCTGTCCGGTTTTGGATCATGTGGTTAGAGGCCGACTTGGCCTTTGCTTCAAACATGAAAGTTGTAGGTATTGATGAGTTTGAAGTGCCTGCAAAATTTCAGGGCATTTGGAGTAGTGGAGAGTGAGTTATGACATTTTTACTGTTGCTGTTCTGGGTGATCAGAATGTGCGAACTGTGATTGTAATCGTCTGTTTTGACTGGAATTGGTTTGGATTTTATTATTGGTGTCTTCTGATGAAATGTATCTTGTTGTCCTAGCTACCTTATGCCTTTGGAATCAATGCATTTAGACCTGTGTAGACTGAGTTGGACGAATTACAACATTGTGTGATTTGGGAACCTGCAATTACGATTCTGGTTTGGTATTCTGCATATTTGACCTAGTTGTGCTAGGATTTGGACTGAGTGACCTTCTACATTGTTATAGCCCTGGTTCTTAGCTTCGAAACGGTGGGTCTTGGACCTCCATCCGACAATCGTAGCGCCTTTGGTGCCATTACCGCAAAAGGACGTCAAAACTGTTTTCTGGTTTTGAGCAATTGTGGTTAATTGCTATGTGATTGGGTTTGATTGTAGGTTGGAAAATAAAGGAATTAAGGGGAAATGCTGTCCGATTTTAATAGCGTTGGTTACCTTAAGTTTCAAGTGAAAGGCTTGGACTTGAATGATGGAATTGGCTATATTGAACAAGGATTATGAGCCGTGGAGGTGAGTGACCTTAAACTACTTGCAACGTTACTTTAAAATGTTTCTTGCATCGTTTCTTTGATTGCATATCCTGTGTGCCGGCATATAAGTTCTTGACATGTTTTGGCTCAAATGAGTACTTGGAATTCGTGTGCTAGACTCCGACGTTTCCTCCACCGTTTAATGTTCCTGTAGAGCACCAATGGGCTCAATGTTCAATGTTCAATGTTAATGTTCAATGTTAAATGATTGTTTGGAGCGTTGGACGTCTAAGTACCATGATTTCACTGGCTCATGAGAGAAGTGAAAGTGCATTGATTGTTGAAGCATGACATTATTGAAATGAACGATTGTGAAACTGATTTGATAACTGAATTTCTTGGTTACTCGCTGAGCCTCTAGCTCACCCCAAAATGTTTTATTCCCCTCCACAGGGCTCAAGGCGAAGGAGTGGCTTGTAGTGTTTATTCATGGATTATCTCATGTGTGGCTTGAATTTGGATTTCCTTTTGTGTAATCGTTCATATTGGGATTGTATTGAACGTTTAGAATTGCTTGGATGTGTAATCGTCTAGTTTTGGACTTCCTCCTGTATAATAGTTGGTATCAAGGATCAGAGTGGCGCTGCGGAAGCGTGGACGCTTCGCTTTTGATATGTAAATGTTGGAATATTGGATTTATATTTGAGATTGTATCTTGTATTTGTTTGAGGATTGTAGTGAACGACTGAGTCCCGGCGAGAGCCGGGCAGGCGGCCCGCCGAACCCTCTGGTTCGCCTTAGGGGGAGGTGGGGTCGTGACAATTGGTATCAGAGCTTAGGCTTCAGATCTCTGTAGTGTATCCTAGGCTTGAAGTTTAGGATGTCGGACCGTGGGTTTGATTTGACTCTTGCGAGATTTTTGCGGGATGTCTCGACTTGATTGGTACAAGATGGAATGTCGAGGACGACATTCTTTTAAGGAGGGGAGATTGTGACGGCCCGAAAAAAAAATGAGTTTGAGAACCCGGAAATTTTCTAATTTTCTAGGGTTTATTTTATTTAATCGCCCCCCTTTTCTACATTTTCTTGATTAGAAATATTCCCCAGATAAAGTTTATGAACAAAAATAGTTTTAAAATGATTTTTCTAGTATCGGTTAGTTTTTGAGAAATTAAAAGCGTATTTTGGACGTGGGACCCGCTAGTGCGGTAAATGCATTATATTTTTAACCACTTGTTGGATTTTTGTATTAAGTGATATTATTTTACAAAGTATTAAGATATTTTTATTGGAGAGACAAAAGGATAGAGTTGCATTAATGAAGTGACATGTGTCACTTTAAGAGAGGTTGCCACTTATTTGACTTGTTTGACTTTTGACCTTTCTTACTAATTGTTGATTAAATATCTCAAATTTGCCACAAAAATCACCATTTCTTTCTCTTCTTTGGCCGATCAACCTTAAGGAAGAAAGGAAGAGAGCTCTTCACCATTTTAGCTAACATCTAGCTCAAATCATCCAACCCAAGTGCTGAAATTTGTTTCTACTCCATAAAAGCTTTCCATTAGGTGCTAGTGAGTTGCTTAGTGAAGTTTTTTGGAGGAGCTAAGGTGGTCTACCACTTCCTCTCTCTTGTTTAGTAGGTAAGTGATGTTTACACTTTCTCTTACACCTAATGATGTTTAATTTGTGCCTAATGGTGGCTATAGAGTTGGAAATTGTGGTTTATTTCTTGCTTATGGATGATATGGTGAAGTTTTTCTTTTTTTGAGGAATTTTCTGGTTTAATGTGATCTTGATGTTGTGGTTGTTTATGATGGTTGGTAATAAGGGGTTATGACTCTAGTGGATGTATATGATAGGAAATTACAACCAATTTTGGGTTTGGATTGAATTGTGAAAAGTTAGGGTTGATAACCCCCAATTCTGTCTGGTTTTGGATCATGTGGTTAGAGGCCGACGTGGCCTTTGCTTCAAACATGAAAGTTGTAGGTATTGATGAGTTTGAAGTGCCTACAAAATTTCAGGGCATTTGGAGTAGTGGAGAGTGAGTTATACCGTTTTTACTGTTGCTGTTCTGGGTGATCAGAATGTGCGAACTGTGATTGTAATCGTCTATTTTGACTGGAATTGGTTTGGATTTTGTTGTTGGTGTCTTCTGATGAATGTAGCTTGATGTCTTAGCTACCGTATGCCTTTGGAATCAATGCATTTGGACCTGTGTAGACTGAGTTGGACGAATTACAGCATTATGTGATTTGGGAACCTGCAATTACGATTCTGGTTTGGTATTCTGCATATTTGACCTAGTTGTGCTAGGATTTGGACTGAGTGACCTTCTACATTGTTATAGCCCTGGTTCTTAGCTTCGAAACGGTGGGTCTTGGACCTCCATCCGACAATCGTACCGCCTTTGGTGCCATTACCGCAAAAGGACGTCAAAACTGTTTTCTGGTTTTGAGCAATTGTGGTTAATTGCTATGTGATTGGGTTTGATTGTAGGTTGGAAAATAAAGGAATTAAGGGGAAATGCTGTCCGATTTTAATAGCGTTGGTTACCTTAAGTTTCAAGTGAAAGGCTTGGACTTGAATGATGGAATTGGCTATATTGAACAAGGATTATGAGCCGTGGAGGTGAGTGACCTTAAACTACTTGCAACGTTACTTTAAAATGTTTCTTGCATCGTTTCTTTGATTGCATATCCTGTGTGCCGGCATATAAGTTCTTGACATGTTTTGGCTCAAATGAGTACTTGGAATTCGTGTGCTAGACTCCGACGTTTCCTCCACCGTTTAATGTTCCTGTAGAGCACCAATGGGCTCAATGTTCAATGTTAATGTTCAATGTTAAATGATTGTTTGGAGCGTTGGACGTCTAAGTACCATGATTTCACTGGCTCATGAGAGAAGTGAAAGTGCATTGATTGTTGAAGCATGACATTATTGAAATGAACGATTGTGAAACTGATTTGATAACTGAATTTCTTGGTTACTCGCTGAGCTTCTAGCTCACCCCAAAATGTTTTATTCCCCTCCACAGGGCTCAAGGCGAAGGAGTGGCTTGTAGTGTTTATTCATGGATTATCTCATGTGTGGCTTGAATTTGGATTTCCTTTTGTGTAATCGTTCATATTGGGATTGTATTGAACGTTTAAAATTGCTTGGATGTGTAATCATCTAGTTTTGGACTTCCTCCTGTATAATAGTTGGTATCAAGGATCAGAGTGGCGCTGCGGAAGCGTGGACGCTTCGCTTTTGATATGTAAATGTTGGAATATTGGATTTATATTTGAGATTGTATCTTGTATTTGTTTGAGGATTGTAGTGAACGACTGAGTCCCGGCGAGAGCCGGGCAGGCGGCCCGCCGAACCCTCTGGTTCGCCTTAGGGGGAGGTGGGGTCGTGACATGACAAGCCACGAAAAGAAAAATAAATGAAGGGTAAAAAATTAAAGCTTATGCACGTATGCTAGTGCTCGTTTGGAGGGAAGGGATCGAGAACCAACGCGAGGCTCTAGGGTAATATCCCCCACCCAAATGCAATGCAAAGCATGGAATCACATAAATAAACCATCCATTCATCCAAACAATCGTATGCCAATAGTGAGGGAGTGAGTTGATACGCGTGAAATGCAAAAAAAGTCCTAAAAAAGGAAAAAATGCAATCCTAAACATCCAAATGTAATATATAAGAAGGTTAAAAGAAGAAAAAGATTGACTAAATCAATTTGCTCGGAATCTCTAAGTCCCCAGTGGAGTCGCCAGCTGTCGCGCCCCATTTTTAATAAAATAAATAAATGGTTCAAAAAGTGAATTTTGGTTTGATTTTTAATTTGAAAAAACGATTTTGATGAAAATGGGCCTAAATGGGGGTTTGTAAATGCGACGATTTGACCCAAAATAATAGTTTAAAAGGGTTTTGAATAAAAATTGGAGTCGCCACTTGGTATAGAGTTAAGGTGTACCAAGTCACCTAAAAAATAATTTTTTGAGTAAAATTATAGAAAACCCTTAAACGTGAAATTGAATCAATTTAAATCATGTAAACGACCTACATTTAAGAAATTAAAACAAGCAGGGGCCTAATTGTAAAAATTAACAAAGTTTTAGGGTCAAAATTAAAGAAAAATAAAGTTTAGGGACCTATTTGCAATTAAATTAAGGACTCAATTGAAAAAACATTGAAAGTTTGTAGGGCCGTAGTGAAATTAAAGAGAAGTACAGGGACTGATCTACAAAATTTGTTTCTCTGTCTTCTTAATGGATCAAACCACTGGGCTATTTTATTTATTTGTTTGGGCCAAAAATCACTTGGCCCAATCGGAAGTCCAAGGAAAACAAGCGGGCTAGCCCATCATTTTCACTAATCTAACTCATAGACAGTTAAAGGCCTCAAGCTTTCAAGCCCAAATCATAAACCCAGGAGAAGCAAACCAAAATCCATTAGTCCAACCCAACTAAGTATTATTACCCAAAACCTAAACCATACTACTAAACCCAACAAGATAGACAAAATAACTAAAATTATCAAGCCACAATTATGATTTAAATCCCAGAATTAATCTATCCAAAAAAAAAATCACATAAAATAGGCAAACATAGGATTAAGCTCAAGGAAGGCAAAAATGAATTCGATTTTTCCAAATTTTGGGGCCACGGTGAACAAGGGGAAGACTTGAGGGGTTCATATGCAACAAAAACAGGGACCTAATTGAAGGAATTACAACAGTTTTGGGGGGCAAATTATGAAGTTCTAAAACTTTTGGGGTTATATCACAACGGAAAACAAAAATGGATGGACTGAGATTGCATTTTTAGACCAACGGTCTTCTTCTCCGATAGAACAGACATCAATCCACCATTTCTGTCTTACTTACAACCAGAGCAATACCCAAAAAACCAGTTTTAATTCTAGCCCTTCCCAATCAAAACGACGATCACACAAACTTCTTCTCAAACCATTTCAATTCGAATTTATTCAACCGAAAACATGAGAAACAGAAAAATGGAGGACAGCAATGCATCAAAATTTCTTAAACGTGAGGAAACAGATTGGCCGACTTAGCCGGTTTCTTCACGCACGAAATGCAACAGAACATCTTTCAACAAGAATTTTCGGCTAGACATTTCATCGAACAGATTGAGGGCATTAGAAGTTTCACCAATTCTTTGATATATTGGAACTATAATCGGCCCAAAATTGTTCAGTAACAAAAATTTCAGTCCACTTAATCCCATAAGATCACGTACAATCAAAAAATGACGGACAATCAATCAAGAAAGTCGCAACAACCAATTCACAGAAACATGCTTGGGGTTGGGATTTTCAGCATTTGTGCTTGAAAGGCAAACCGAAATTCGAAGGGAGAATTGGCTTACAGTGCTTTCTTGGCGACAATTTGCAGGCGATGGTGATGGATTGACGGTAAGGTGGTAGTGGAAGCCACTGCTGCTTCGACGGCTGCGGTGGCAGAGGCGGAGGCGGAGGTTTGCTCTCTTTTTCCAGATTCTCCTTTTTCTTGCTCTTCCTTCCGTTTTTCTTTTTCAGTTCTCTTCCTCCGCCTCCCAAAGCCGAATCTCCCTCTCTGTTCCTTTTTGCTTTCTTCTTCTTTTCCTCCGCCCATTTTCCCTGTTTTTCTGGTTGCCTCTTCTGTTTTTCCTCTCTTGGCCTTCACTGCCTTTTTCTTTTCTTCCGTCATATCCTTTCTCCTAGCCGCCAACTGCCTTTGCCTTTCTTGTCCTGTTTTCCTCTTCATCCGTTTCACTCTACCCGAAATTCCTCCTCCGAGTTCCAGATTTCAGCCGCATCTTCCTTCTCGATTTTTCTTGTTCCTTGCCTTCTTCTTCTTTTCCTCCACCTCTCTCCGATCCTTCCCTCTCTCGGCTCTCTATTCTCTCAAAACCCTCCGCCCTCAGATGAAGCTTTTTATTTTCTCCTCCTACTCCGCCGCCCACTCTGTTTTCCCCCTTGTTTTTTTGTTTGTTTTTTTTTCATTCTCCTCTGTCTCTTCTCCCCTTCTGTCCCTCAACCCTTCTCGGCCCTTCTGCCGATTCCTCCCCCTCTTTTTTTTTCCAGATTTCTCCAGCCGCTAACCCCTCTGTTTCTTTCTTTTCTTCTGTTTTTTAGCCTCCGATGAAGCACTCTTCTTTTTCCTCTCAACTGAAGCCCCCCGAAGCTATTTTTCTTTCTTCCTCCCCTTCAGCTGTCCTCCTCCTGCGTAGCCTTCTTTTGCCCCTTTTATCTGATTTTTTTTTTTACGCAGCCTTCAACCCTAGTCGCCTCATCCTTCCTCCCTTCTTTTTGTTTTTCTATTCCTTTTAATCTTAGGCCCCCAAGTGTCTAACATCTAATCCCTTAAGTGCTTAGTTGTCCAATATATAAAAGGGACACTTGTCCTAATGCATGCCTCCCCACTTGTTATTTTCAATCTTTTCCTTTTTTTTGTTCCTTTTTCTTTTTTCTTCTTTTTTTCCTTTTTCGAAAATTTAGTGCTAAAAAACTCTTAATTCAATTAAAATAAGACAAGAGACACGAATCAAAACAAAAAAAAAATTAAAATAACATAAAACCCTAAAATCGAAACAAATTAAATTAAAAATTAAATTAAAATGAATAAAGTTTGAAATCAAAATTTGGTGTCTACACATGCGTTCAACGTCCCTTCGCATGTGTGGCCAATAAAAGTGCTCTTGCAATATTACTAAAATCTTAGCAATGCCAAAATGGCCCATGAGACCACCACTATGTGCCTCTCTAACTAATAAGTCACGGATGGAAGAATTAGGCTCGCACAATTTGTCAACATAAAACAAAAATCCATCATGCAAAAAGTATTTTCCATGCAGACTCTTGGTACACAATGCAAATATTTCACCAAAATCAATGTCATGTGCATAGAGCTCTTTTAGCATTTCAAACCCAAGCAACTTTGCATCAAGAAAAACTAGCAAAGAATGTCTATGAGATAATGCATCAGCTACCACATTCATTTTACCAGTTTTATACTTAATGACATAGGAAAAGGTGTCAATAAAGCTTACCCACTTGGCGTGCCGTTTGCTCAATTTCGATTGCTCCTTGAGGAATTTCAAGGATTCGTGGTCAGTGTGTATCACGAACTCCCTTGGACAGAGGTAATGTTGCCAAGTTTCCAAAGCTCTTATAAGTGCGTACAACTCCTTGTCATATGTGGGGTAATTCATAGCAGCACCTCCCAGTTTCTCGCTAAAGAATGCACAAGGCCTCTTGTCTTGCATTAGCACAGCTCCAATTCCTATACCAGAAGCATCACATTCAATCTCAAAAGTCTTATTAAAATTAGGTAACGCTAAGACAGGTGCATATGTGAGTTTGTCCTTAAGAGTAAGGAAAGAAATTTCTTGTGCTTCTCCCTAATGGAATTTATCATTTTTCTTCGTCACTGCAGTCAATGGTGCAGCAATGGTACTGAAGTCTTTGACAAAAAGTCGGTAGAAGGCAGCCAAACCGTGAAAACTTCGTACATTCGCAACTGACTTTGGCATTGGCCAGTGTTTAATGGCTTCGATTTTAGATTCGTCTACTTTGATGCCCTGCGAGCTAACAACATAGCCTAAAAACACAAGATCGTTAGTACAAAAGGTGCACTTCTTAAGGTTAGCATAGAGGTTCACCTTTTGAAGTGTTTCAAGTACCAACCTAAGATGCTCCATATGTTCATGCATGTTTCGACTATCGATCAAGATACCATCAAAGTAAACAATGACAAATTTTCCTATAAACTGCCTTAAAACATGGTTCATTAATCTTGTCGCGCCCCATTTTTTGAAAATAAAAGAAAAATAAATTAAGTTTTAGAAAAGATTATTATTTTGAATGAAAAAATGAGTTTGATATAAAAAGAATAATGGGCCAAATGGGACATAGAAAATGCGACGATTTGACCCAAAATAATAATTTAAAAGGGTTTTGAATAAAAATTGGAGTCGCCACTTTGTATTGAGTTAAGGTGTACCAAGTCAACTAAAAATAAATTTTTAAATAAAATTATAGAAAACCCCTTTAAACAACTCCAAAGTCTACGAAAAATCAGAAAAAAAAATAATTCAGGAGTCACATTTGAGGAAAGGGAAGGCAAGGACAAAAGTCCAAGGCACCCTTTCAACCTAGCCAAGGCTAGTTACGTGATTTAGTCAAAGATTTTCTTAATTTAATCTAAAAATTTATCACATTTGGATGTACTATATGGATGCAAACCCTAGACCTAAGAGGGTATCGAGGGTCAAAATATCTCTTCGAAACTCAATCGGTGCCAATCACATTAATTGTGATGCCCAATAAAGACTCTTTGAAGAAGTCACGAATAATGCAAAAATATGAGACTCTAAGAAAAGGAAAATAATAAAAATAATCATAATTATATAAATATACATGTCCTAAAGGAATGCATCATGTCGGGCACGAGGGACTAATGTTCGTGACTCAATTTTCCCTTTTATAGAGGGAATACGAGCGTGCTAAGGCTAAAAAGCCAAACTCGTCAGTATCCCATATTTAAGGGTTTTCCTATCTAATCAAGCAAATGATCTAACATAATTCTAATGCTTAGATGAAATGCAAGTCTAATGTCATGTTTCATACAAAGGGGCAAGTAATATACATATAAGGGAAAATATGGAGGAAGGGATATACATATATAAGGGAAGTGTCATGCAACATGGTAAAAAGGCCCTAGAAAGTAAAGATATGCATGAGATGAAATGATTTTATCACACAATCATGATCTAACGTGCGGATGGTTCCTAAGGGTCTAGCGTTGGACTAGCCCTTAACTAACGTTCTCTCACAAGCATTGGACTTGTAAGAGCTCGAGGGGAAGACCATGACTAGCATTGGACTAGCCACGGTAACGGGCATTTGCATTCACCATATATACACAAGTAAATGGGCATAGTTAAAGCAAGTAGGCATGTGAGCACGTAATTCACATAACACATAAGCATGCATATCTAGATGCAAAGCCCTAAGAAAGCGGTAACACATAGCACGTAAGCATGCAAACCACACAAACGAGAAATAAAGCGAATAAAAGCCCTAACTATTACATTTGAGGGGGGGACCTACTACAATTTAAAAGGGGAATGTAAAATCAAATGAAGTAAAATAAACCTAACTATTACAGCTTGGCATTTAAATGCCTTTTAAATAATCAAAATGAACTAAAATAAATATACGAAATGAAAAAGAATAAAGCGAATAAATAAATAAATAAAATGAAAAAATTCAAAAGGCATGCAATTAAACACATAAATCACATAAGTACACACAGGGTCAAATAAAGTAAAAATAAGGGATAGAGTGTACCTCCCTTGGAGTCGGAGCCCTAATGAAGTGAAATTACTACTTTACCCACCAAAGCACAAAAGAAGGGTCAAGGCATCACTTTCGTCAAGAAATAATCGCAGGAATATGGAATTGAATCATTAAAGCATTTGAATAACTAGAAAATTCATATTCACAAAATTAGGATCCAACTAAAAGGAAGAAAAAAAAAGAAAGCTTGAGGGGTCAATTTGATTGGTCTTTCCAAATACTCGGGCCATAGTAGAACAAAGAGATACTTGGAGGGCCAAAGTGCAATTTTCAGACACTGACCCATGTTTAGCGGCAATGAAAATGAAATGCACACTGGTGGGACTAACCCATGTTCAGTGGCGGTGAAAATAAAATGCACGCTAGTGGGACTGACCCATGTTTAGCGGCAATAAAACATGAAAGGCAATGTTAATGAAAGGCTCACTAGTGGGACTGACCCAACGGCTAGTGGCAGTGTAAATGAAAGGCGCACTAGTGGGACTGACCCAACGGCTAGTGGCAATGTAAATGAAATGCACGCTAGTGGGACTGACCCATGTTTAGCGACAATGTAAATGAAAATGCTCACTAGTGGGACTGACCCAACGGCTAGTGGCGATGCAAAATGAAATGTTCACTGGTGGGATTAACCCATGTTCAGTGGCGGTGAAAAATGAAATGCGCACTAGTGGGACTAACTCATGTTTAGTGGCAATGCAAATGAAGTGCTCACTAGTGGGACTGACCCAACGGCTAGTGGCAGTGTAAATGAAATGTTCACTAGTGGGACTGACCCAACGGCTAGTGGTAGTGTAAAAGAAATGCTCACTAGTGGGACTAACCCAACGGCTAGTAGCGGTGCAAAAGAAATGCTGGTATGTATGAAAAAACTGCATAAGACTTGCTTGAAAAAAAAAATTATCCAAATATTTGCCCAGTGTGATGAATTGGTCAGTGGGATTAAACTCGAGCCTGCCGAAACTTGGTCAATTGGTCAGTGGGACCAACACCCGAGCCTGCCTTGATAATCGGTCAGTGGGATTGAACCCGAGCCTGCCGTGATGATCAAAACACACACGTTAGTGAGATAGACTCGATGCTAACGGTGACAGAAATCAGTGAATTAAATGTGGTTGTCAAGAATGGGGAATGGAAGGGTGCGGGGCGGGCGCTGAGATTTCATCAACAAGAAATTGAAATTTGTCAAGAAACAAGAAATTAAATTAAATTTTGATTTTTTGAGAATCTTTTCAAAAATAATTTGCCCCAGTTTCCACCAATTATTGTGCAACCGATCAATTGATTTGCATTACGGCATGGTTGCTCCTCCTTGAGGCCTTGATTCGTAAGATTCTGACTTACGCTTCTTCATCGATTTCAGCCATGGATACCTGCACAGGGGCTTGCCAAAGTACAACATGCACTTTATTTTAAAATATTGCAACTATTACTCATGGAAAGAGCAGTGTGATTGATTTGAAAGTATATTACTTGACTCTTGGACGAAATTTCCAAGTGTATTAAAAATTTTGCCCTAGTGTGGGCTTATTTTTGTGAAATCTCACAATAAAAATTTGCCCCAGTGTGGGCCCATTTAATTGCAAAAATTTGTTTGGATGACTCTCCATTTATTTAAACAAACTAAGAAACTATGTTTCCTAACAGAAAATTTCATGATGAATTTCTCGAAATAATACCAAATTACAGAAGATTTCTTCCTCATCTTAGCATCGATGCTTAGAGTAATGGGTCACCACTTCTTGTTAACTCGTCTTTCAGGACCAATCAAGTGATCTTATTTCTGATTTTGAGGTGGCTAAGAAAATGAGAAGTCAAGATTCGTCTTGTTCTTGTGCCCAAAATTGTATGTAATCCATTCAACATCACATCTTAGTGAAAGCAAAGAGTTTGTCACCCTTATTTCTTAAGAAAACGTAGTCAACATATAAGCTTGCAACATATGGGTAGAAACGATAGCTAAACATGTGAAAACTGGTTATACCCTTATGATCACAAATGATTGATGGATTTCTTATGAGCATAATCCTCACTTTGGGTTGTCATGAAGGATAAGTCAGCGATGGACTTTATGAGCTTGTAATGTGGTTTGAAAACGATAGTTAAAGAATAAGACTTTTAAGGACATTGCACCGAAAATCGTATTTTTCCAAAATTGCCCCTATTTTGAACTCAAAGATCTCAGATTTGGTGACTTTCATTATCACTTAACGGGGACTTCACCATCAAATCTTTTTCATTTCCTTTGCATTTATTTTTGCTTTTTCCATTCCTTTTCTTTTCAAAGGTGCCCTGGCGGATTTTCAGATGATGAGTAATGTTAACTTCACAGCTAATTAATTCAGAAATACATCTAAACAATTTTCTAGCATCAGTATATGCGCATCACTTGCCAATTAATTAGAAAGTTTCTTAACAGAGATATTACAAAGAACGGAAGTCAGGAATTTCGGCTTTTGTAATGGGGTCTGGTAGGGTGCTTAGAAAAGTTAAGGCTTGAAAGCGGATTTTCAAAAGTGGTTTAAATGATCTGAGATCGCATTATTATATCAACCCTTTTTTAGGGTTAAATCCTAACTTGCCCCAATTTATTCTCAATTGAGGCTCTTTTTCTCTCTCATTTTCTCTTTTCTCTTTTTTTCCTTTTGATTTTTCCTTCGGCCTTCTGCCATTCCTTTCAAAAATTTGCCCAGTCTATTTTTGAACTGAGGTTCTCTTTTCTCTTTTTCTTTTGATTTTGTTGCTTTATCACTTTTCACTTCTTGAGACTTTTCCTTTTTCAACTCAAACTTACCCCAGTGTGGGGTTTTCGATTCTCAGGGGTTGCCAAACGAAATAATTTATTCTGAAGGCTCAAAAGGAATAACTAGGGATAGAATGTTTGATTGGAAAAGAAGAGGGCCTGACTTTTATTCCGTTCCTTACATTAACCCTGCAAGGAAACTTTCATTAATGAGAAATTTCTTGCTTGTATCTGAATTAACTGACTGAGGAAGACCCTTGTTCATCCATATCTGTGAAATATAGGTGATCCGCCGGACAAAACTCTTCCTTTTCTTTTCTCTTTCTTCTTCTTTTCTTTTCTTCTCTTTTTTTTTTCAAAATTGAAGCCCAGGTAGAATCAAATTTCTCCAATTTGTGATTCCCTCTTTTCTTTTAATTTTTTAGCATTTTTACTTTTTCTCCTTTTGGAAAATTCTCCAATCTCCTTCCCCAAAGTGGAGTGCGATCGTAAGTGCTTTTGGAAAGAACCACCCATTTTAGCTCAAATGAGGATGCAAGGGATAAATAGTGTTTAGGTTGTAGAAACGATGGCCAAAGTATCATTCTTATACCTCATGACAACCAAAGTAACGAAATGGTCATTGAAAATCCACTCCCTTTTTGATATTTGAAAATCTTCCAATATAGGGTAGTGATCATTAAGGCTCTTATTTGAAACGAAATTATTCTTTCAATGGCTCAAATGGGAGAGCAAATGATAAAATCTGTATAAGTAGAGGAACGAATGCTCGAAGTATCATTCCAAATTTTCAAAACAAACAAGAATAATGCACATTTTTGCTTTCACTTAGATGTGATTGCATCTGGTTAGACCAGTGAGCATTTTCAAACAAAGATTGCCCCCAATTTGCAATTTATCAATCAATGTGACTGATTTTTGGAGGGGGAAAATAGAGGTGGGCAAAATAGGAATTGTACAGTGAAGGAGAAAAGGTATCTCATTGGGCCTTTTGAGTAACCTCTTTTAATTTTTGAGCACTCTTATTGTACAGTTTGAATCACCAATCTAGTGTATGCAGAGAATTTAGAAAACATACACTTGTGAAATTTCAGAACAAGAGGTTGAAAAATCTCAATTTGGTCTTATTTCTTAAAATTCATCATGAAATCCCTCAAATAGCCAAAAAAGAATGAAATATATATGATTATATACAAAACAACAATTGCATAAATAAAAAACTTTATTGCTGAAAAAAGTTTGAAACAAAATTTCTACAAATGAGAAAAGAAAGACTTCTGAAGAGCTCCACATATACACACTTTTTACCTCCTTTTTGGAACAGAATTTTTCTTTTCTTTGAAAAATAATAATGAAGTCTCTTAAAGGCTTTAGCCTAGCACTTCCTAATAGATCCTTCATATTTTCATTGCAGGGTCCGCCCAAGAATCAAGTAATACTTGTACTTTTCAAACTTTATCAGATCAAAATTGTTATCAGATATAGAAAAATATTTTCACCTTATTGAAATATTTTTATGAATGCAGGGGGGAGGGGGAAAAATAAAAGAAAAATACCCATAGTTAGTAAGCAAAATTGTAAAATCGGTATGCATGTCCTATGGGGGAGCCCTTTTATGCCAAGGGTAGGCCTAGCATGAAAATGCAATCCTCTGGGGGTAGGCACTATACAATACCTGATGAATCCGACCAATTTATTGAGTGAAAAATAATTTTAACAAATTTGGTCAATTGGAGTGAGAAGAGACATTTGTCCTAAAAATGAGGACAAAGTCCGAATGGATTGCCTGCTTTGATTAACGCATGACGTGCAACATAGCCTGCTCTTGCAAGGATTGCAATGTCCCGACTAATTTATTCAGTGAACTTTAGACTTAAACCCTAAAAAGGAATAAGCGGGTCAAGAGGATAGGATGAAATTGATGATTTATTCAAAATTGACTAGATTACCTTAAAAAGGGTAAAATGGTCAAATGCATTGAATGAAATTTGATTATTTATTCAAAATTGAATGGATAACCCTGAAAATGAATGAAATCAATTGATCAAACAGATCGAGTGAAATGATGATTTATTCAAAATCAACCGAATTGTCCTAAAAATAGGCAAACTGGTCAAATGGATCGGACGAAATTGATGATTTATTCAAAATCGACTAGATTGCCCTAAGAACTAATCAAATGAATTGAATGAAATTGGTGATCTATTCAAAATCGACTAGATTGCCCTAAAATGAACAAATTGATAAAATGGACTGGATGAAATTGATGAATAAAATGGTCCAATGGATTGAACGGAATTGACAGCTTACTCAAAAATCAATCTATCCATTGGTAGTTTCAAAAATTTATTGCGATGCATTAGTCTATGAGCCTTCTAATATCAAATTTTGGCCTCAATTTATTTATCGTCTCAACAGTGAGGAAATATTGGTGAATTTCTTCAAATTAATGTCCTTTACGCCAGGGATTTTTACCAATTTTGATAAAGTGGCCAAAAAGTGATTATTAGACGCTCATATTCCAAAGATCCCTCTATGAAAATGATCAGATTCTACCTTACCTTGTGCACTACCCCTTTGGATGGTACAAAATGTAAACGTGCAAGTCTCCTTGGATTAAGTATCCGAGACACAAGGTGGCTTATTCCTACCACGGGATCCCCTAAATGGCGTTCCCCTTCTAGGGTTTATGCATGATGTCATTTTATCAAAGCACGTAAATATGCAGCACACAAATGAAACATGGCCTAAAGGGAACCCCTTTTGTATGCCGGGGTGAGCCTAAAATGAAATGTATTCATGTTGCAAATGCGAAGCATTGAATTTAAACGTGTCATATCCAATAGGGTAGGCTTCTAGAGAGTACCATGCCAGAACTCTTATTTTCTAGGGCTGATGAATGCAATAGAGACAAAAACCAAGAAAAGTTAGTTCAATAAATACACATAACACATTGTAGCAAAGCAATACAAAGAAATAAAGCAACAAAATAGGTTGGATCCCTCCCCTCGTGAATAGTGTCCCTAATAGGGTAAGGCGGACCCTACCCTAGGTAAATTATCATGGATGCATGAGGCTGGGCTCACTAATGCATCTAGACTCGACAGGTTTTAGGTCCCCGAGCCTTCAGACTTGGAAGCCAAGGGTCATCAATCCCAAGGTTCTTTGTCGATGACTCGAGTGATTCCCCAGACACTGCTACGCACACGTCGTGTCACGGCTACATGTCTGAGTGAATCTATCAAAAATCCCCAATTTTCGACTAAAAGCTGAAGGCTATCAACCCAAAGTTTAAAATGGAAGATTGAGTCACCCCTCGGATCATGCTACGCACACGTCATGTCGCGATCACACGTCCAAGTGGTTCGCCTAAAATCGTAATAGGGTGGAGTGGCGTGACAAGCCACTAAAAGAAAAATAAATGAGGGGTAAAAAAGTAAAGTGTATGCACGTATGCTAGTGCTCGTTTGGAGGGGAGGGACCGAGAACCAACACGAGGCTCTAGGGTAATGTCCCCCTATCCCAATGCAATGCAAAGCGCGGGATAAAATAAACTATCCATCCATCAAATCAAACGTAGGTGAATGGGTGAGAAAGTGAGTTGATACGCGCGAAATGTAAAAATCCTAAAAAGGAAAAAATGCAATTCTAAACATCCAAATGTAATATATAAGAAGGTTAAAAGAGGAAAAGAATCGACTAAATCAAATGCTCGGACTCTCTAAGTCCCCAGTGGAGTCGCTAACTGTCGCGCCCCATTTTTTGAAAATAAAAGAAAAATAAATTAAGTTTTAGAAAAGATGATTATTTTGAATGAAAAAATGAGTTTGATTTAAAAAGAATAATGGGCCTAATGGGACATAGAAAATGCGACGATTTGACCCAAAATAATAATTTAAAAGGGTTTTGAATAAAAATTGGAGTCGCCACTTGGTATTGAGTTAAGGTGTACCAAGTCACCTAAAAATAAATTTTTAAATAAAATTATAGAAAACCCCTTTAAACGACTCCTAAGTCTACGAAAAATCAGAAAAAAAAAGATTCGGGAGTCACATTTGAAGAAAGGGAAGGCAAGGACAAAAGTCCAAGGCACCCTTTCAACCTAGCCTAGGCTAGTTGCGTGATTTTGTCAAAGATTTTCTTAATTTAATGTAAAAATTTATCACATTTGGATGTACTATATGGATGCAAACCCTAGACCTAAGAGGGTATCGAGGGTCAAAATATCTCTTCGAAGCTCAATCGGTGCCAATCACATTAATTGTGATGCCCAATAAAAACTCTTTGAAGAAGTCACGAATAATGTAAAAATATGAGACTCTAAGAAAAGGAAAATAATAAAAATAATCATAATTATATAAATATACATGTCCTAAAGAAATGCATCATGTCGGGCACGGGGGACTAATGTTCGTGACTCAATTTTTCCTTTTATAGAGGGAATACGAGCGTGCTAAGGCTAAAAAGCCAAACTCGTCAGTATCCCATATTTAAGGGTTTTCCCATATCTAATCAAGCAAATGATCTAACCTAATTCTAATGCTTAGATGAAATGCAAGTCTAATGTCATGTTTCATACAAAGGGGCAAGTAATATACATATAAGGGAAAATATGGAGGAAGGGATATACATATATAAGGGAAGTGTCATGCAACATGGTAAAAAGGCCCTAGAAAGTAAAGATATGCATGAGATGAAGTGATTTTATCACACAATCATGATCTAACGTGCGGATGGTTCATAAGGGTCTAGCGTTGGACTAGCCCTTAACTAACGTTCTCTCACAAGCATTGGACTTGTAAGAGCTCGAGGGGAAGACCATGACTAGCATTGGACTAGCCACGGTAACGGGCATTTGCATTCACCATATATACACAAGTAAATGGGCATAGTTAAAGCAAGTACGCATGTGAGCACGTAATTCACATAACACATAAGCATGCATATCTAGATGCAAAGCCCTAAGAAAGCAGTAACACATAGCACGTAAGCATGCAAACCACACAAACGAGAAATAAAGCGAATAAAAACCCTAACTATTACATTTGAGGGGGGGACCTACTACAATCTGAAAGGGGAATGTAAAATCAAATGAAGTAAAACAAACCTAACTATTACAACTTGGCATTTAAATGCCTTTTAAATAATCAAAATGAACTAAAATAAATATACGAAATGAAAAAGAATAAAGCGTATAAATAAATAAATAAAATGAAAACATTCAAAAGGCATGCAATTAAACACATAAATCACATAAGTACACACAGGGTCAAATAAAGTAAAAATAAGGGATAGAGTGTACCTTCCTTGGAGTCGGAGCCCTAATGAAGTGAAATTACTACTTTACCCGCCAAAACACAAAAGAAGGGTCAAGGCATCACTTTCGTCAAGAAATAATCGCAGGAATATGGAATTGAATCATTAAAGCATTTGAATAACTAGAAAATCCATATTCACAAAATTAGGATCCAACTAAAAGGAAGAAAAAAAAAAGAAAGCTTGAGGGGTCAATTTGATTGGTCTTTCCAAATACTCGGGCCATAGTAGAACAAAGAGATACTTGGAGGGCCAAAGTGCAATTTTCAGAAAATTTCCATGCAAGTTAGGAATAAGATTAAGCTTCTGCAACTACTTCATATACTCTAGCAACCGAGAAAGAAAATCTGCTGCATTCCTTCCTCAACCGAAACTGGTTGTTTATTTTCCAACAAGTATTCTAACATGATTCAAATGTTTTAGACCTACACATGCAAACTCAACTCACTCATCCAATTTTCTCTCATCAAGAAGGTAATGAGACCCACTTGGTGGGCCGTTACGGGAAAGGAAACAACAAAACAGGAGCATGAAATGCAGTTTTCTTATTTCCCTACCTCAACTTAGATAGGTTTACATGCCAGTATTCAACAAACTCAACTAATCTAACATTCAAGCCAAACTACCAAGCTTCAACTCATTGTCATTAACATCCTCAAGCATAATCATCTAGCCCCCATAAAATCTGATTGAAACAGCCGGGCATAAAACGCAGCAAAAGAAAAAGTGAAACTTGCGGCAAAGTAATCTATGCACACGATCAAGTCATTCCATTGAGGTAAATAAGTGAAACTAGACCACAAACCAAAGACATATAGCTTCACCTTGGTTCAAGCATAGCAAAAAATACAAAAGAAAACAAGGAGCATCAAAACTACAAGCCCTTCCTAGCTTCTGGTTTACCAAAACTTTGGCAAATAAAATCACTCCAACACTGCAAACTTACTCATTATCAAACATTGGACCCCGAAGGAAGAGACAATGAAAGCGTCCGAACTAATGGGTATGGATACAAGCTTCAGTTAGAACAGCTGAAGTTGCTAAGGCATAAAAAAAACTCTATTGCGGTAACAGACCTGCCGCATTGTAGCCTGATGCTACATCGCATCTTGCGGCTTAAAATTGCAGCAGAGCATACACGGCATTGCCATCATACAGCAAGTCAATCCAAACAAAAAAACTAAGTCAAGCAAGAATTTCAGTCACCCGGCAAGGAATCAAAATGAACAGATCATACAACTCTTCTTCGTTGGTTTCCTCTGCAGCAACTTATTCAGACATTTCTCGCAGTTTCAAACCCAAACCAGCAAATTTATTACCCAAAATTCATCAAACTTCAATACTAACACAACCCCACTGTAGGAAATTAGTCATTAGAGATCAAACAAAGAACCAAATGGGTGAACACGCAACAACAGAGAAACGAAATCAGCTTTCTAAAGAACCCTAGATGCGTTTGTCAGAGGATAACATCTTGATACTAAACTATAACCTAGGAATCAAAAATCAAACACACTGCAGATCCTAACAAACTAATCATGCAACGTGACAGCCAAAGATAACAGCTTTAGGCTAAAAATCATAACCAAATATATTCCTCCCATTGCATTCCAACAAAATCCAGAGTTCCGAATACAAGCATGGAAAGGATATAACGTTAACAGATGGAGAGAGAGTAATGTACCTGAACAGCTAGAAAAAGGGATTAGATTGGAACGATCTTTAGCAAACAACTTTGCCTCTCCACGACGATGGAAACTGACGAGGGCCGTGGGTTTCTTCTTCCTCAGTCACTTTTCTTTTGCTCAGTTCCGTCTCTCTCCACCTCCCTCTCCCTTTTTCCAGATCCTTCCTCCCTCTTTGCTCATCAAGCTTTCGCCTTTTCTCTTGTTTCTACCTCTCTTTTGTCCAGTCTTTGTTCTACTCCAGCTCTCTATCTCGTTTGCCTTTCCCTCTGTTTTCCTTTTTTCTCTCTCGGCCATCCCAAAGCTCTCTCTTGATCTCCTGGTTTTTTCTTACTCCCAGCCGCCAACCCTACTCTCAGTTTAAGCCCCAAGTTTCTGCCGTCAGTCCTCTTTTTCACTCTCATTCTCAGTTCTCCCTCGCCCTCTTCAGTTTTCTCAACCTCCGCCGCAACTCCAACTCTCTGGTTTCTTCCTTACCTAGCCGTCAAAATCTCCCTTTCCGCCATTTTTCTCTCAGCCCCAACCTTCCTCAGATTTCCCTTCTTTTTTTTTTCTCTCCCAACCTTCTTCATCCGCCGCCACCCCAAAAACCTCTCCAGCCCTCGGTTTCTTTTCGTTCAAACCCTTTTTTCCCCGTCCAAAGAACCCCTTAGCTGCTAAAACCTCCTCCTCCAGAAAGCTCCTCACTTTTGCTTAGTTTTTCTCTAGCAGTCCGTCCTTCCTCACTCTCGATTCACTCCCCCGTAGCCTCTCTTCAGCCTTCAGCCGCCACCCCCCAGCTCTCTCTAATTCTCTTTTTTCCTTTTTCTGCGGTCACTTTCTCTATCTTTTTTTTTCACGCTGTTCCTTTCTTTTTTCTTTTATATCATCATGAATCTCTCTTAACCCTCATCTGGATGGTCACAAACCACCCCAGCTCAATGCTTCTACCTTGGCCATCCGATGGCTATTGTTCTAGAAGGTTTTGATAAGAATCCAAAAGGGGATGAGGTGGTCGAAGGTTTGGAAGAAAGAAAAAGCAGAAAAAATCGTGGAAAATGGTATTCTTCATGATTCTGTAATTCCGCTGCATGCGTGGCTTTTCCCCCCCTTTTTTTTTAATAATGAACTTGAATCTAAAATAACTATGACATATTTTTGTGAATGATTTTCTCTTTTGACAAATTTTATGCTAAAAGTCTTAAGAATAACGATAAACAGCTAAAAGGGCAAAAATGAATACAAAATAAAAATAAAAACTAGAATAAAATAATAGATAATAATAATAATCTAAAATGCTAAAAAAAGTCTAAAACCAAAAAACATGAAATTAACAAATAAAAATAGAATAGAATAAAAATTATTTAAAAATTTGGTGTCTACAAATCTCATGAAAGTGCTTGGTGCATTAGTTAACCCAAAAGGCATGACTAACCACTCATAAAGACCATGTTTTGTTTTGAAAGCTGTTTTCCACTCATCTCCCTCTTTCATCCTAATTTGATGATAGCCACTTCTCAAATCAATTTTTGTGAAAATAACAGCACCATCAAATTCATCTAGCATATCATCTAATCTAGGAATGTGGTGACGGTATTTAACTGTTATAACATTAACAGCCCTACAATCAGTACACATACGCCAATTACCATCTTTTTTTGGAACAAGTATAACAGGTATAGCACATAAACTCAAACTTTCTTTAACCCAACCATTACCTAGGAGGCCATCAACTTGCCTTTGGAGTTCCTTAGTTTCCTCCGGACCCATTCGGTAGGCGGGTTTATCGGGTAATGGTGCTCCAGGAATGAGGTCGATTTGGTGCTCGATCCCTCGGATGGGTGGTAAACCATCAGGGACCTCATCAGGGAACACGTTCTCAAATTCCTGCAACAATAATGCAACTACACTCGAAGGCAATGCCTTGTCGAGTTCATCAACACTTAAAAGCACATGTTTGCATATCATAAGTAACATAGGCTGATTAGAATTCATGACTTTCCTTACATCTTTAGCCTTGATTATCATGTTTTGCTTCTTAGTGTTTGATTTAGTCAATGCATGATCATTTGTGACACTAGGAACACTACAGTTACCCTTGGTCGAATGCTCAAGAGGTGTTTTTGTGACGCCCCCACTTCTCCTTAGGGCAAACCCAAGGGTATCGCGGAACACCTATCTAACTCTTGCCAGGACTCGATATAAGTCAAATTTAAACTTAACGATACACCACCAACAATAAAAGCCAAAATAAAGAAAAGTCACTTCCTTACATAAATATTCAAATCTTACATCACAAGTTACCAAATGTACATCAATTTTCTCCAAAATACAACCACTAGAAGTCGACTAATCAATTACATCCCAAGATTCTAATCAACAGTAATCAAGTCGGCTTCCTCAAAATTCTTTCCATTCCGAACTCCTGTTAAGGAAAACAAACTAATGGGGTGAGCTAACGCTCAGTGAGGCCAAGAAAATCATGCAAGCACGTAATAAAGTAAGTAGAAGAGCATGGGAGAAAATCGAGACAATAATAAACTATAAATTGCAAGTAGTTAACATTTCAAGTAGGAAAAGTAAACAGAAATAATTCAAGGATACTGTAGCTCTCAGGAGCTAAATTCCACGTAGCTTGGTCAAGGTCTTGATCCAAATCCCACGTTGACTCTCAAATCCCACGTTGACTCTCCGTCAACCGCGCAAGTATAAAATCCGTAGGACTCCACTTTCCCTAGATTCCCGTTCACCGTTACACCCCCTATACCGGGCCCACTTGTCAAAAGTTTTGATATTACTCGAGTATATCGTAGCAATACTATACGCGTATGCCAAACAAGATCTCTCCAATAGATCAAACTTTATGATTTTCTCATGGCTCACCAAACTTCTCGATCAAACCCATGCCGACTCGAGTCACAAGGTTAGCCTATGAGTTTGGGCGTCCCCCACGATTACAAATATAAGTTGATGAGATTCACTCTAATCGACATAGCCAACACAAGTATAATTTTATAAGTCAATGAGATTCACTCCAATCGGCTAGCCAACACAAGTATAATTTCACATATGAGTAAATCGATTATTTAGTCAAGTAAAAGAGAACGAGTGCGATAAAGTATAAACTCGACTCAACAAATTCAATTTACATATTCAACAAGAAGTATTTCAAGTATTATGCAACAAATCATGCACTTGACACTCACCAATTCAAAACAAATGAGTAAGTGCAAATAAGGTCTTTAGTTGTTCGCTCCGATATTCTCTTCAAGATCCTCTTAAGCACCTGAAGAAACAATGATCAACCATCATTCACATATACACACAACCACTTATCATACAAGGAAGAAAGTACATTTTCTTAGACATAGGATAATGCCTTAAATGAGAACTTTAGTCTCTCGAAAATCGAGATTTAAAAGTGAGGATTTAAAGTCACAAGGGAAACTTGTATCCATCATGAAATCGGGTTTAAAACGATCTATCAATATCAATAGAAAGTGACAAGTTCTTAAAAGCTCATTTCCTATGAAATCGAAAATTTTCAGCTTTACGCGACAAAACATGGAAAATTAGATCTTGAGTTTGGTAAGTCAAAAAATAGAAAAATTTATATCGTTGGAAACTAGATTAAAAGTAGTAAAAGTTCCCAGAAGACACTTTTTAAAGATTCCAAACAGAAAGCATTCAAATTTCAATTCAAAGTTGCAGATTCAAGAAGACAAGACAGAACCAGTCTTGGTTTTCAGCAATGTTTGGAAATTCGAAAAAATTCACAAAAAGTGAATCAGTCTCTGAAATTTATAACACAATAAGAGTTCCAAACCAAGTTTCAAACACAATAAGCGGAACTAAATTTGGAGTTTTGAGCAAGAAGATATAACAGTTTGAAGTCGGCTGATTTTTGAAACCTGATTAGTTGATTTCCAGATTGAAGAGCAATTTTGGGGCATTATTTGGGTATCGAAATAATATTGAAATTACGCCAAATTTGGTACACTTAAACTTTTATATATGGAATACCTCTATATCAAAATTTAGGTAAAAAATCACACGGAAAGGCAGTTAACGAAATGCCCAAAGTTAGTGAAATTTCTTAAAACTAATCCGCCAACCCTATCTCTCTTTCTTTTTCAAAAGTTTTGTTCAATGAAATCAGTCCCAATTCGATCCATTTTTTAACCCAAGATTCCCAAAACATTTAATGAGCAATTTATGGGTAAATGACACTAAAAGTTTTGAAATAAAACACCCCAAAAGAGAATGGACCATTCGGTCAGCAGGGAAGGGAAAACTTTCCAGTTTCCAGCTTTGACATAGTTTGGAAATCAGACCAAATCTGACTCTACACAAGTCCAAATTAAGAATGGTTTATGGAATTATAAACTAGGTTTAAAATGCTATAATTCATTGGAAGACATCATTTTAAAAATCTTTTCACAAGTGGGACAAAATTGAGCCACAAGATGCAGCTTCCCAGTTTCTCTCGGACAGACTGGCATAACAGGACAGTCTATTTTGCCGACTCAGCACGGTTTGCTCAAAACGAACTAGCAGGGGATTTTTATACCATTTGAAAGCTCTGAATGTCTAGTTTTGAATGCCACAAACGGCACTCAATTTTTATTTTTGTACAAAGAGTTATGTTCAAGCAAAGGACTACTGTCCAGTTACCCTGCTAGCAATTTCCAGATTTGAAACTTTTCCCAAAACTCAAGTTTTGTGCAACCATTCAGCACGATTTTTGAAAGGCACTTTATATACACATAATAAAACATATATCCATCAATTTAAAAGCCCACTAAGTATCAAAATTTTGAAATAAAAATAGAACAACATGAACAGAATTTCAGCCAGCTTTCCTCTCACAATTTTTCCAACTTTCTCTCCACTTTCTAACCATAATCATCTCATTCATCACATAAACAACCATAATCAAATAATAAAGCCTCAATTCAGCTACCTAGAGGGCTCATCAAGATAGTTAGCCTATGATTTAAAGCGAGAAATAAAGTTCCTCAAGTTCGCTAGCCTATAAAAGCGATTAGGGTTTTAAACTCGTGAAGATTAACCGTTAAACTTTGGAGAAATGGAAAGATTAAAGAGATGAAGTGATTACCCTTTAAACCTATATGAATACCAGATTTTTCCACCAAAATTTCTCCAAGAAACTCCACAAGATTGCTTCTTTCTCCTAGCTAGAGTGAATCTCCAAGAGGTTTGATGGTTGGACGTTGATTTGCAAGCCAAATCAAAGCTAGAAGATGAAACTTCCCTTTTCTTCCCCTTTGGGTCGGCAGAATGAGGTGAGAGAGATGAGGGTTTGGTGTGGTGAAACTTGTGAGGGAAGCTTGGATGAAAAGTGGTTATTAAGTTTGCCAAAAAGTCAACTTCGAATAGTTGGCGAAATAGGGTTTCCTACCACCACTTTCTCTCTTGTTTGTTACACTCACGCACTAATCCTCCAAGGTACTTCCTCTAACATTTTAATTACTCATACTTATGAGTCTAATACTAATTCCACAATTCTCCAATTAGTCGCGCTGTGCTACTTTCTAGAAACTATCGACGCGCGCGCGATAAAGCGAAAATTTGAACTCACTCACCTCTAATCCCTCAATTAACTTTTCTTAGTCTACTATCGATCATTCTTAATTCTCCAAGATTAGTGCACTCTCAGACCGAATATCACCTCAAAAAATGTGCATTCACTTATTTCTCGCTAAACGAGTCACAGAAAATTAATTTACCAACAGAACGTTTTAAAAATATAAGTGAGACATTGTCCCATGAAAATGGATTTAAAATGATTGAAATAAATTAGTCGGAGAAAACGGGTGAATAAATGATTAAATAAGCTAGTAAAATAAGATAAAATAAGAAAATTTTCGGGTCCTCACAGTTTTGGAGCAATTTCCAGATTCGGTTCCCTTGAGTTTTCTCTTTTGTTAGTCTAAGTCACATTCTCTTTGCAATTTAAGTTGGTCCTCATAGACTTGTACGGGTGTGAGGGGTGTTAGCACCATGCGTTTACCATTGTGCAATAGAGTGTACTTATTAGACCTACCATCAAATGTGACATGCTTATCAAATTGCCAAGGTCTTCCTAAAATCACATGAGTTGCATGCATAGGGACAACATCACACACAACTTCATCAATATAATTGCCAATTGAAAAAGAAAGACGTACCTGCTTGTAGACACACACTTCTCCATCTTCACTTAGCCATTGTAGTCGGTATGGGTGTGGATGTCTAGTCATAGGAAGCCCCAGGCTCTCCACCATTAGCAAACCTGCTACATTGGTGCAGTTTCCACCATCAATGATGAGATTGCACACTTTGTCACTTACTTTACATTGAGTGTAAAACAAGTTCTCTCGTTGCAATTGCTCATCTTCTTTGACTCTGGCGGTTAGCACTCTTCGTGCAACCAGACAACCAATTTCACCTTGGGTTGGTGAACATTCTTCCTCGGTCGAGTCAAGTTCACCCTCCTTCTTGGTCAAATCCGGCATCTCCTCACAATCGTCATCATCCGACACGATGTTTCCGTTGTAAGTGATAAGCATGACCCTTTGATTCGGACATTGAGATTGAATATGTCCGAATCCTTGACATTTGAAGCACTTAATGTCCCCACTCCTAGGCTTAGGAGTTTCTTGAGTAGGCCTTGCAGTGGACCTAGATGGATCGACAAACTTGTTAGGGGTAGAATTAGAATTTCGGTTAGGGAAGTTACCTTGTGTTTGGCTAGAAGTGGGTGGTGTGGCCGAATGTCCAGCTTCATGGGATGTCCTTCTCGACTGTCCTCCTTTCCAAACATTCGGATTTGAGGTGGGGTATGGTCGGCCACCTCTCCTCAATTTCTTTCCTCTTTCGGCCTTGATGGCCAATTCAAGTAGGTCGCTTATATCTACATAGTGTTGAAGTTCTAAGGCCTCTTGAAGGTCAGAGTTTAAACCTCTGAGAAACCATGCCATGGTGGCCTCATGGTCTTCTTGGATATTAACCCTCATCATGGCCATTTCGATCTCCTTGTAATAATCCTCCACATTCATGTTGCCTTGAGTGAGGGTTTGCAGTTTTAAGTGGAGATCTCGATTGTAATAACTTGGAACGAACCTTTTGCGCATCATTGCCTCGAGTTCACGCCAAGTTCGGACTTGCGGTTCACCATTTCGTCTCCTACTAGTCCTTTCTTGATCCCACCAAATGAGTGCATATTCGGTGAACTCAACAGTGGCAACCTTCACATTTTGTTCCCCGCTATAATCATAGCAATCGAAGACCGTCTCAATTCGACCTTCCCATTCCAAGTAAGCCTCAAGGTCACTTTTTCCTTGGAAGGTAGGAACTTTGATTTTAAGTCCCCCAAGCACCTCCTTAGAAATGTCCCTCTTAGACCTCTCGGCTCTCTCTTCATCCTCATTTGCCGAATAGTCCTCATAGTTTGCCCTTTTGGAACCGTTATGATTTCTGTTGTGAGATCTAGATCGAGAGCCTCTCGTGAAGCTCTTGGAAAGCTCATCAAAACGGTTGTGCATTTCCTCCATTTGTTGTTCACTAATCCGCTTAAGTTCGGATTTCATAGCATTGAACATCATGGTGTAGTCGGCGGTTGGATGGGCTTGTTCTATTGCTCTTCGCGTGTTCCTGCCAAATGTTAGCAAACAAGGAAATAATACAAATATAGCCTCACTTCACTCCCTAAGTGTTTCACTCGCTCTCGTGTTTCACTCCAAATGTACTCGAATGATCTTACCAAAACTCCTTACTTTGCTGGTTTGAGTAGTTTGAGGAATGCCGCATAAAATCCAAAAATTGTTCACCAAACTTCGCACAAGAGTAACCAAGAACAAGGACACAATTTGGATGCAATTTGGAAACAATTTGGGACATGGAAGTGCATGGAAAGTGGCAGACAGATTTGGAACGTGGCGAGAATGGAAAAAGGAAATAAGCAAAACCCTAGTTTCCTAATTTGAGTGGACTTATCCAAGTGGAATTAGGAGAGTTATCCAAGCTGTCCACTAGTTTCCTAATTGAATTTGGGAAACAAGTTAGGTTTTGGAAACCTTTTAGAAAACCTTTTCTTCTTGAAACAACTTTTAGAAAGCTCTAAATTCTATTCCAAGAGGGATTGCGCAAATCCGATTTTTGTTCCAACAAACAAATCACACAATTCGGTTGCTATTTTTTTTTCCCTCTCGTTTCTGTTTTGTCTCTTTTTTTTTCTTTTTTTTCTAACTACAACAAACAACACAACACAAAGTTTAGCCGAATGGAATTTCTTTCTTTTTCCAGATTTGGTTTCGGCCAATTCACACAGACAAGAACTATCAAGAACTTCAAGATCCCTCAAGAACTTTCACGGAGGTTATCAAGAACTTCAAGAATTCCAAGATTGTGGTCAAGAAATTCAAGGAACTCAAGATTCTTGTAGGTTCTCTCAAGATTCACAAAATACCAACAAGTTTTCACAAAATCTTCACAAAATCCAGATTTGAAAACAAGCGAACAAGTTGGATAACACCAAGACAATGAAACCAGAAATTACGGACAGCAATAGACAAGCAAACGATGGAGCATGAAGACAAAAAAATTCAATGGCAACTATGGACAGAACTGAAGATACACTTGGACAGATTTATGAACGACAAGAAGCGACTAACGATGTGACAACAACAAGCAAGTTGCGGATAGATTTGTGGCACACTTACGGTCAGAATTTTAAACCAAACAACGCTACAACTACGGACAGATTTCAAGACACAACAATTGAACACCAACGGACAGAAATTGGAGACGCCAATGACGAAACAACTTCGGACAGATTTGAACGAAACAATAGATAGCAAGGCAGCGGAAACTATAAACCCTAGAATGAACTAGATGCAAATAGAAACGGATATAATGAATTGATATCTCAACCAGCTCTGAAGCCAACTGATACGCTCCTCGGTCAACTCTTTCCGAGACACGTAGCACGATTCGCCCAAGGATCTAGAAGGTTTATCAATCGTTTGGATTGCGGAACCTAGAATCAAGAGGGACGACTCAACTTGATAGAAGGTGGTAGAAGAGCGACTCTAATTGAAGTGATTACTCAAGTAGATAGACTGGATGAACAACCAAGGACGTCACGCGAGATTGCTCAAAAAAACCCTTGCCTTGCAAGTAAGAATGTAACTCTCGGATTTTGAAGAGAAACAATGTGAGGACCCGTAAATTTTCTTTATCTCATAATATTTTATTTATTTTTCTTGCATGCATTTTCTTCATTAAACCCTATTATATTGCTTTTTTCGAGATTTTATAAGTAAATATAGTTTTTAAATCATTTTTCTAGTACAAGTTAGTTCATGAGAAATAAAGAGTGTATATTGGATGTGGGACCCACTAGTGGCGTTAAGTGCGATAAATTCCACCAATTAGGTTACGTTTTGTATACCGGGATTAATTTATTAGGTGTTAAGAGATAATTAGAGGTTACTTAGATGGTTTAATCTTGGAGAGACAAAAGGATAAGCTTGAACCATTAAGAGTGCCATGTGTCGCGACCCGATTGGATGGTTGACTTGCCTAGCTTTCTTACCTTTACTAAAACTTCAATTTTGACCCAAATCATCTTCATTTTTAACCCTTCTTGGCCGACTCCATCTTGAGAGAAAAGAAAAGAAAGATTCAACCTTTCATCTTCCATTCTTGCTTAAATCTTGAAAACCAACCGATTAACTCTTCAATTAGTCCACAAAATCGACTTGCTAAGGGAGTTTGAAGGACTTAGTGGAGTTGTTTTGGAAGAAAAACCCCTAAGCTACTACCTTTCTTGAAAAGTTAAGGTATTTTGCTTGGAACTCACTCTTTGTTCCTAATAATGGTCAATTGGTGACTTATGGTAGCTAACTAGTTGATTTTATGGAAGATTTTATGGATTAGAGTGGAGTTAGCTAAATTTCTGATTTTTGTGAGAATTTTCTGTTTTCCTATGATGGATATGGTTGGGCTTGAATTGATGGCTCTAAATGGTGGTAAATAGACCTCTTGTGTGCTAATTACGATTGTTTGCGGAAAAATTTCGATTTTGTACGGAAATTCCAGTTTTAGGGTTCCAATTTGCCCTGTTCTGTCGGGTTCTGTTTGACCATGTTAGAGGCCGAATTAGCCTTAGAACAAAACATGAAAGTGGTAGGCAATGATGTTTTCTAGCAGCCTGAAAAATTTCAGCTCGATCGGAGCACCGTAACATGTGAAATGACTGAAATACCATTGTCTGTCCATAAGCCCTATTTTCACGGACAGTTTTCTATCTTCGTGGGGATTTCAATTTTTGACTCTAAAAATGCTTGATTTAGCTTTGGAGGCCTTTATAAGAAATATAATTATATGTCTTGGGTTCGAAACGCCATAAGATACACCTCAATCGGACTTCGGTAGCCTGAGTTATTGTCGTTTAATCATAGTGCGGTTAACTAGTCTGATTGTGAGATGCTGGTTCTGTAATTTGAAATTTTGATCTAGATAAACTATGGAATGGACTGAGTGGTATTCATCAAAGTTTTAGGCCTTTATCTTAACTTCGAAACGGTATAAATTGCACCCCAATCGGATAAGCGTAGCTTCGGTTGTGTCTGTTCCGCTAAGAGACGTCAAACCTGCTATTTAGCTTTTGTCCTTAAAACTTGATTCTAGTTGCATTCCTAGACTTGCTTTGTATTTGGATGAACTTGAGCCTAGTTGAAGGGCTATTGTATTGAGATTTCTTATGTGTTGAATTGGACTGACTTGAGGAAAAACAATGAAGCCATAAATGGCTGGAATATAGCAAAGTACAGAGGGCATGCTGCCCAAAATTTTAGGGCTACGCGATTCCTTCAAGTTGAATTGATCTTAGTAAATAAAGGGTTTTAAGGGTTGTTTGTAACCCTAGGACCAACTGTTATCTTTTTACTCAAAAGTCATGTTTTTATTCTTCTGTACTAGTACTTAACCTGGAAAGGCGTACGACATGTAGTCGAGCCTCATTTATGTATTCCATTTACTGGGTTTGTGGATGTGCGAACTATAATTGTTTTATCTTGATTATTTTAGGGTTTCTTGGCGATTAAAGCCACTTTGGGTAAAAACTTTTGAAGTATCTGTACTGGAGCCAGTGAGTGTACCACTCCCCTCATTTGCTGCTTAACTTGGTTTCTGCACTGGCAATCTGTGATTTAAATAACTGTACTATCTGTTTATTCGGTTTGAGATGAGGGTATACTTTATCACACTCGTTCTCTTGTCTGTCTGTATGCCTATTTACTGTGTGTAATCTGTTATCTGTTTCTGAGTCTGTTCGGACGTCGTTTGGAGACTGGTATCCAACGACCTTTTTGTGACCTCTGAGCTCAACACCTGTGGCTAGTTACTCGAGTCGGGCCGGCAAGGGCCTGGTCGATTAGATAACGAACCACGGTAGTCTGTTTCTGGGAATCTTTGGGTATTGAGACTCATGATTCTGGTATACTCGAGTATTACCACTTCTGTTTCTGTTGAGGTGTTCGGGCCCGATAGGGGTATGTTTGGTGGACGAAAATTGGTATAAAGTGGGGTCTACAGATATGTTGGTTCTATTTACGTTGACGGAGAGTCAACGGGTTCGGATCAAGTACTGCAATGGAAATCTGGCTCCCGAGAGCCACTTGTATCCTTTCCCTTTGAATCACTATGTCTAACCGCTTTCCTTTATATCTGGTATATGTATCTGATTGGTTAAACGTGAAAGGCCATGATTTTATCCCTATATGTTTGGTACCTCATTGAGCGTAAGCTCACCCCTTTCTATTACCTTTGTTTTCCTTACAGGGGACAAACTTGGAAATCACGGTTTTGAAAGAAAAGGGTCAAGCTAGTATATATGTCATGTTGTTAAGCTCTTTTAAAAATGAAACCCTAATTGTATTTTGTGTAGTATGAATACTTTGGATTGCACTGTATGTTAATTTGTTCAAGGCTCCAATGTAAATATATGTATAAGTGTTTAACCTTGTCTATTAAATGTATTCCGGTGAGACTATGATTTTATGGTTTGGTAAGCATGTTCTCACCTTAGTAGTCTCCAATTGTTCGTTTTCTTTGGGTCCTATCGCGCGTACTATATTGGGTTTGTGTGAATCGACTCCGTAGTCCTGGCAAGAGCTGGGCAGGCGGTCCGCCAAACCCTTTGGTTCGCCTTAGGGTGAGGTGGGGCTGTCAGAAACAAAGTGAATTTTATTATCAATAATGTCTAACCCTTTGCTCGTACAAGTTGCGCCTTTTTATAGGCTAGTGAGCCAATGAAATCCTATTCGAACAAGGATTGTTTGACTAATACTTCTACCTAAATTAGACAAGATAATTCGGACCACACTTTAGGCAAGAGTGGGTCAACTTATTGAACTCGCATAACCAATGGACTACTAATGAAAATATGACTCGATAAAACCCAACTAACAAACCAAACATCTAATATTAACAACCGGATCAGCCCACAAAACCAACTAACAATCGGACCAATCCATTAAGGACATGCGTGGTCATCACTTGGCACCTCATGGGCTTGGATTAATGTGTAGACAACTCGATTAGCCACGTCCAAGCCTTCAATGTTTATATGGAACTCTTGTTGATCTTGAACATTTTGAACAAGGGCTTGTAGAAATTCTTTGAAACGCTTGGCCCGTGCACGTGTAACTGGGCCCAATGGAACTCGCACTTGTATATCATCCGTACACACATCAGATTCACTTCCTGTAAAATTTTCCGAATTTCCAAACATTGCTAAAAAACCAAGACTAGTTCTGTCCAGTCTTCATGAAACAGCAACTTTGAGCTGAAATTTGAATGGTTTCTGTTGGAATCTTGGAAACGTGTCTTCGCGACAGTTTTAGTACTTTGAATCTAGTTTCCAACGGTATAAATTTTTCCATTTTTGGACCTTCCAAACTCAAGATACGATTTCTCAAGTGTTGTCGAGTAAAACTGGAAAATTTCTGATTTCCTAAGAAGTGAACTTTAATGAACTTCCAACTTCCTTTTGAGATTGATGGTTCATTTTAAACTCAATTTCATGAATGATACGAGTTCACTTGAGACTTTAAATTCTCATTTTTGAATCTTGATTTTTGAGGGATTAAAGCTCTTTTAAGACATTGTCTTAAGTTTTCAGCAAGTGTACTTTCTTCCTTGAATGATAAGTGGTTGTGAGTATATGTGAGTGGTGGTTGATCACTATTTCTTCAGGCGCTCAAGAGGATTTTGAAGGGAATCTCGGAGCGGACAACTAAAGACTCTATTTGCTCACTTACTTTTGACTTGGTGAGTGTCAAGTGCATGACATGTTGCATAATACTTGAAATGCTTCTAGTTGAATATGTGAATTGGATTTGTCGAGATGAGTGTATACTTTATCGCACTCATTCTCTTTTACTTGATTAGGTGATTGACTTGCTCAAACTTGAAATTTTACTTGTGTTTGACTCGACGTCGATTGGAGAGCTATCTCATCGACTTATACGTGTACTCGTGGGTGTGACAGCCCCACCTTCCCCTAAGGCGAACCAAAGGGGTTAGCGGACTGCCTGCCCAGCTCTTGCCAGGACTACGGGCAGATACACGCGATCTAAAACGTTTCGGGAAAGTAAAAGCGCGCTCGGACAAGCCGAATCGATCCGAAAGTCAACCAAACATCAACCAGACATAAATACATTGAAATTCAATATTTACAACCACATTGGCATGTCAAAAGCTATTCATCATAGATACACATATTCGGTTTGCCAATCAAAAGATGAACCCAATACACATTAGGGTTTCATGCAAAGAGCTATTCAAAATAGACATATACATGGCTCAATTTGGCAACCAACAAGTATGATCTTCCAAAATGATCATTTTCCTGTAAGGAAAACAAATGGAACGGAGTGAGCTAAAGCTCAGTGAGTTACTACCACATAAGCAACAAAGATCACTTAAGCATAACCGTTCATTTCAAGTATACAAATAAGAAGCAAAACAAATCGGTAAAAGGATACGGACGGCTCTCAAGAGCCCATTTCCACGCTTGCAGTCTTGATCCAACCTCATTGACCCTCCGTCAATGTTAAAAGTACCAAACCGTAGACCTCACTTCACTTCCATTCCTTCCACCCAACATACCCCAACCGGGCCCGCACTCCAAGCAGTAACTTTAGGTGATACTCGAGTACACCGGAACCAAAGGTCTCATTACCACAAGATTCCCATTTCAGTCCCCGTGGCTAGTCAATTTTCACGACCAAGCCCTCGCTGGCTCGATTCAAGTGACTACCAACGGGGTCGAGCTCAGTAGTACAGTAGGGCCGTTGGATACTCGTCCAACCGACACCCAAACAATTTCCCATGAATGGAATTCAATATCTCATAGAGCAAGTGCAATAATACAGTGAAACGGTAAACAGTCATTCACAGGAATAAAAGGAATGAGGGCGGTCAAGTACACCCTCACCCTAATCATTTCCAATAGCCAAACAAGCCTTCAAGGCATCACAATCACATATAGCAAAGCCACATTATAAACATCCAAGTGAGTAGTATACTCACCACTCAACTACGTGATGTTTCATGCACCGATGTTAAAAAGGTCGCCGTGAACCCTCGTCACGTCCTAAATCACGTAAACAAATACCATAAGACTCGATAACGAGTCATAAAGCCATGCCAATAACAACCCCATTAGGTTTTCATATGCATATATAAGCATAAAAGCAAACCAGAAAATCAGGAAATGTAACTCATTTAACCCAACAACAAAAACAGTTTTGGCCTCCTAATGCGGTAATAGCATAAAATGCGCTACGCTTATCGGATGAGGGTGTAAGACCCACCATCTCGAAGCTAAAAGACAGGGTTACAACAATGTAGAAGGCCACTCAGTCCAAATCCTAGCACAACTAGGTCAAACATGCAGAATACCAAACCAGAACTGAGATTGCAGGTTTACAAATCACACAATGCTGTAATTAGTCCAACTCAGTCTATACAGGTCCAAATGCATTGATTCCAAAGGAATATGATAGATAAGACATCAAGCTACATTTCATCAGAAGACACCAACATCCAAATCCAAACCAATTCCAGTCAAAACAGACGATTACAAGCGCAGTTCGCACATTCTGATCAACCAGAACAGCAACAGTAAAATCGACATATCTCATTCTACACTACTCCAATTGCCCTGAAATTTTACAGGAATCTCAAACACATCAATACCTACAACTTCCATGTTTTAAGCAAAGGCCAATTCGGCCTCTAACCATATGATCCAAAACCGGACAGAAAAGGGGGTTATGAAACCCTAACTTTTCACATTTCAATCCAAACCCAAAATTGGTTGCAATTTTGTGACGCCCCGAAAAAAATGAGTTTGAGAACCCGGAAATTTTTTTAAATTTTCTAGGGTTTATTTTTTTGACGCCCGCCTTTTCTACATTTTCTTGATTAGAAAAATTCCCCAGATAAAGTTTATGAGCAAAAATAGTTTTAAAATGATTTTTCTAGTATCGGTTAGTTTTTGAGAAATTAAAAGCGTATTTTGGACGTGGGACCCGCAAGTGCGGTAAATGCATTATATTTTTGACAACTTGTTGGAATTTTGTATTAAGTGATATTATTTTACAAGGTGTTAAGATATTTGTCTTGGAGAGACAAGAAGATAATCTCAAGCTTAAAGAGTGACAAGTGTCACCTTGTTATTGAAGGTTGGACTTTGACATTTGACCATCTTACTACCTTTACCAAATAAGTACCAAATTGATCCAAAATTACCTTCATTCTTCATCATCTTGGCTGAGCTTCACAAGGAGAAAAGAAAGGAAAGCTTTCATCTTACTTCTTCATTTCTTGCTCCAATCAAACAATTTAACCGATTAAACTTGGATTTGCTCCATAAAAACCTTTCTCTTGGTAGTATTAAGGTGTGTAGTGAAGTGGTTTGAGAAGCAAAGGTGCTAAGTTGGGTCTTTTCTTGGGTTTGTAAGGTAAGTGACTAAGGAACCTTTCCTTTGATCTTGATAATGTTCAATTAGTGATTGGTGGTGGTTGAATAAGTGATTTTATGGTTGATTTCCTGATTTTGGTTGAAAATGATGAAGATTTATTATTTTTGGGGATTTTTCTGTTTTCATATGGATATGATTATGGGGTCATGTATGATGATTGGAAATGATGTTTAATGACTCTAGGAGGTGGAAAAAGTGATTAATTGCAACCAATTTCTGTTTTGGACCAAAAATTGAAAAGTGAGGGTTTTGTGATGAACATTCTGTCCGAATTTTTAGGTCCTAGATAGAGGCCAAATTGGCCTTTGCTTAAAACATGAAAGTTGTAGGGAATGACATTTTAGAGGTGCCTACAAAATTTTAGGTCAATCGGAGTAGCGTGGAATGAGATAAGTCGAAATTACTATTGCTGTTCTGGGTTACCCAGAATTGGAAATCTGCGACTGTAATTGGTTGTTTTCGCTGGAATTTCTTCCGAATTGGTTGTTGAGGTCTTCTGATGAAATGTAGCCCTATTTCGTATATTTCAGCTGGTTTTTGAATTTCTGGATTTGGACTTGTGTAGGCTGAGTTATGATGTTTACGCTAGAATGCGTTTTGCAAACCTGTTTTCGTGATTCTGGTATAGCATCTTGCATTTTTGACCTGGTTACACTGGAAACTGAGTTGAGTGACCTTCTACAATATTGTACCCCTATCTCTTAGCTTCGAAACGGTGGGTCTTGCACCTTCATCCGACAATCGTAGCGCCTTTGGTACCATTACCGCAAAATGACGTCAAAACCTGTTTTTCTGGTTTTGAGCTTAACTTTCATTTCCGGACTTTTCCCTAGTTTGACTTGTACTAGTACTACTTGGAGTTTGCTGAATGGCTATTGGATGAACTTGTTGTTGTGTGTGTATCTTTGGGTTTGAATGAGAAGAATAATGAAGCCATGATGGCTGGGAAAGTTAGCAAATTCAGGGGAAGTGCTGTCCGAACTTTGAAGGGACTTGATTGCATTGAGTTTGTGATCTAAGACTTGGATTTGAGCAAGACAATGATATATGATGGTTGGTTCCTGAGCCGTGGAGGTGAGTGACCTCAAACTACTTCTAAAGTTATTTATGAACCGTTTCTTACATTATTTACTTTTGAACTGTTTCCAAAGTTACTTTTGAAATGTTTTCTTGCATATCATGTGTGCTGGCATTTGAGTGTGCCTTGTTTGCTATATTTCTTGACTTCATGACTTGTATTTTGGTTGATAACGTGTTAAGCGCTTATAATGATTTCCAAAACGAGTTTTCGAGGCGAGTGTGTACTTTATCGTACTCGACCTCGATAAATGTGAAATTTTCGATTGAAATGTTACTTGCGCATGAATGTAAGCCTTTTGGGCTGAACTGGCCATTGCCCCTTGTTACCGGTCGTCTTGAGCCAGAAGCGGACTCGGTCAGGCGATTAGGAACTTGGGTGAACGTTTGGTATACTCGAGTATTACCTATGTAGGTTGGTGGAGCCTGGCCAAAAGCCAGGGACGGGATGAATGAAATGAAATGAATGACCAAATGAGCGAGGAAATGTCAGGAGAATGAATGTATCCTTTCATGAATGTTACTATCGCTTTCCATTGTAAATGTTTCTTGAATTATTGATAATCCATATTTACTGTTTTGCAAATGATGTAGTTGTTTCTGGATTTATCATTTAATTTATGACATCATTTCTATATGACATCATTGAAATGAACTATTGTGAAACCGATTTGATTAATGATTTTCTGGTTACTCGCTGAGCTTTTAGCTCACCCCAAAAACTATTTATTCCCCTCCACAGGGCTCGTGGCGAAGGAAGGACTTGTAGTACTTGTGCACGTGTATGGATGGCCTAAACTTTGTACAATTTTGGATTTGAAATTATTTTATGTATATTTGGGATTAGTTTCCGCTGCATTTGTGACATGTAATTATTGGAGATGGATGTGTATTTGTGGACCAGTTGATGTATATTTGATTTTTATATTGTAATTTAATTGAGGACTTTAGTGAACGACTGAGTCCCGGCGAGAGCTGGGCAGGCGGCCCGCCGAACCCTCTGGTTCGCCTTAGGGGGAGGTGGGGCTGTCACAAATTTCCTATCATACACACCTACTAGAGTCATAACCCCTCATTACCAACCATCATAAATAACCACAACACCATGATCACATTAAACCAGAAAATTCCTCAAAAAAATAAAAACTTACCTATTCAACACAATTTTCAACACTATAGCCACCATTAGGCACAAATTAAACATCATTAGGTGTAAGAGGAAGTGTAATCATCACTTACCTAGTAAACAAGAGAGAGGGAGTTGTAGAACACCTTAGCTTCCTTAAAAAACTTCACCAAACAACTTACTAGCACCTAATGGAAGACTTTTATGGAGTAGAAACTAGTTGATGCAATTGGTTTGGAAGATTGAGCTAAATGGAAGCTTGAAAATTGGAGAAATCTTCTTCCTTCTTGAGTTTATGAGAGTCGGCCACCAAGGAGTGAAAAATGGTGATTTTTAGTCAATTTTTGAGATATTTAACTTAAGGGTAAAAAGTCAAAAAGTCCAACCAATGAGAAAGTGCCACTTGGCACTCTATTAAATGCATTTCTATCCTTTAAGTCTCTCTCACATCAATCAAATCACCTCCTCTTCTTCTCTCTTAACACCCGATAAATTTCACTCAGTATCCGGAACTTAATCTTATTGGCCGAATTTTTCCGAACTTTTCGCACTAGTGGTGTAACAGCCCCACTTTCCCCTAAGGCGAACCAAAGGGGTTAGCGGGCTGCCTGCCCAGCTCTCGCCAGGACTAACGATGCAGACTAGAACTATCTATTGCGATCCGGAACTTACAAACGAGCGTAAACAAGTCAAAATGGAAAAATAACCCAAAATAAGAAAAATGAAATCCGGAGTCGGCCATGATAGTAACCGACCCGTCAGAACCCAACCGAAAGAACACGCAAACATTCACATCTGAACTTTAGCGATTACAATCCAAAATTTCAATCCAAAATGACATACAAAAGTTTTCAAAAATTAATACATATACACGGTTTGCCAAATCAAAAGAGAAAACGCCCCAAAAGTACACTTAGGGTTTTAATACATGAGCTATACAAAAGATATGTTCAACTAGCTCAATTTGGCAGCCATTTGTCAAATCCAGACCAAAAGGGTTTATTTTCCTGTAAGGAAAACAAAAGGAACAGAAAGGGGTGAGCTTGCGCTCAATGAGGTACCAAACATATAGCAGAAAAATCATGGCATTTCACATTTAACAAATCAGATACACATGCCAGATGTAAAGCAAAGGAACCAATGATTCAAATCAGAAGGATACGGGTGGCTCTCAGGAGCCAAATTTCCAGCGCAGTACTTGATCCAAACCGGTTGACTCTCCGTCAACGTATATAGAACCAAAACGTCCGTAGACCCCTCTTTACACCGAATTCCGTCCACCAAACACCCCTTTACCGGGCCCGCTCACCGTAACCGAACAGAAATGGTAATACTCGAGTATACCCGTAATCAAGGGTCTCAATACCCAAAATCCCCGAACAGACTACCGTGGTTCGTTATCTAATCGTCCAGGCCCTTGCCGGCCCGACTCGAATAACTTAGCCACAGGATTGAGCTCATAGGTCATAGAAATCCGAACAGATGCAGACACAGATAACAGATTCAAATTTTTTGCATAGAAATTGGCACATGAACAGACTAGAGAACGAGTGTGATAAAGTACACCCTCTTCTCGAACAAATAAACAGATTGCAGAGCAGAAATCAAGTTAAACAGCAATGGAGGGGAGTGGTACACTCACCGGCTCAACTTCAAAAGTTTTTACTTCAGATTGGCCTTAATCGCCAAGAAACCCTAAAATAACCAAAATAAACCAATTGAAGGTTTCACATCCGTAATCGAGTAAACACAATGCACATGAGGCTCGACTACTAGTCGTATGCCTCGCCAAATAATTACTAATGCAAGGGTACAAAACATGATTTTTGGGAAGAAAAAGATAGCATAAAGACCTAGGTTCAATAACCCAAAAGCCCTTTTTATTTCGACCAAAAGGCAAATCCAACTTAAAAGAACCAAACGGCCTAGAAAATCGGGCAGCACTTCCCCTAAATTTCTTACTTTTCCAGCCATTAAGGCTTCATTATTCCCTCGAATCAGTCCCAACATCTCACACAAAATTCACCTCATTTCCAAAAGCCATTCACTAGGCCCAAAGTAAAAGTTAACTAGGAAATGACCGGAATAAAAGTAAGCCTTAAAACACACAAACAAGTACAATGAGACTCGATAACGCGTCATAAAGCCATGCTAACCACAACCCCAATAAGGTTTCATATGCATATATAAGCATTATAGCAAGCCAGAAAATCAGGAAATGTAGCCATCTTGGCCATAACAACAAAAACAGTTTTACCTTCATTATGCGGTAATGGCACAAATTGCACTACGTTTATCGGATGAGGGTGTAAGACCCACCATCTCGAAGCTAAAAGACAGGGTTACAACAATGTAGAAGGCCACTCAGTCCAAATCCTAGCACAACTAGGTCAAATATGCAGAATACCAAACCAGAACTGTAATTGCAGGTTTACAAATCACACTATGCTGTAATCAGTACAACTTAGTCTATACAGGTCCAAATGCAGAAATTCCAAAGGCATATGATACCTAGGCCATCAAGCTACATTTCATCAGAAGACACCAACATCCAAATCCAAAGAAATTCCAGTCAAAACAACCCATTTCAGACGCAGTTCTAACATCCTGATGAACCCAGAACAGCAATAGTAATTTTGGCTTATCTCATTCTATACTATTCCAATTGACCTGAAATTTTACAGGCACCTCAAACACATCAATACCTACAACTTTAATGTTTTAAGCAAAGGCCAATTCGGCCTCTAACCATATGATACAAAACCGGACAGAAAAGGGGGTTATGAAACCCTAACTTCCTCAAATTCCTTCCAAACCCAAAATTGGTTGCAATTATCAATATTCACACCTACTAGAGTCATTATAGGACATTGCCAATTATCATACAAGGCCACAACATCATGATCATATTAAACCAGAAAAATCACCAATAAATTGTAAACTTCACCATTTCATCCAAAAACAAGAATTAAATCACAAAATTCCACACTTTAGCTTCCACTAAGCACAACTCTAGCTTCATTAAGTGTAGGGGAAAGTTCATATACCACTCACCTAGTAAACAAGAGAGGGAGAGTTGTAGGACACCTTAGCTTTTCCAAAAAACTTCACCAAATCACTCACTAGCACCGAATGGAGGGATTTTATGGAGTAGAAACTAGATCAAGCAAGTGTTTTGGAGGATTTGAGCTAGATAATTGCCAAACTTTGAAGAGGTTTTTCTTCCTTCTTTGCTAGAGAGAGAATCAGCCAAGAGGTTGAAGACAAGAATGAATTTTGTGTGATTTTTTTGAGATATTTAAGCAATTGGTCAAAAGTCAAGAAAATGAATAGTAAGTCATAAGCTATTTCCAATACAATGGTGACACTTGTCACCTCCATTAATGCAATCCTATCTTTTCTTTTTCCTCTCACATCAATCACTTCACATCCTCTACTTATCTCTTAACACCCGATAAATTTCACACAGTATCCGGAATTTAACCTAATTGGCCGAATTTTCCCGAACTTTTCGCACTAGTGGGTGCCACGTCCATTATATACTCTTAGTTTCTCAAAAACTAACCGATACTAGAAAAATCATTTAAAAGCTATATTTACTCATAAAATTTATTTGCACAATTTTTCGAATAAAGAAAAGGTGGAAAAACGTATAATTAAAAGAAATTAAAACCTAGAAATTAAGAAAATTACGGGTCCTCACAAGTGGGGCCCACGTCCATAATCTATCCGTAATTTTTCAAAAACTACCCAATGCTAGAAAAACATCTAAAAACTATAATTACCCATAAAATCCACCAAGAAAATTTTCCTAAGCCAGAAAATACAGAAAACATGCAATTAAAGGGGAAAAACCTTAGGAAAAATATTAGGGAAATACGGGTTCTCACAGTGGGGGATGCTCAAACTCATTGGCTAACTTTGCAAATCGAACCGGCATGGGTTTGGTCGAGAAGCTTGGTGAGCCATGAGAAATCATAAAGTTTGATCTTTTGAGATCTTGTTTGGCATACTCGCGTAGTATTGCCACGATTTACTCGAGTAATATTAAAACTTTTGACGTTCGGGCCCGGTTAGGGGTGTAATGATGGACGGAATTTGGTGAAAATGGAGTCTACGGATTTGGTACTTGCTCGGTTGAAAGAGAGTCAACGTTGGATATTTGGATCAAAACCTTGACCAAGCTGCGTGGATTTAGCTCCTGAGAGCTCCAGTATCCTTAATTGTTTCTGCTTACTTTTTCTACTTAAAATGTTAATTTCTTGAAACTTCTAGCTTTCCTATTGTCTCGATTTTCTTTCATGCTCTCTTCTACTTGCTCTATTACGTGCTTGCATGATTTCTTGGCCTCATTGAGCGATAGCTCATCCCATTAGTTTGTTTTCCTTAACAGGAGCTCGGAATGGAAAGAATTTTGGGGAAGCCGACTTGATTACCTTTTGATTAGAATTTTGGATGTAATTGATTAGTCGACTTATGGTGGTTGTATATTTTTTGGGATTTGATGTACTTTTGGAAACTTCGTGATGTAAGATTTGAATATTTTTTAAGGAAGCGACTTTTCCTTACTTTGACTTTTATTATTGGTTGGATACCTTTAAGTTTAAGATTAACTCGTATTGAGCCCTGGCGAGAGCTAGGCAGGCGGCCCACCGATACCCTAGGGTTCACCCTAAGGAGAAGTGGGGTCGTCCCAAGATGCCTACTGCACAGACAGTTTAGTGCTCACAATTGAATGCAATAGTTAAAGTGATGAGATTGAATCACTAACTAGATAGATTAGAGAAGGTTGAGCCTCGACAGACTATGGAAGGTTGAGGCTAGAGACACGAGAAGTTGTGAAGGACCAAAGGGTTGAAATAGTAAGAGCCGTGAGAGTCGAGACTCACGTTTGGTTCTAGTCCTAACTCTTATGTCTGTGCACGACGGTAGAGAGGTAAAAAGAGAAGAAGAGTATAAGAAAAAAAAGAGAATAGGATTTGACAGAGGCAGAGTGAGTGAGAGATTGAGATGGCTAAAGGGATTTGGTGGCCGAGTTAGGATTCTTGGGAATGTCTTAGGTAGAGAGCAATAGGGATGCTTTTGGGCTTTGTAAGAAGTGAGAATGAGATTTGAGATAAGACTATTAGCTATTAGTGTAACGACCCCACCTCCCCCTAAAGCGTACCTGAGGGTTCGGCGGGCCGCCTGCCCAGCTCTCGCCGGGACTCAGTCGTTTGCTACAGTCCTCAATTAAAAATTGAAATAAATCACTAGAATAAATAGGGCATTGATCCAAACTTAAAGTGGAACTTATATACATTGCCAACCCAAAAGAGAATATAAACATCAAATATACAAGGGTTCTCAATCCTTCATACGTAGGCGAGAACCACTACAAAAGAAACAAAAGAAACAAAACTAGATTGGCTAGTCTATCTCAAGCTCACGTCCTCGCTCGCCTTCCCCTGTAAGGAAAACAAAACTAAAGGAATGAGCTAAAAGCCCAGTGAGGTTCCGAACACATAATCAGATAATCAATCCAATACATTAAACATGGAGTATCAATAATTCAAGAAACATTTACAATGGAAAGCGATAGTAACACATTCATTAAAAGGATACGGCTCACAAGGAGCAATTCGTTATTTCGTTCATTCGATCTCCTGACATTTCCCCTTATTCCTCCAATCATTTGAAAATGCATTTTTCGTTTATCAATAAACCCTCGTTCGTTCGTTCGTTCGTTCATTCATTCATTCATTCACCCCCGTCCTGGCCGTTGGCCAGTCTCCACCAACCTACAGGGTAATACTCGAGTATACCAAACGTTCACCCAAGTCCCTAATCGCCCGACCGAGTCCGCTTCTGGCTCGAGACGACCGGTAACAAGGGGCAATGGCCAGTTCAGCCCAAAAGGCTTACATTCATGCGCAAGTAACATTTCAATCATTAAATCCTTGAAAATTACACAGTTATTTAGGTCGAGTGCGATAAAGTACACACTCGCCTAAAAGCTCGTTTTGGAAATCATTAAAAACACTTAACACATTAGCAAATGATAACAACAATCCATAGAATCAAATAAGGAACACTCACCTAGAAATGCAAAATATCGTGCAAAATATCCTTCCGGATATTACCCTTAATCACCAATGAAACCTAAGGTTGAACAAGAGAACATTATTATAGTTTATCGAGCAAAACATTTAAGGGAAACAAAGAAACCCGACTAATTAAGAGTAAAACGTGTAAAGATGACTTTCAGGTAAGAAGAGGGTTGTTTGAACCCCAGGATGAAAAATCATGTTTTAAAATGGAAAACTGGTCATGGTATTGGCCAAACAAAAGTATACAAGTTCAAATAGAAACCTAGCCCTCGAGCGAAAATTTGGGCAGCACGCCCTTTGTGTTTACCTAATTTTCCAGCCATTTTGGCTTCATTATTTTTCCTCAACCACAACCCAACATCACACATAAGCAATTCAAGTCAACAGCCATTCCATAGGCTCACAATATCATAAGAATAAGAATTACAACAATCACAAGTGCAGAAATTCAACTTAGCACAAGACAGATTTGACGTACGAATGCGGAAATAACATATCCGAAGCTACGCTTATTGGATTGAGATGAAACCTATGCTGTTTCGAAGCTAAGACACAGAGCTACAACATTCATGAAGGTCACTTATTCCAGTTCCTAATGTAACTTAGTCAAATTCTCAAATTACTAAACCAGAACCCAATTCGTCGGCTGTTTAAACGCAGAACACTGTAATGGACATAACTCAGAGTACACAAGTCCGAATCAGGTGTTCTTAGAGGCATTTGAAAGCTAATTCAGAATACTACAACTTTCATGTTTTGGCAAAAAGCTAAATCAGAATAGATCCTAGTCGAAAAACGTGATAAACTGGACTTAACTGATCACACGGACTGCTTGGGAAATACTTAAAATAGTAAGGGTATTTTGGACTTTTCACATCCTACGTTGCTCCGATTGAGCTGAAATTTTGTAGGCACCTATAAAATACCATTTTCTACAACTTGTCTTCTTTGACCTAAGGCCAATTCGGCCTCTAACATAGGGATTCAAATTCGGACAGAATAGAAGAACAATTTTCCAGAATTCTGGAATTTTTGGTATTTAATGGAACTTTCTCAATTTTCTTATTCTAATCACTACCAAAACCCCTATTATAACCTTATCTACAACATATATGTATCATACATCAAATTTAGGCAGAATACTATGAACCCCTAACTTGCTTATTCATCCCAAATTCATCACACCCACTTGCATAATCATGAAATTAAGCCACAACTTAAGCAAAAGAAACATCTTAAAGCAAGATTTAAAGCAACAAGACCATGATCAGATGTATATACCTCAAAAGCAAGGCTTGGATGAGTGATAGTTCACTCCCTTTGAAATTTCTTAGTTCCTCTAGCTTCCCCACTCACCAACTAACACTTTAATCGGTCTAGTTTCCTTTCTTTCTCACTTGGTTGATCAAACTCAAGATGAAATGGTTGTTTTTCTTGTTTTTCTTGCTCTCCCTTTTCTCTCTTTCTCTCGGCTGTGATGGTGCAGAAATGAAGAGCTTTGGAGTTGGTTTTAGGGATAAATATGATGGAAATTCATTAGTCAACCAACCAAAGAAAGTCTACCACTTGTTGCTTCAAGATTGGTTCTTAATTTTTTTCTTTTTCCTTGTTGTTTTTGGTCAAAACTTTCGGCCAGCTTGCTCAGCTTTATAGCTGATGTTTGGCTCTAATATTAAAGAGATTAAGTATATAAAAAATGATGGTCAAGTGGTGCGTTCAAACGGTGGTGCGCGGGACCCGCCGGCTTGCGCCGTTTTTCTTAAAAACTCATGTACTAGGGTTTTTACTTCCCATTCACTAACCATATATCATTGCTACCAATCACATATTATTTCTCACTTAAAAGTCACTTTTAATCCTCAAATTTAATCCTTACTCTGTACCGAAAATTCATCCGGCGAAAAAATCGCGAAAACCCTAATTTTGCTCCAAACTTGAAACCGAAGCGTAAAACCCTATTTTCTAGGTTTACTTACACTTATTGTGAAATAATTGGGTAGTGGGCTTTGACAAATAATAATTTTCAAATAAAAGGGTATTTTTGAGAAAAATACAAGAAATTTGCGAGTCCTCACATTCTCTCCCCCTTAAAAAAATTTCGTCCTCAAAATTTTACCTTCAGTTGCCTCAGACGAGTCTGGAACTTGTCGGTTGTCTAAAGCATAAACCTTTGCCGGTCCGCTAGTTCGTTTCCCTCCTTCATTCACTTGTGATTTAGCTCCATCCAGTTGCAGAGTATTGCTTTCACGTGACTGTCTTCTCGGACAGTTGCTAACTTGATGATCGCCACTTCCGCAGATTAAACATTTCCGCCCCTTTCTCCAACAATCGCTTTCGACATGATTTGCCTTTCCACAGTACCCACAGACCACGTGAGAAGCCATCTTTTGGCTTTCTTGAAAACTTTTTCCAAATCTGATTTGGCTTTTTTTTGTAGATCCTTCACCTATCGCCCCTAATGTCCATGGTGGGTGGGACAAAAAGTTCACTTTTTGCACTTTGGAAGGGACTCTCGCTTCACTTAATTCCTCCGCTACACTACTCGATGCACTCCTTTTCTGGGTCTGGGAAGCTTTTATCTGTGCCTTTGCAGTCTCGATTCTTTGAGCTTTCTCAAGGGCCTCCGTAAACGTATTCACTTGTACTGCCGCTAATGCTTCTTGGAGTTCCAAATTTAATCCCTGTATAAACCGTCTTACTCTTCGCCGCTCTGTGGCCACCAATTCAGAAGCAAACTTGGATAGTTTCGTAAATTTTGTTTCATATTCGGCCACACTTAGCGTTCCCTGGCGTAGTCCAATAAACTCTTCCTCTCTTCTCTCTTGAACTAAAGGAGGGAGGTATTTCTCGTTAAATTCCCTTATGAAATTCGTCCATGTCCATACGGTCTGTTCTCTTTCCCATTTTGCTTTAATAACGTTCCACCACGCTCGGGCCGATCCTTCAAATTGGAACACCGCAAAGTTTACTTGTCTTTGCTCGGTGTAGTTCAAGACGGTGAAAATATTAATCATGGCCTCTAACCATTGTTCGGCTATATCCGGATCAGATCCTCCAAGAAATTTCGGAGGAGTAAACTTCTGAAACCTCTCAAGAGCCTTATCTTCTCCGATTTCAGGGTTCCGGGGTTGATTCACGGCCATTTGGCCTTGTTGATCCACCAGTCTTGCCAAGATATCTGTCATTTGTTGCATTACCGTTGCCATTGGGTCTTCGGCTTCAACCCTCGTTCCTTGCTCTTGTGCAGATGTTGTTTCTCTTTCCTCTCTTGGCTCTTGAGCTCGTTCATTCCCACGGCCACGTCCACGTCCACGGCTACGTCTCCCGTCCATATATATGTTTTCCCTCTCTTTTCTTTTCCCCCAAAAGGTAATTTAGTAAATAAACACGATAAGGTTACTAAAGTAACTATTGAGAGCACCAAATATTCAAATAAACATATACCCACATAACACGCCATACCAAGAAGACGGATAAGAAAATACACAAATACATATCAAGTTGGACAGGTAATCATGTACACACAGGTATACTGACGTCATGTAGTAACAATATACAGGTAAATCAAAAGGAAAAAGTGAAGTCGTCCCAGTATCAGCCCGTCCGGTCTCTCACGTCACTTACTATCCAAACTAGATGTCCCTGACCTCTTGTGCTCATTCTAGTCAGACAAAGCCTGTTCATGTTCCCAAAATGTAAGTCTCAAGTATTTAGCAGCACCTCAACTATAGAGTATTCAGGCACGAGAATCCGAAATAAGATAATTCACATCTCGAGCTGCAGTCCCAAGAGTAAACTATCTACAATCGGAATTCCTACCTTACATACCTATCTATGGTCCTCAGATACCATTAGAAAGATTTAAGGCCTATAACATTCGTAATTCATAGCTTCACTTAGTCCCTCATACTTTTTCACCACTTAATCCAGGGTCACTCCACGTAGAAACCACGCGAAACAGCTATAAGTTTTATCCCTCAATCGCTTAACTTTCAAGTCCAATCAAATCCCACAGTCCGGTATCCTAATCTTTAATCTAGGATACACTACAGAGATCTGAAGCCTAAGCTCTGATACCACTTGTAACGACCCCACCTCCCCCTAAAGCGTACCTGAGGGTTTGGCGGGCCGCCTGCCCAGCTCTCGCCGGGACTCAGTCGTTTGCTACAGTCCTCAATTAAAAATTGAAATAAATCACTAGAATAAATAGGGCATTGATCCAAACTTAAAGTGGAACTTATATACATTGCCAACCCAAAAGAGAATATAAACATCAAATATACAAGGGTTCTCAATCCTTCATACGTAGGCGAGAACCACTACAAAAGAAACAAAAGAAACAAAACTAGATTGGCTAGTCTATCTCAAGCTCACGTCCTCGCTCGCCTTCCCCTGTAAGGAAAACAAAACTAAAGGAATGAGCTAAAAGCCCAGTGAGGTTCCGAACACATAATCAGATAATCAATCCAATACATTAAACATGGAGTATCAATAATTCAAGAAACATTTACAATGGAAAGCGATAGTAACACATTCATTAAAAGGATACGGCTCACAAGGAGCAATTCGTTATTTCGTTCATTCGATCTCCTGACATTTCCCCTTATTCCTCCAATCATTTGAAAATGCATTTTTCGTTTATCAATAAACCCTCGTTCGTTCGTTCGTTCGTTCATTCATTCATTCATTCACCCCCGTCCTGGCCGTTGGCCAGTCTCCACCAACCTACAGGGTAATACTCGAGTATACCAAACGTTCACCCAAGTCCCTAATCGCCCGACCGAGTCCGCTTCTGGCTCGAGACGACCGGTAACAAGGGGCAATGGCCAGTTCAGCCCAAAAGGCTTACATTCATGCGCAAGTAACATTTCAATCATTAAATCCTTGAAAATTACACAGTTATTTAGGTCGAGTGCGATAAAGTACACACTCGCCTAAAAGCTCGTTTTGGAAATCATTAAAAACACTTAACACATTAGCAAATGATAACAACAATCCATAGAATCAAATAAGGAACACTCACCTAGAAATGCAAAATATCGTGCAAAATATCCTTCCGGATATTACCCTTAATCACCAATGAAACCTAAGGTTGAACAAGAGAACATTATTATAGTTTATCGAGCAAAACATTTAAGGGAAACAAAGAAACCCGACTAATTAAGAGTAAAACGTGTAAAGATGACTTTCAGGTAAGAAGAGGGTTGTTTGAACCCCAGGATGAAAAATCATGTTTTAAAATGGAAAACTGGTCATGGTATTGGCCAAACAAAAGTATACAAGTTCAAATAGAAACCTAGCCCTCGAGCGAAAATTTGGGCAGCACGCCCTTTGTGTTTACCTAATTTTCCAGCCATTTTGGCTTCATTATTTTTCCTCAACCACAACCCAACATCACACATAAGCAATTCAAGTCAACAGCCATTCCATAGGCTCACAATATCATAAGAATAAGAATTACAACAATCACAAGTGCAGAAATTCAACTTAGCACAAGACAGATTTGACGTACGAATGCGGAAATAACATATCCGAAGCTACGCTTATTGGATTGAGATGAAACCTATGCTGTTTCGAAGCTAAGACACAGAGCTACAACATTCATGAAGGTCACTTATTCCAGTTCCTAATGTAACTTAGTCAAATTCTCAAATTACTAAACCAGAACCCAATTCGTCGGCTGTTTAAACGCAGAACACTGTAATGGACATAACTCAGAGTACACAAGTCCGAATCAGGTGTTCTTAGAGGCATTTGAAAGCTAATTCAGAATACTACAACTTTCATGTTTTGGAAAAAAGCTAAATCAGAATAGATCCTAGTCGAAAAACGTGATAAACTGGACTTAACTGATCACACGGACTGCTTGGGAAATACTTAAAATAGTAAGGGTATTTTGGACTTTTCACATCCTACGTTGCTCCGATTGAGCTGAAATTTTGTAGGCACCTATAAAATACCATTTTCTACAACTTGTCTTCTTTGACCTAAGGCCAATTCGGCCTCTAACATAGGGATTAAAATTCGGACAGAATAGAAGAACAATTTTCCAGAATTCTGGAATTTTTGGTATTTAATGGAACTTTCTCAATTTTCTTATTCTAATCACTACCAAAACCCCTATTATAACCTTATCTACAACATATATGTATCATACATCAAATTTAGGCAGAATACTATGAACCCCTAACTTGCTTATTCATCCCAAATTCATCACACCCACTTGCATAATCATGAAATTAAGCCACAACTTAAGCAAAAGAAACATCTTAAAGCAAGATTTAAAGCAACAAGACCATGATCAGATGTATATACCTCAAAAGCAAGGCTTGGATGAGTGATAGTTCACTCCCTTTGAAATTTCTTAGTTCCTCTAGCTTCCCCACTCACCAACTAACACTTTAATCGGTCTAGTTTCCTTTCTTTCTCACTTGGTTGATCAAACTCAAGATGAAATGGTTGTTTTTCTTGTTTTTCTTGCTCTCCCTTTTCTCTCTTTCTCTCGGCTGTGATGGTGCAGAAATGAAGAGCTTTGGAGTTGGTTTTAGGGATAAATATGATGGAAATTCATTAGTCAACCAACCAAAGAAAGTCTACCACTTGTTGCTTCAAGATTGGTTCTTAATTTTTTTCTTTTTCCTTGTTGTTTTTGGTCAAAACTTTCGGCCAGCTTGCTCAGCTTTATAGCTGATGTTTGGCTCTAATATTAAAGAGATTAAGTATATAAAAAATGATGGTCAAGTGGTGCGTTCAAACGGTGGTGCGCGGGACCCGCCGGCTTGCGCCGTTTTTCTTAAAAACTCATGTACTAGGGTTTTTACTTCCCATTCACTAACCATATATCATTGCTACCAATCACATATTATTTCTCACTTAAAAGTCACTTTTAATCCTCAAATTTAATCCTTACTCTGTACCGAAAATTCATCCGGCGAAAAAATCGCGAAAACCCTAATTTTGCTCCAAACTTGAAACCGAAGCGTAAAACCCTATTTTCTAGGTTTACTTACACTTATTGTGAAATAATTGGGTAGTGGGCTTTGACAAATAATAATTTTCAAATAAAAGGGTATTTTTGAGAAAAATACAAGAAATTTGCGAGTCCTCACATTCTCTCCCCCTTAAAAAAATTTCGTCCTCAAAATTTTACCTTCAGTTGCCTCAGACGAGTCTGGAACTTGTCGGTTGTCTAAAGCATAAACCTTTGCCGGTCCGCTAGTTCGTTTCCCTCCTTCATTCACTTGTGATTTAGCTCCATCCAGTTGCAGAGTATTGCTTTCACGTGACTGTCTTCTCGGACAGTTGCTAACTTGATGATCGCCACTTCCGCAGATTAAACATTTCCGCCCCTTTCTCCAACAATCGCTTTCGACATGATTTGCCTTTCCACAGTACCCACAGACCACGTGAGAAGCCATCTTTTGGCTTTCTTGAAAACTTTTTCCAAATCTGATTTGGCTTTTTTTTGTAGATCCTTCACCTATCGCCCCTAATGTCCATGGTGGGTGGGACAAAAAGTTCACTTTTTGCACTTTGGAAGGGACTCTCGCTTCACTTAATTCCTCCGCTACACTACTCGATGCACTCCTTTTCTGGGTCTGGGAAGCTTTTATCTGTGCCTTTGCAGTCTCGATTCTTTGAGCTTTCTCAAGGGCCTCCGTAAACGTATTCACTTGTACTGCCGCTAATGCTTCTTGGAGTTCCAAATTTAATCCCTGTATAAACCGTCTTACTCTTCGCCGCTCTGTGGCCACCAATTCAGAAGCAAACTTGGATAGTTTCGTAAATTTTGTTTCATATTCGGCCACACTTAGCGTTCCCTGGCGTAGTCCAATAAACTCTTCCTCTCTTCTCTCTTGAACTAAAGGAGGGAGGTATTTCTCGTTAAATTCCCTTATGAAATTCGTCCATGTCCATACGGTCTGTTCTCTTTCCCATTTTGCTTTAATAACGTTCCACCACGCTCGGGCCGATCCTTCAAATTGGAACACCGCAAAGTTTACTTGTCTTTGCTCGGTGTAGTTCAAGACGGTGAAAATATTAATCATGGCCTCTAACCATTGTTCGGCTATATCCGGATCAGATCCTCCAAGAAATTTCGGAGGAGTAAACTTCTGAAACCTCTCAAGAGCCTTATCTTCTCCGATTTCAGGGTTCCGGGGTTGATTCACGGCCATTTGGCCTTGTTGATCCACCAGTCTTGCCAAGATATCTGTCATTTGTTGCATTACCGTTGCCATTGGGTCTTCGGCTTCAACCCTCGTTCCTTGCTCTTGTGCAGATGTTGTTTCTCTTTCCTCTCTTGGCTCTTGAGCTCGTTCATTCCCACGGCCACGTCCACGTCCACGGCTACGTCTCCCGTCCATATATATGTTTTCCCTCTCTTTTCTTTTCCCCCAAAAGGTAATTTAGTAAATAAACACGATAAGGTTACTAAAGTAACTATTGAGAGCACCAAATATTCAAATAAACATATACCCACATAACACGCCATACCAAGAAGACGGATAAGAAAATACACAAATACATATCAAGTTGGACAGGTAATCATGTACACACAGGTATACTGACGTCATGTAGTAACAATATACAGGTAAATCAAAAGGAAAAAGTGAAGTCGTCCCAGTATCAGCCCGTCCGGTCTCTCACGTCACTTACTATCCAAACTAGATGTCCCTGACCTCTTGTGCTCATTCTAGTCAGACAAAGCCTGTTCATGTTCCCAAAATGTAAGTCTCAAGTATTTAGCAGCACCTCAACTATAGAGTATTCAGGCACGAGAATCCGAAATAAGATAATTCACATCTCGAGCTGCAGTCCCAAGAGTAAACTATCTACAATCGGAATTCCTACCTTACATACCTATCTATGGTCCTCAGATACCATTAGAAAGATTTAAGGCCTATAACATTCGTAATTCATAGCTTCACTTAGTCCCTCATACTTTTTCACCACTTAATCCAGGGTCACTCCACGTAGAAACCACGCGAAACAGCTATAAGTTTTATCCCTCAATCGCTTAACTTTCAAGTCCAATCAAATCCCACAGTCCGGTATCCTAATCTTTAATCTAGGATACACTACAGAGATCTGAAGCCTAAGCTCTGATACCACTTGTAACGACCCCACCTCCCCCTAAAGCGTACCTGAGGGTTTGGCGGGCCGCCTGCCCAGCTCTCGCCGGGACTCAGTCGTTTGCTACAGTCCTCAATTAAAAATTGAAATAAATCACTAGAATAAATAGGGCATTGATCCAAACTTAAAGTGGAACTTATATACATTGCCAACCCAAAAGAGAATATAAACATCAAATATACAAGGGTTCTCAATCCTTCATACGTAGGCGAGAACCACTACAAAAGAAACAAAAGAAACAAAACTAGATTGGCTAGTCTATCTCAAGCTCACGTCCTCGCTCGCCTTCCCCTGTAAGGAAAACAAAACTAAAGGAATGAGCTAAAAGCCCAGTGAGGTTCCGAACACATAATCAGATAATCAATCCAATACATTAAACATGGAGTATCAATAATTCAAGAAACATTTACAATGGAAAGCGATAGTAACACATTCATTAAAAGGATACGGCTCACAAGGAGCAATTCGTTATTTCGTTCATTCGATCTCCTGACATTTCCCCTTATTCCTCCAATCATTTGAAAATGCATTTTTCGTTTATCAATAAACCCTCGTTCGTTCGTTCGTTCGTTCATTCATTCATTCATTCACCCCCGTCCTGGCCGTTGGCCAGTCTCCACCAACCTACAGGGTAATACTCGAGTATACCAAACGTTCACCCAAGTCCCTAATCGCCCGACCGAGTCCGCTTCTGGCTCGAGACGACCGGTAACAAGGGGCAATGGCCAGTTCAGCCCAAAAGGCTTACATTCATGCGCAAGTAACATTTCAATCATTAAATCCTTGAAAATTACACAGTTATTTAGGTCGAGTGCGATAAAGTACACACTCGCCTAAAAGCTCGTTTTGGAAATCATTAAAAACACTTAACACATTAGCAAATGATAACAACAATCCATAGAATCAAATAAGGAACACTCACCTAGAAATGCAAAATATCGTGCAAAATATCCTTCCGGATATTACCCTTAATCACCAATGAAACCTAAGGTTGAACAAGAGAACATTATTATAGTTTATCGAGCAAAACATTTAAGGGAAACAAAGAAACCCGACTAATTAAGAGTAAAACGTGTAAAGATGACTTTCAGGTAAGAAGAGGGTTGTTTGAACCCCAGGATGAAAAATCATGTTTTAAAATGGAAAACTGGTCATGGTATTGGCCAAACAAAAGTATACAAGTTCAAATAGAAACCTAGCCCTCGAGCGAAAATTTGGGCAGCACGCCCTTTGTGTTTACCTAATTTTCCAGCCATTTTGGCTTCATTATTTTTCCTCAACCACAACCCAACATCACACATAAGCAATTCAAGTCAACAGCCATTCCATAGGCTCACAATATCATAAGAATAAGAATTACAACAATCACAAGTGCAGAAATTCAACTTAGCACAAGACAGATTTGACGTACGAATGCGGAAATAACATATCCGAAGCTACGCTTATTGGATTGAGATGAAACCTATGCTGTTTCGAAGCTAAGACACAGAGCTACAACATTCATGAAGGTCACTTATTCCAGTTCCTAATGTAACTTAGTCAAATTCTCAAATTACTAAACCAGAACCCAATTCGTCGGCTGTTTAAACGCAGAACACTGTAATGGACATAACTCAGAGTACACAAGTCCGAATCAGGTGTTCTTAGAGGCATTTGAAAGCTAATTCAGAATACTACAACTTTCATGTTTTGGAAAAAAGCTAAATCAGAATAGATCCTAGTCGAAAAACGTGATAAACTGGACTTAACTGATCACACGGACTGCTTGGGAAATACTTAAAATAGTAAGGGTATTTTGGACTTTTCACATCCTACGTTGCTCCGATTGAGCTGAAATTTTGTAGGCACCTATAAAATACCATTTTCTACAACTTGTCTTCTTTGACCTAAGGCCAATTCGGCCTCTAACATAGGGATTCAAATTCGGACAGAATAGAAGAACAATTTTCCAGAATTCTGGAATTTTTGGTATTTAATGGAACTTTCTCAATTTTCTTATTCTAATCACTACCAAAACCCCTATTATAACCTTATCTACAACATATATGTATCATACATCAAATTTAGGCAGAATACTATGAACCCCTAACTTGCTTATTCATCCCAAATTCATCACACCCACTTGCATAATCATGAAATTAAGCCACAACTTAAGCAAAAGAAACATCTTAAAGCAAGATTTAAAGCAACAAGACCATGATCAGATGTATATACCTCAAAAGCAAGGCTTGGATGAGTGATAGTTCACTCCCTTTGAAATTTCTTAGTTCCTCTAGCTTCCCCACTCACCAACTAACACTTTAATCGGTCTAGTTTCCTTTCTTTCTCACTTGGTTGATCAAACTCAAGATGAAATGGTTGTTTTTCTTGTTTTTCTTGCTCTCCCTTTTCTCTCTTTCTCTCGGCTGTGATGGTGCAGAAATGAAGAGCTTTGGAGTTGGTTTTAGGGATAAATATGATGGAAATTCATTAGTCAACCAACCAAAGAAAGTCTACCACTTGTTGCTTCAAGATTGGTTCTTAATTTTTTTCTTTTTCCTTGTTGTTTTTGGTCAAAACTTTCGGCCAGCTTGCTCAGCTTTATAGCTGATGTTTGGCTCTAATATTAAAGAGATTAAGTATATAAAAAATGATGGTCAAGTGGTGCGTTCAAACGGTGGTGCGCGGGACCCGCCGGCTTGCGCCGTTTTTCTTAAAAACTCATGTACTAGGGTTTTTACTTCCCATTCACTAACCATATATCATTGCTACCAATCACATATTATTTCTCACTTAAAAGTCACTTTTAATCCTCAAATTTAATCCTTACTCTGTACCGAAAATTCATCCGGCGAAAAAATCGCGAAAACCCTAATTTTGCTCCAAACTTGAAACCGAAGCGTAAAACCCTATTTTCTAGGTTTACTTACACTTATTGTGAAATAATTGGGTAGTGGGCTTTGACAAATAATAATTTTCAAATAAAAGGGTATTTTTGAGAAAAATACAAGAAATTTGCGAGTCCTCACAATTAGGGTTTGATTTTTTTGGTTTCTATTTTTTATTACACACACATGCACATGCACATGCACATGCACTGTGACAGCCCCACCTTCCCCTAAGGCGAACCAAAGGGGTTAGCGGACTGCCTGCCCAACTCTCGCCAGGACTAACGGTGCAGTTTCGAGCGATCTATTGCGTTCCAGAACTTACAAACACGCGTAAACAAGTCAAAATGTCAAAATAAAAAAAAATAAAAAAAAATGAAATCCGGAGTCGGCCATGAATAGTAAGCGACCCGTCAGAACCCAACCAAATATCAAGCAAACATTCACATCTTGAAACTTAGCATTTACAAGCCAAAGTGGCATACAAAAGTATTCAAAAGTGGATACATGTCTGGTTTGCCAAATCAAAAGAGAAACGGTCCCAAAAGTACATTTAGGGTTTCAATAAATGAGCTATACAAAAGATATGTCCAACTAGCTCATTTCGGCAACCAATTATCAATTGCAGTCCAAAAGTATTTATTTTCCTGTAAGGAAAACAAAAGGAATAGAGTGAGCTAATTGCCCAGTGAGATAATACTACTCAAGCAACCAAGTTCATAGATGCATCAAGCTTTTTAGTCCAATTCATCAAAAGTAAATTAAGACACACATCAATAATGATGATAAAAGGATACGGGCGACTCTCAATAGCCCTTTTCCTCGTTTGCATTCTTGATCGGATCTCATTGACTCTCCGTCAATGTTTAAAAGTAACCAACCGTAGACTTCACTTTAATTCCATTCCTTCCACCTAACATTCCCCTACCGGGCCTGAACTCCAAACACTTGCACTGTGGTATTGCTCGAGTATACCGGAATCGAGAGTCTCTCATACTACAAGATTCCATATAACATTTCCCCAAGGCTCATTAATTGTCACGACCAAGCCCTCGCCGGCTCGATTCAATCAACTACCAATGGGGTTGAGCTCAATGATAACAATCATGGTCGTTGGATACTCGTCCAATCGACACCAAGTCAAGTACTTTTCATTTCATGTAACATTCCAATATCATGAGAAATAAGTGAAAGTGATAAAGTACACTCTCACTTCAATCAATATCAATGGTACAATAAACATTTAACTCATCAAGTTCAAGTAGCAAAGCCATATAGTAACAGACAAGTGAGTAGTACACTCACCAAGCTCGAAAGTGATATTTCATGCACTTCCGTCAAAGGAACGTCGTGAACCACCGTCACGCCCTAAAACACGCAAACAAGTACAATGAGACTCGATAACGAGTCATAAACCAAAGCCAAATATCACCAAAATAGGGTTCCCTAAGCATACACAAGCAATAGAGGAAACCAGAAAAATCCGGAAATGGAACTAGCTTTAACCCTGAAAAAAAACAGTTTTTGACGTCATTTTGCGGTAATGGCACCAAAGGTACTACGATTATCGGATGAAGGTCAAAGAAACACCGTTTCGAAGCTAAGAGATAGGGCTACAATATTACAGAAGATCACTCAACCCAGTTTCGAGTGTAACCAGGTCAAAAATGCAATCTACTACACCAGAACCGCAAAAACAGATTCACAGAACGCATTCTAGTGCAAACATCATAAATCAGCCTACCTAAGTCCAAATCCAGAAATTCCAAATCCATCTGAATCTAAGAAACAGGTATGCATTTCATCAGAAGACCTCAACAACCAATTCGGAAGCATTCCTAGCCAAAAATAACCAATTACAGAAGCAATTCCCAAATTCGGGTAAAACCAGGGCAGCAAGGGTAATTCCGTATTTTCTCAAGCTACGCTACTCCAATGGACCTGAAATTTTGAAGGCACCTCTAAAATATCATTCCCTACAACTTTCATGTTTTAACCCAAGGCCAATTCGGCTTCTAAATATGAGCTACAAAACCGGGCAGAATGTAATTTCCAAGAACCCTAATTTTCCAGTTTTCTTCCAAAACAGAAATTGCTTGCAATTTACCACTTTTTCCACCTTCTAGCTTCCTTAAATACCATTTACAATCATCATACATAACCACATAATCATATTCATATGAAAACAGAAAAATCCCCAATAATTACAAAAGTTCACCAATTCAACCAAAAATCAAGATATAAACCATAAAATTGCATCTTATACTACCACTAATCATGGATTAAACATCATTAAAGGAAGGAGAGGGGTCCTTCTCAACTTACCTTAACAAGACAAGAAAGAGAGCAACTAGTCCTCTTATCTTTCCAAGCAACTCCACAAAACAACTCACTATCACTCCCTTAAGTGTTTTTATGGAGCAAAAACTAGATTCAATGGTTGATGTGGTAGATTGGAGCAAGATTGAAGCCAAAAACTTGAAGAGTTTTCTTTCTTTTGTTGCTTGAGGAGGTCGGCCAAGATGAAGGAGAAAATGGTGAATTTTTGGTATTTTTTTGATTTATTTGGTCAATTGGTAAGACAATAAATAGTGGTCATACAAGTCCATCCAATCAAATGGTGACACTTGTCACTTATTTAATGCAAGTCTATCACTTTGTTTCCTCTCACACCAATCCAAATTGCAACCTCTACTTATCTCTTAACACCCGGTAAATTAATTCCAGTATCCAAAACTTAACCTAGTTGGCCGAAATTTTTCCGAACTTTTCGCACTAGTGGGTCCCACGTCCGGTATACGCTCTTAATTTCTCAAAACCTATTCGATACTAGAAAAATCATCTAAAAACTATATCTGCTCCTTAAAAGTATCTAGAAATTTTCCTAATCACGAAAATGCAGAAAACAAGCCATGAAAGGTAATAAAACCTAGAAAATGGGAAAAATTACGGGTTCTCACATACACACAGTGTATACACCATCACCATTGCATGTAAAACAACCCATCTGAATATAAATTTGAAATTTAATTTTTGTTCGTGTGTTATACATCCAATTATGATCATGCATAAATTGTCAATATATATAAGATTAACTCATATTATATATATGTATACTAGTACATATAACAATATATTGACTTAAATGAATCCAAATATGAATACAAAATTGGTCACCATACCCAAATTAAATATTTAGTGAAATTGAATTCTGTCACACTCTTGAATCCAAATTCATTTCTAATTTGACTAATGTGAATTTGGATGCCCTAATTATTGACCATTTTATCGAATTCGATTTTCCATATTGAATGCAGAATTAGTGATACGAACCAAGAGACACCATTGAGTACAATTCGAGTTCCTCTTGGACCCGTAACACGAGCTCGAGCTAAGAAGATGAGAGAGGAACTCCAAGGGCTTGTTCGTGAGGTGCAAAGCCAAGAAATTGTCGCCAAGGTCATTGAGGGACTTGAGCATGAAGGAATGAAGGTTGTCCATGTGGTTCAAATCCAAGAAGACCGCGAGTGACCCTTATGTAGTTTGCATATTGGTTTAACCGTTAGTTAGCTATGTTGGAGTCTAGTTTACTTATTTTATTCAAGGAATAAAACCGGCCAGCTTGCAAGCTAGAAGGGCCGAGCCTAGAGTTCCTAAAATGAAGGAACTTTGCCTTGTTTAGTCTTTTCCAATTCGGTTAGGGTTTAGTCTTTGCCATTGCACTTTTGGTTTCTACTTGTATGGCTATAAATAGCCTACCTGGGGTCATGTTCTATTCATTCAACATTCAATCAATACAATACAATTTGAGAGTTTTCTTGGTTTCTCCAAGGCTTCTTGAATACCTTAGAAATTCCCCAGGTGTTCGTGACTTATCAATCTAGAATCACACTAGGTTGTGGCGTCTTCTACCATTATACCAAGGTTCGTTAACCACGTGATTAATGGGTTAAGGTCATCCGCTCCAAGCTTGGTATCCTCTTGTCGATCCTGAGTCTAATTTCTTACAGGTTTCATCACAAGGTTGGCGACGTTTATATCAGTTGGTATCAAAGCTAGTTAAGAGGTATCACGTTATATCCTTTACTTGTTTCCTTTTCGAGTCAAGTTGTCCACAAATTCTGTTTGTGTCTTGCGTTATTCTTTTTCCAGATTTGTTCATCATATGCTTGTGTCTAGTTGTTGATAGTCATAAGATCAGTCTTGTTTTGTCCAAAAAACAAATGAAAAAAAGAAAAAATTCCAATCGCTAGGGTTTCTATTCTAGCAAGTTCAAATTATGTTTTGTGTTTCCAAAAAAAAAAATTCTGTTCGCATGTTTAGATTGCTGTCCGTTAGTTTTTCCAGATTTGCCTTGTCCTAAATTGCGTCTAGATTGTTGCTCATTGTTGTCCAGATCCATCGTTATTTGTTGTGTCAATTGATTTTCCAGAATTGGTCGTGTAGTGTCCAAAGAAAACAGAACAAAAAGAATTGCAGCCGCTAGGTTTCCTTAGTCGTTCTTGTTGTGTTCAAGTGATCACATGTTATTGTGTGCAATCTGTCCAAAAATTTGTTGTTGCAAATTGCTACTGATTTTGGCCATATTGTAGTCTATTCCTTGTGCTTATTGTGTCGCTTTGGTTGTGAAAACAACCCAGCAAAAGTGTCAAAAAAAAAAGTGAGTCACATACCTAGTTGCTTGAGTCGTATTGCTGGAATTCTTTCTTCTTGAAACTGCCGAACCTGTTTTGCCTTTAAATCTTGAACTTTTGTGTTGATTCTTGAAAATCTTGGATACCAAAACCTAACTTGGGTAGTTCTTGAGCTTCTTGATCAAAAATCTTGAAGTTCTTGGATCAACCAAGACTGATTTGGTGGTTCTTGATCGAGGGTTCTTGAAACTTGGGAAGAAAACTCTTATTTTCTTGGCAATCTTGCACTGTGATCCGAAAAAAACAATTCATTGGGACTGAATTTGAGTTCTTGAGACATAGATTAGAGAGCCGCAAAGGAAAAAAAAAGAAAGAAACGGAAGAAAAACAAAAGAAAGCCTTGGCTCTAAGTCTTCTAGTTGGAAAACAAGTCCCATTCTTGAAACACGTCTACTCCTAAAGCCTTTGGGATTGAAGTCAGCCAAGAAAACCAAGAAATCAAGTCCAAGCCTTCCTAAAACACCCTCAACCTCACCACATTAGACCTAAACAGCCGCAGTACAAACCAGTTTGCTAAACAAAACTAACTGCCCATTAGCACTTGTCCCCCACTTCGGTTACAAGACCTTGTGAACCGAATTAAATTACCATCAAGGGCTAAAACAACCTACCTTGGCACATCCCAAATAGCCCAAATACTCCATAAACCACCTAGCCGAACAACAAGAAATCCACAAACCAAATTCCAGCAACACAAGAGTCGAGTCCTTCATTAGAGCCTTGTCTAAGATCCTTAAAAATTCAGCCTTGAGTCATCATCGTGTTTTGGTCAGTCTCTTCATCTTTCTCTTTCAATTGCTATAATCTTGTGACTTTGGGTTGGTAAGTTGAACAACTCTAGAAAGAGTTCTAGCTTCTTCAAGGAGTTAACCGAGCAGTCTTGAAAACACCTTGACGAGTTCATTAGAGTGTTAAACACGAGAGCGAGTGTATACACTTGAGGACGTGTGCGAGGTAAACATTGCTTCTTTCCATTATTATTTTCATACCTTATACTTCACCATGGCTAACGAGGGAGGAGCGAGCTCCCAAGCTTTTGATTTTAAACTGTTTATAGAGGCAATAAAAGGTGAATTGGGATGCATGATGGACCAAAAACTTGAATTAATGCACCAACGCATTGATAGCTTAGAGATGTCCCGTTGAAGCTCCAAAGGCAGCTGTGGAAAAGCTTATGCACATGAGTCTAGTGACTCTAACTTGGATAATGACTATGAGCATAAGGAAGGGAGGTCCAAGCGAGATACAAGACTAACAAGTGACTACATTCCGAGCATAAAAGTGAAAATTCCTCCCTTCCAAGGACGATCGAACCCCGACACATACTTGGAGTGGGAGAAGTGGATTGAACTTGCCTTCGATTACAATGCCTACTCAGAGGAACAAAAGGTTAAGTTAGCCGTGGTCGAATTCACCGACTGCGCCGTTGTGTGGTGGGATCAACTCTCCACTAGTCGAAGGAGGAGTGGTGAACCCGCCGTACAAACTTGGACCGAATTGAGACGACTAATGAGGAAGCGTTTCGTACCAAGTCACTGCTACCGTGACTTGTACCAAAAGATTCAAACCCTCAGTCAAGGAGCTTGAAGTGTCAAGGACTACCATAAGGAGATGGAGGTACTTGTGTTGCGGGCTGATATCACAGAGGAACGAGAAGTGACAATGGCGCGCTTCTTGAATAGATTAAGGACTGAAATCGCCGAGCAAGTGGAATTACACCATTATGTGGTGCTTGGTGACTTGGTGGGGAAAGCCATCAAAATTGAGAGGAGGATTAAGAGGAGGGGTCAGCCTAGGAGTTACACCAACTTCTCACACTCTTATCCTCGAACTACACCACCAAGGAAGGAAGACAAAGGGCTGAGTAGCTCTACTATCAAGACCAAGGCCGGAAATGACTAAATGGGAGTCTAAGGCAACACCAAGGACTGCCTTTGAGTCGAGCATGGGGCGGAACCGAGATACCAAATGTTTTAAGTGCCAAGGCCGAGGGCACATCGCTAGTCAATGCCCTAACCAACGCACTATGATCATCTTACCAAATGGTGAGTTTCTCACCGATGATGAGGATGAAACGGAGGAGTTGCCTAACCAACGCACTATGATCATCTTACCAAATGGTGAGTTTCTCACCGATAATAAGGAAGCGTTTCGTACCAAGTCACTGCTACCGTGACTTGTACCAAAAGATTCAAACCCTCAGTCAAGGAGCTTGAAGTGTCAAGGACTACCATAAGAAGATGGAGGTACTTGTGTTACGGGCTGATATCACAGAGGAACGAGAAGTGACAATGGCGCGCTTCTTGAACAGATTAAGGACTGAAATCGCCGAGCAAGTGGAATTACACCATTATGTGGTGCTTGGTGACTTGGTGGAGAAAGCCATCAAAATTGAGAGGAGGATTAAGAGGAGGGGTCAGCCTAGGAGTTACACCAACTTCTCACACTCTTATCCTCGAACTACACCACCAAGGAAGGAAGACAAAGGGCTGAGTAGCTCTACTCCATCAAGACCAAGGCCGGAAATGACTAAATGGGAGTCTAAGGCAACACCAAGGACTGCCATTGAGTCGAGCATGGGGCGGAACCGAGATACCAAATGTTTCAAGTGCCAAGGCCGAGGGCACATCGCTAGTCAATGCCCTAACCAATGCACTATGATCATCTTACCAAATGGTGAGTTTCTCACCGATGATGAGGATGAAACGGAGGAGCTGCCATCACTTGAGAGAGAAGAAGAAGAAGAGGAAGTATTGCTCGTCAATGAGCGAGTTGGACTCGTTGTTAGACGAGCCTTAGCAACCCAAGTCAAAGCCGCCGACCATGCACAAAGGGAGAACATTTTCTACACCCGATGCTATATCAAAGGAAAGGTATGTAGCTTGATCATCGATGGGGGTAGTTGTGCTAATGTTGCTAGTGCCTTGATGGTGGAGAAACTAGCACTACCTGTGATGGCCCCACCTCTCCCTTGGGCATACCCCAGGGTTCGGCGGGTCGCCTGCCCAACTCTCGCCAGGACTCACTCACTCATAGCTCAAGAAAAATAACGTACATCCATAGAAAATAAATAACACATCCACTTCAACTTAATATATACATTGATGCTCAAATCCAGATACAAACCTTCTACACACCAAAATACTTCAAAGTGTTTACAATTCGAGTACAATCAACCCTAGTTGAGTGCTAGCGTGAGTACCATTTCAAAACTTCAAAACTAGACTACTCTGTACCAGTCTCACGCCTCGCTCGTACCCCCTGTAAGGAAAACAAATGGCGTGGAATGAGCTAAAAGCCCAGTGAGGTTCCAAATAGCAAGTTGACCATTATTTAAAAGTGCAAGTATCACGTAGCAAAGTAATGAGCATGAAAAGTTCATAAAAGTGAGCAATAACACTTCAAGTAGCAAATCTCAAAGTGAGCGAGTGTAAAGTTTTCTTTTAAAATGAAACAATAACACGATAAGTACTAATCATTCCAAAGTATAAGGATACGAATGGCTCTCAAGAGCCAAATTCCCATTGCATCACCAGAGCTTGATCAAGTAATAGTTGACACTCCGTCAACTTTCAAGTAAGTAACCAATCCAGTAGAGCACCACTTAAACTACTCTCCGTGTGACGCCCCTACTTCTCCCAAGTGCAAATCCAATGGTATCCGCGGGACGCCTGCCTAGCTCTCGCCAGGACTCGAGACAAATCCAATTCAAACCTAATCTAATACTAACAATGAAAGTCGGAATAAAGGTACGAAGTCATATCCATACATAAATATCCAGTCTTACATCACAATTTCAAATTTACAATCACTTTCCCCAAAATATACAACATCCAAAAATGTCTAGTCGAATACAATTAAAACACTAATACAAAAGTGCCTCAAGTCAGCATTTGCTTAACTCCTTCCAATCGGGTTCCTGTTAAGGAAAACAAACTAATGGAATGAGCCAATACTCAGTGAGGCCAAGAAACACACATGCAAACACATAACCCAAGTAGCAACAACAATTACATTGTAGATAAAGCTATCAAGTTCGAATAATTCACACTTCGAATAGGAAAAATAAATGGAAATAATTCAAGGATACTGTAGCTCTCAGGAGCTAAATTCCACGTAGTCAAGTCAAAGTCTTGATCACAGCTCATGTTGACACTCCGTCAACCACATAAGTATCAAATCCGTAGATACACCACTTTTCTTCGAATCCCGTCACTGTTACACCCCCTTACCGGGCCCGCTCATCAAAGTTTTGATAATACTCGAGTATATCATGGCAATACTGTGCGAGTAATGCCGAGCAAGATCTCTCCAATAGATCATGCTCTACGAATATCTCATGGTTTGCTAAGCTTATCGACCAAGCCCATGCTGGCTCGAATCGCAAAGTTAACCAACGAGTTTGGGTTTCCCCCGAATACGAATACGAATACGAATATAAGTCGATGAGCAACGCTCAAATCGACGATTCCAAATAGGAATCACATATACGAATCACAAATACGAATCACATCCACATTACTATGTACAAGTCGAATATGAATTCACATAGCAAAATACGAATATAATTTCGTTCGAAAGAGAACGAGTGTGGTAAAGTACACACTCGTTTCAAAATTTCAAATTCACATAACGGATAAGAAACAGTTAACCACTTAGCAACAAATTCATACACTTGACACTCACTAATCAAAATAAGAGAGTGAGTGCGTAAACAAGCCTTTAGGTGTTCCCCTCGAGATCCTCGTGAAAGTCTTCTTGAGCACCTGAGCAAACAATAGTTATCTATTACACACTATCACTTGAAAATCCTTTCTTATCAAGAGAGGGATTGTACACTTGTACAATCTAGAAAATACCATGGAATGAGGCTTTACTTTCTCAAAATTCAAGATTCTAAAGTAGTATTTATTAAAACAAGGAAAAAACTGATTTCCTTCATTAAGACAAGTTCAAAATGGTCAATTAGTATTGAAGGATAGGGAAGAGTTTCAAAAACTCAATTCCCGTCAAGTTTGAAAATTTCCGATTTGAGGTTCAATTTTTTAAAAATCATATCACACTCTTCATATGTCCAAAATTGGAAAACTTGGTACCGTTAGAAACTACTTCCAAATTAATAAAAGTTCCTAGAAAACATTTTTCCAAGATTCCAAATGGATAACATTCAAAATTCGGCTCAAAGTTGCTGTTTTGGACCATTGAGACAGTTTCTGGGTTGGTTTTTGGCCAACTTTGAAAATTCGGCAAAATTCATACAATACGAACTAGCCTTTGAAATTTGGAACTCAATTAGAGTTACAAACAAAGTTCAAAACAAAACAAGCGGGAAAAGAATTGGAGTTTTGAGCACCATGATATGGCAGCTCAAAGTAACTGAAAAAGTTAGACAGTTAGGCCAAATTCCAGATTTAATTTACGAACGTTGGGACTTTGATTGAACATCAAAACGGACTCGGAATGACACCAAATTTAGTAGTATTACACTACCATATAACGTCTATTCCTCTGTCAAATTTCATAGAAAAATACGTACGGGAAGTCGGTTAACAAAATCACTAAAGTCCCACGAATTTCCAAGGCAAATCTGTCTTTGTATGCAGATTTTCCTTTTCCAAATATTCAGCCAATGAAAACATCTCAAATATGGTTCATTTATGTAGACAATGTCTAAGAAACCTCCAAGATGTATTTGGTAGGTGATTAACACCAAGAATTTCGAAACAACAAGTCCCAATCAAGGTTAAGGCACCAACTAGCCCAAAAAGAGGGTTTTTCAATCCCTGAGTCAGTTTCGAACTTCGGCCACAACTCACTCAATTAAACTTTGAATCAAGCATGGTCAGTGGCGTTGAAAATTAGATTCATAAAGCTACAATTTCTTAGAAGAAATGATTCTCAAAATCTGTCCACAGCTAGCTCATCTTTGAGCATCAATTCGCTACTCAAAACAGAGCTCTCAGTGTAGACGCGAAACAGGATAGTCATGTTCAAATGATTGGTATGGACTATTCAGGTGGAACCAGGATGTGTATTTTCTACTGTTAGAAATCCGGGAATGTCTAGTTTCCAGTGCCATAAACAGTACTCGATTTCGACATCGGAGCAACAAGTTATAGCCAAAACAAGAATACTGCCAGAGCAGTTACGGGAAAAATTTCCAGTTTTGCTGATTTTCGAAAACACATCATTTGACCAACCAAATCATGAAATTTTTTAATGAAACTTCGTACACAACCTATATTACTCATATACATCAGAAAAAAGTCATTAGAACCTCAAAAATTTGCACTAAAGGGCACAAAATTCACAGGGGCAGAATCAGAAAAATTATCCCTTTGACCTCTTTTGGGTTTTCATCCTTAACGTAACTCATTTCTAGTATAACTAGCACTAAACCAACATTAATAACACCATAATTCATCAAATCAGTCCATCCAACCATAGTGGGAATTCATAGAGCCCACATACCAAAATCCAACATAAATAAAGCTACCCACATGCATGAATGAGCTCATAAGTGCACTACTACTTCCATAAATCAAGATTTTCAAGGTTGATCATCACTTTCTTTAGTTGATGAACCAAGCAGAAATTTCGGTCCTCCTTAGCCCAAGAAAAACCATGAAAGCAGCCCTCTTTCCTAGCTTGATGTGGTCTCCAAGTGATTAGCTAAGTGTGATTAAAGTTTGAGGTGATTTGCAGTAAGATTTGAGGTAGAAATAAAGAGTTTTCTTTCCTTTCTTTGCTTTCTTGTTTTGGCTGGCTCTTGAGGTGAGAAATGAGAGTTTCAGCCGTGCACTTGAGGTGAGAAAAGAAGGGTTTTGATCTGGTGTGATGCTTCCATGAGAAACTTAAGAATGTGTGGCCAAAGTTGCTCCAAAAGTCAACTGAGGACAGTGTGCGTATGCGCGCGTTTCGTGCTCGATTCCTCTCGAGTTTGTTTTACTTGTGCTCTAAACCTCTAATGCACTTGTATTCATACTATTATTATTCACTCTTAATGGTCTAAAAATAATGGTTTTAAGTCCCTCAATTAATCGCGCGCGTAAAAATGAGTACTTACGATTTGTGCGCGATAAAGTGGAATTTTCAATAATTTCTTATAACGATAGTATCACTAACTAATAATTGAATACTTAAACATAAAAATACCTATTTCAAGACTAATATACAAGTCTCCAATTTTTTCAAGCTTATTGTATTCTCGAATCGATTATTATTTCCAATCGCGTATTCACTATTCTCACTTTACGAGCTTTCAAAAATTAAATTTTGAAACGAGTCATTTTAAAAATGTAAGTAAGTCATAGTTCCATGTAATTGAGTATAAAGAGGTTGAAATAAAATATTCGAGGCAAACGGGCAATTAAATATTGAAATAAGCTAGTAATAGGGGCTTAAAATAGGAAATTTTGCGAGTCCTCACATAAGTCGAGTTTTAATTCCTCAAATCTCCAATTAATTTTTCTTAATCTACTATTGATCATTCTTACTTCTCCAAAATTAATACACTCTCGATTCAAATATAGTCTCGAAAAACGTGTACTCGTTGTTCCGAACTAAACGAGTTTTCGAAAAGTAAATTTTCTAACCAAACGCTTTAAAAACATAAGAGAGGTGTTTTTCCATATAAATGGATTTTAAGTTGTCAAATTAAATAATTCGGAGAAAAAGAGTGAATAACTATTTAAATAAACCAGTAATATTTGACAAAAATAAGAAAATTTTCGGATCCTCACATTCTTCCCTCCTTAAAAGAATTTCGTCCTCGAAATTCACATTTAGGATAATAGTCATACCCCTTAATAGTCATGCCGTTCAAATCAATCACTAACTTACACTCTCCGATCCATATCTCACAATTTCTATTTAAGCAATTAGTATTCAAACTTTGATTCTATCTTATGAATCTAGGGTTTTGCAAAAAGTGTGCACGGTACTAGGGTCACTGAGAACCTTAGATAGACAAATAAAAGGAAGAATCATACCTCCAATGACTTTAGTAGAATTGAAAACGTGTTGATAGCCTAATGCATAAACCCTAACTGGTGCTTTAGATCGACTTCCTCCAACACTAGACTGCTTAGTGGCTGACTTTTCAGGCCTTTGGGTACTACCTCCTTCTTTTGGTACGGTCGGGCATTTCGATATCTGGTGCTTGGTACTACCACAATAAGCACTTCCCTTGTTTCCCAAAATAATCATTCTCTGTATGGTTGAGCTTGCCACAATAACCACAAACAACTTGGGGAGTCACAGATTGACCACTTGGAGGTGTCCCTCTCGATTGACCTCGTCCATTGCGATCTCCTCTTGATTGAGTCCCTTTTGGTGCGCTAGATATCTCCACTCCACCCGTTCCTTTTCCCTTTTTAAAAGATGGGGTACCCTTATCTGCCTATCCAGAAGGGTTACTAGAAGTGTCTCTTTTCTTAGCGTGAAAGTCTCTAACTTGCAGCCTGACACTCTCGACTCTCTGTGCTTTTTCTAAGACTTCAGTGAACGTAGAGATTTGGGCTGCTGCTAAACCCTCCTGAATCTCCACATTAAGTCCTTGTACAAAGCGCCTTATCCTCCTTCATTCATTAGTCACCAATTCTGGACCATACTTAGAAAGTTTAGTAAATTTCTCTTCATACTCGGCCACACTAGAAGTTCCTTGCCTCAACTTTATAAATTCATCTTCCCTTTTCTCTTGAATCAAGGGTGAAAGAAATTTCTCATTAAATTCCCTCGTGAAATTCTCCCAAGTCCAAGGGGTTTGAGCTCTCTCCCACTTTCCCCTTATCAGGTCCCACCAAACGCGTGCCACTCCCTCAAATTGGAATGCAACAAAATTCACTCACCTATCCTCGGTATAGTCTAAGGCGGCGAATATATTGGTCATTCTCTCTAACCAGTTTTCAGCTGCCTCGGGGTCGGGCTCTCCAGTGAACTTAGGCGGGTTGAATTTAAGGAACCTCTCCAAGGCTCTATCTTCCCCTCTATCCTGGCCCTCAGGTTGGTTAAGTGGCCCTAGTCCCTGTCTCTCAGCTAATCGTTCCAGGATATCAGTCATCCTATTAACGACAGTAGCCATTTGGTTAACCTCTATATTCTCTTGTCCTTGGGTCGGTACAGTTGCCGATCCTTATTCATCCCCTTGAGGTTGGGCTTGCCTAGACCCTCGCCCACAACTTCGTCCACTCTTTCGTCCGTCCATAATTCTAGTGATGCCTAGTGCAAGAAATAAAGGTAGTCACGGGAGAAATTTCTTAAAACAAGAGCTGATCTTGAAAATATCAGAGATAACATTAATTAACATGTATTTACATTTTAAAGTTCATAAAATTAGCAAGTCATAGGGGTAATTACAAAAATACAACACACAGGTGCCACAAAAGTACTTTTAGTCACATACGACTAAATTAAAGTCAAGTGCCTCAAAAGTAGGCCACACAGTCATACAAAAATACAATGGCTTCAGCACTAGCATCACCCCAGCTAATTCGAACTACATCAGTCAAAAAGGGTCTAAATTTTTTTTTCCGTTCATTTCCGACTCATATCAAACACTTGGATCCTATTGAGTTACATCGGACCATCCATCAATTTTTGTCTACCTCTGTCTCTTAGGCTCAACTACATTCCACTTCTCTCTAGTCAATATTTTGGGACGCTTGCCTAGCTCTCGCCAGGACTCGAGACAAATCTAATTCAAACCTAATCTAATACTAACAATGAAAGTCGGAATAAAGGTACGAAGTCATATCCTACATAAATATCCAGTTTTACATCACAATTTCAAATTTACAATCACTTTCCCCAAAATATACAACATCCAAAAATGTCTAGTTGATTGCAATTAAAACACTAATACAAAAGTGCCTTAAGTCAGCATTTGCTTAACTCCTTCCAATCGGGTTCCTGTTAAGGAAAACAAACTAATGGAATGAGCCAATACTCAGTGAGGCCAAGAAACACACATGCAAACACATAACCCAAGTAGCAACAACAATTACATTGTAGATAAAGCTATCAAGTTCGAATAATTCACACTTCGAATAGGAAAAATAAACGGAAATAATTCAAGGATACTGTAGCTCTCAGGAGTTAAATTCCATGTAGTCAAGTCAAAGTCTTGATCACAGCTCATGTTGACACTCCGTCAACCACATAAGTATCAAATCCGTATATACACCACTTTTCTTCGAATCCCGTCACTGTTACACCCCCTTACCGGGCCCGCTCATCAAAGTTTTGATAATACTCGAGTATATCATGGCAATACTATGCGAGTAATGCCGAGCAAGATCTCTCCAATGGATCATGCTATACGAATATCTCATGGTTTGCTAAGCTTATCGACCAAACCCATGCTGGCTCGAATCGTAAAGTTAACCAACGAGTTTGGGTGTCCCCCGAATACGAATACGAATACGAATATAAGTCGATCAGCAATGCTCAAATCGACGATTCCAAATAAGAATCACATATACGAATCACAAATACGAATCACATCCACATTACTATGTACAAGTCGAATATGAATTCACGTAGCAAAATACGAATATAATTTCGTTCGAAAGAGAATGAGTGCGGTAAAGTACATACACTCGTCTCAAAATTTCAAATTCACATAACGGATAAGAAACAGTTAACCACTAAGCAACAAATTCATGCACTTGACACTCATCAATCAAAATAAGAGAGTGAGTGCGTAAACAAGCCTTTAGGTGTTCCTCTCGAGATCCTCGTGAAGGTCTTCTTGAGCGCCTGAGCAAACAATAGTTATCTATTACACACTATCACTTGAAAATCCTTTCTTATCAAGAGAGGGATTGTACACTTGTACAATCTAGAAAATACCATGGAATGGGGCTTTACTTGCTCAAAATTCAAGGTTCTAAAGTAGTATTTATTAACACAAGGAAAAAATTGATTTCCTTCATGAAGACAAGTTCAAAATGGTCAATTAGTATTGAAGGATAGGGAAGAGTTTCAAAAACTCAATTCCCGTCAAGTTTGAAAATTTCCGATTTGAGGTTCAATCTTTGAAAAATCGTATCACACTCTTCGTATGTCCAAAATTGGAAAACTTGGTGCCGTTAGAAACTACTTCCAAAGTACTAAAAGTTCCTAGAAAGCATTTTTCCAGGATTTCAAATGGATAACATTCAAAATTCGGATCAAAGTTGCTGTTTTGGACCATTGAGACAGTTTCTGGGTTGGTTTTTGGTCAACTTTGAAAATTCGGCAAAATTCACACAATGCGAACTAGCCTTTGAAATTTGGAACTCAATTAGAGTTACAAACAAAGTTCAAAACAAAATAAGCAAGACAAGAATTGGAGTTTTGAGCACCAAGATATGGCATCTCAAATTTACTGAAAAAGTGAGACCGTTAGGCCAAATTCCAGATTTAATTCACGAACGTTGGGACTTTGATTGAACATCGAAACGGACTCGGAATGGGACCAAATTTAGCATTATTACACTAGCATATAAGGGATTTTCCTATTTCAAATTTCATAGAAAAATACATACGGAAATTCGGTTAACAAAATCACTAAAGTCCCACGAATTTCCAAGGCAAAGCTGTCTTTGTATGCAGATTTTCCTTTTCCAAATATTCGGCCAATGAAAACATCTCAAATATGGTTCATTTATGTAGGTAATGTCTAAGAAACCTCCAAAATGTGTTTGGTAGGTGATTAACACCGAAAATTTCGAAACAACAAGTCCCAATCAAGGTTAAGGCATCAACTAGCCCAAAAAGAGGGTTTTTCAATCCCTAAGTCAGTTTCGAACTTCGGCCACAACTCACTCAATTCAACTTGGAATCAAGCGTGGTTAGTGGCGTTGAAAACTAGATTCATAAAGATACAATTTCTTAGAAGAAATCATTTTCAAATTCTGTCCACATCTAGCTCATCTTTGAGCATCAATTCGCTGCTCAAAACAGAGCTCCCAGTGTAGACGCGAAACAGGATAGTCATGTTCAAATGATTGGTATGGACTACTCAGGTGGAACCAGGATGTGTATTTTATACCGTTAGAAATCTGGGAATATCTAGTTTCCAGTTTCGAAAATGGCACTCGATTTTGACATCAGAGCAAAAAGTTATAGCCAAAACAAGAACACTGCCAGAGCAGTTACGGGAAAAATTTCCAGTTTTACTGATTTCCAAAAACACATCATTTGGCCAACCAAATCATGAAATTTTTTAATGAAACTTCGTATGCAACCTATATTACTCATATAAATCAGAAACAAGTCATTAGAACCTTAAAAATTTGCACTAAAGTGCACGAAATTCACAGGGGCAGAATCGGAAAAATTCTCCCTTTGACCTCTTTTGGGTTTTCATCCTTAACATCACTCATTTCTATTATAACTAGCACTAAATCAACATTAATAACAACATAATTAATCAAATCAGTCCATCCAACCATAGAGGAAATTCATAGAGCCCACACACCAAAATCCAACATAAATAAAGCTGTCCACATGCATGCATGGGCTCATAAGTGCACTACTACTTTCATAAATCAAGATTTTCAAGGTTGATCATCACTTTCTTTAGTTGATGAACCAAGCAGAAATTTCGGTCCTCCTTAGCCCAAGAAAAACCATGAAAGCAGCCCTCTGTCCTAGCTTGATGTGGTCTCCAAGTGATTAGCTAAGTGTGGTTAAAGTTTGAGGTGATTTGGAGTAAGATTTGAGGTAGAAATAAAGATTTTTCTTTCCTTTCTTTTCTTTCTTGTTTTGGACGGCTTTTGAGGTGAGAAATGCGAGTTTGAGTCGTGCACTTGAGGTGAGAAAAGAAGGGTTTTGATCTGGTGTGATGCTTCCATGAGAAGTTTAAGAATGTGTGGCCAAAATTGCTCCAAAAGTCAACTAAGGATAGTGCACGTACGCGCGCGTTTCGTGCTCGATTCCTCTCGAGTTCGTTTTACTTGTGCTCTAAACCTCTAATGCACTTGTATTTGCACTATTATTATTCACTCTTAATGGTTTAAAAATAATGGTTTTAAATCCCTCAATTAATCGCGCGTGTAAAAACGCGTACTTCTGATTTGTGCGCGATAAAGTGGAATTTTCAAGAATTTCTTATAACGATAGTATCACTAACTAATAATTGAGTACTTAAACATAAAAATACCTATTTCAAGACTAATGTACAAGTTTCCAATTTTTTCAAGCTTATTGTATCCTCGAATCGATTATTATTTCCAATCGTGTATTCACTATTCTCACTTTACGAGCTTTCAAAAATTAAATTTTGAAACGAGTCATTTTAAAAATATAAGTAAGTCATAGTTCCATGTAATTGAGTATAAAGAGGTTGAAATAAAATATTCGAGGCAAACGGGCAATTAAATATTGAAATAAGCTAGTAATAGGGGCTTAAAATAGGAAATTTTGCAAGTCCTCACATAAGTCGAGTTTTAATTTCTCAAATCTTCAATTAATTTTTCTTAATCTACTATTGATCATTCTTACTTCTCCAAAATTAATACACTCTCGATTCAAATATAGTCTGGAAAAACGTGTACTCGTTGTTCCGAACTAAACGAGTTTTCGAAAAGTAAATTTTCTAACAAAACGCTTTAAAAACATAAGAGAGGCGTTTTTCCATATAAATGGATTTTAAGTAGTCAAATTAAATAATTCGGAGAAAAAGAGTAAATAACTATTGTAACAGCCCCACTTTCCCCTAAGGCGAACCAAAGGGGTGAGCGGACTGCCTGCCCAGCTCTCGCCAGGACTCACGATGCAGACTCGAACTATCTATAGCGATCCGGAACTTACGAACGAGCGTAAACGAGTCAAAATGGTAAAATATCCCAAAATAAAAGAATGAAATCCGGAGTCGGCCATGAATAGTGACCGACCCGACAGAACCCAACCGGAATAGCCAACAAACATTCACATCTGAACTTTAGCGTTTACAAATCAAAATGACATACAAAAGTTTTCAAATTTGCCAAATCAAAAGAGAAAACGCCCCAAAAGTACACTTAGGGTTTTAATACATGAGCTATACAAAAGATATGTTCAACTAGCTCAATTTGGCAGCCATTTGTCAAATCCAGACCAAAAGGGTTTATTTTCCTGTAAGGAAAACAAAAGGAACAGAAAGGGGTGAGCTTGCGCTCAATGAGGTACCAAACAGATAGAATTAAAATCATGGTATTTCACATTTATCAAATCAGGTACACATGTCAGAGGTAAAGCAAAAGAACCAATGATTCAAATCAGAAGGATACGGGTGGCTCTCAGGAGCCAAATTTCCAGCGCAGTACTTGATCCAAACCGGTTGACTCTCCGTCAACGTATATAGAACCAATGCGTCCGTAGACCCCTCTTTACTCCGAATTCCGTCCACCAAACACCCCTTTACCGGGCCCGCTCACCGTAACCGAACAGAAATGGTAATACTCGAGTATACCCGGAATCAAGGGTCTCGATACCCAAAATCCCCGAACAGACTACCGTGGTTCGTTATCTAATCGTCCAGGCCCTTGCCGGCCCGACTCGAATAACTTAGCCACAGGATTGAGCTCATAGGTCATAGAAATCCGAACAGATGCAGACACAGATAACGGATTCAAATTTTGCATAGTAAATTGGCATATGAACAGACTAGAGAACGAGTGTGATAAAGTACACCCTCGTCTCGAACAAATAAACAGATTGCAGAGCAGAAATCAAGTTAAACAGCAATGGAGGGGAGTGGTACACTCACCGGCTCAACTTCAAAAGTTTTCACTTCAGATTGGCCTTAATCGCCAAGAAACCCTAAAATAATCAAAGTAAACCAATTGAAGGTTTCACATCCATAATCGAGTAACCACAATGCACATGAGGCTCGACTACTAGTCGTATGCCTCGCCAAATAATTACTAATGCAAGGGTGGAAAACATGATTTTCTTGGAAACAAAAAGGTAACATTGAAGACTTAGGCGCAAACAACCCAAAAGCCTTTCATTTCCACCAAAAGGCAAATCCAACTTAAAGGAACCAAACGGCCTAGAAAATCGGGCAGCACCTCCCCTAAACTTCTTACTTTTCCAGCCATTAAGGCTTCATTATTTTTCTTCAATCACAACCCAACAACACACACATAAGCATTTCATGTCAAGAGCCGTTCCATAGGCTCACAATATCATAAAACAAGAAACCATACCGAGCCATAAACAACACCAATTCACAACCCCAATAGGGTTTTATAAACATATACAAGCATGAAAGCAAACCAGAAATTAAGAAAGGGCTTTAACCTAAGCCTTGATAAGAAAACCGGATTTGACCTCATAATGCGGTAATGGCACAACTCTCACTACAAATGTCGGATGGGGGTGTAAGACCCACCATTTCGAATCCAAGAAACAGAGCTACAACAATGTAGAAGGCCTCTCAGTCTAAATCCTAGCACAACTAGGTCAAAAGTGCCAAATACCAAACCAGAATTACCAAAACAGGTTTGCAAAACACACAAAACTGTAATACGTCAATCTCAGCCTACACAGGTCCAAATGCCGAAATTCCAAAGGCATAAGTTAGCTAAAACATCCAGCTACATTTACTCAGAAGACACCAACTTCAAAATCCAAACCAATTCCAGTCAAAACAGGCAATTACTATCGCAGTTCGGACATTCTGTGCACCAAAAACAGCAACAGTAAAAACGGCATAACTCTCTCTATACTACTCAAAATGCCCTGAAATTTTGCAGACACACTAAACTCATCAATACCTACAACTTTCATGTTTTGAGCAAAGTCCAATTCGGCCTCTAGCTATGACCTAAAATTTCGGACAGAATAGGGGTTCATGAACCCTAACTTTTCACAATTCCATTCAAATCCAAAATTGATTGCATTTATCAACAATTCACACCCACTAGAGTCAAAGCCCCTTATTACAAACCATCAAAAACAACCACACCATCAAGATCATATGAAACCAGAAAATTCATCATAAAATGGAAAACTTCACCAAATCAAGCCAAACCAAGAAATAAATCATATATTCCAACACTCAAGCCACTTCTAAGCATACTATAACCATCATTAGGTGTAGTAGAGTGTTCTAGCATCACTTACCAAGTAACAAGAGAGATAGAGAGGTTGGCCACCTTAGAGCTTCAAAACAACTTCACTAATACACTTACAAGCACTAGAAGAAAGGTTTTTATGGAGTAGAATCTAGTGTAGGCTTTTGTTCTTGCAAGATTGAGTGAAATGGAAGCTTGAGAGTTGAAGAAATTTCCTTTCTTCTTGAGCTTAGAGAGCCGGCCACCAAGGAGAGAAAAATGGTGAATTTTGTGAATTTTTGAGATATTTATTTAATTGGGTCAAAAGTCAAAAAAATGTCAAAAGGTGAATAGTATTTCTTATGTCAAATCCAATGGCTAGGTGACACTTGTCACCACCATAAATGCATTCTTATCTTTCTTTTCTCTCTCACATCAATCACTTCACACACACTACTTATCTCTTCACACCCGATAAATTTTACACAGTATCCGAAACTTAACCTTATTGGCCGAATTTTTCCGAACTTATCGCACTAGTGGGTCCCACATCCAATAGATATTCTTAATTTTCTAAAATTTCACCAATACTAGAAAAATCATCTTAAAACTATAACTGCTCATAAAATCCACTAAGAAAATATTTCTAAGCCAGAAAATGCAGAAAACATGCAATTAAGGGGAAAAACCCTAGGAAAAAAAATTAGGGCAATACGGGTTCTCACACTCTCTCCCCCTTAAAGAAATTTCGCCCTCGAAATTTTCTCACCAACACCGTTTATATCTTAATCAAGAGTGATCAGGCTTAACAATACTCGAATAGACCACGCGAAGTTCCATGGAATCACATTTCTAGTTCGCCCAAGTCCTTTTTAACCTAGGCTCTCATCTCTTCCGTATCCGGGCACAAGAATCCCATCTAAGATAATTCACAACTCGAGCCGGCCGGTCCCAAGAGTAAACCATCCTTAGTAAAGATTCCTACCCGACATACATACCTAGTTTCCTCGAGTCCCATGATAATGATTCGCACACTTATCACATGCCCGGTTCATAACTTACGCTCAAACGAGCACTTAGACATATTCATGAAATTAGGACCACAACACCACTTGGCCCAGTCTCACTCCGCGCAGAGACCACGCGAAGTGGCTCTGATACCACTTGTAACAGCCCCACTTTCCCCTAAGGCGAACCAAAGGGGTGAGCGGACTGCCTGCCCAGCTCTCGCCAGGACTCACGATGCAGACTCGAACTATCTATAGCGATCCGGAACTTACGAACGAGCGTAAACGAGTCAAAATGGTAAAATATCCCAAAATAAAAGAATGAAATCCGGAGTCGGCCATGAATAGTGACCGACCCGACAGAACCCAACCGGAATAGCCAACAAACATTCACATCTGAACTTTAGCGTTTACAAATCAAAATGACATACAAAAGTTTTCAAATTTGCCAAATCAAAAGAGAAAACGCCCCAAAAGTACACTTAGGGTTTTAATACATGAGCTATACAAAAGATATGTTCAACTAGCTCAATTTGGCAGCCATTTGTCAAATCCAGACCAAAAGGGTTTATTTTCCTGTAAGGAAAACAAAAGGAACAGAAAGGGGTGAGCTTGCGCTCAATGAGGTACCAAACAGATAGAATTAAAATCATGGTATTTCACATTTATCAAATCAGGTACACATGTCAGAGGTAAAGCAAAAGAACCAATGATTCAAATCAGAAGGATACGGGTGGCTCTCAGGAGCCAAATTTCCAGCGCAGTACTTGATCCAAACCGGTTGACTCTCCGTCAACGTATATAGAACCAATGCGTCCGTAGACCCCTCTTTACTCCGAATTCCGTCCACCAAACACCCCTTTACCGGGCCCGCTCACCGTAACCGAACAGAAATGGTAATACTCGAGTATACCCGGAATCAAGGGTCTCAATACCCAAAATCCCCGAACAGACTACCGTGGTTCGTTATCTAATCGTCCAGGCCCTTGCCGGCCCGACTCGAATAACTTAGCCACAGGATTGAGCTCATAGGTCATAGAAATCCGAACAGATGCAGACACAGATAACGGATTCAAATTTTGCATAGTAAATTGGCATATGAACAGACTAGAGAACGAGTGTGATAAAGTACACCCTCGTCTCGAACAAATAAACAGATTGCAGAGCAGAAATCAAGTTAAACAGCAATGGAGGGGAGTGGTACACTCACCGGCTCAACTTCAAAAGTTTTCACTTCAGATTGGCCTTAATCGCCAAGAAACCCTAAAATAATCAAAGTAAACCAATTGAAGGTTTCACATCCATAATCGAGTAACCACAATGCACATGAGGCTCGACTACTAGTCGTATGCCTCGCCAAATAATTACTAATGCAAGGGTGGAAAACATGATTTTCTTGGAAACAAAAAGGTAACATTGAAGACTTAGGCGCAAACAACCCAAAAGCCTTTCATTTCCACCAAAAGGCAAATCCAACTTAAAGGAACCAAACGGCCTAGAAAATCGGGCAGCACCTCCCCTAAACTTCTTACTTTTCCAGCCATTAAGGCTTCATTATTTTTCTTCAATCACAACCCAACAACACACACATAAGCATTTCATGTCAAGAGCCGTTCCATAGGCTCACAATATCATAAAACAAGAAACCATACCGAGCCATAAACAACACCAATTCACAACCCCAATAGGGTTTTATAAACATATACAAGCATGAAAGCAAACCAGAAATTAAGAAAGGGCTTTAACCTAAGCCTTGATAAGAAAACCGGATTTGACCTCATAATGCGGTAATGGCACAACTCTCACTACAAATGTCGGATGGGGGTGTAAGACCCACCATTTCGAATCCAAGAAACAGAGCTACAACAATGTAGAAGGCCTCTCAGTCTAAATCCTAGCACAACTAGGTCAAAAGTGCCAAATACCAAACCAGAATTACCAAAACAGGTTTGCAAAACACACAAAACTGTAATACGTCAATCTCAGCCTACACAGGTCCAAATGCCGAAATTCCAAAGGCATAAGTTAGCTAAAACATCCAGCTACATTTACTCAGAAGACACCAACTTCAAAATCCAAACCAATTCCAGTCAAAACAGGCAATTACTATCGCAGTTCGGACATTCTGTGCACCAAAAACAGCAACAGTAAAAACGGCATAACTCTCTCTATACTACTCAAAATGCCCTGAAATTTTGCAGACACACTAAACTCATCAATACCTACAACTTTCATGTTTTGAGAAAAGTCCAATTCGGCCTCTAGCTATGACCTAAAATTTCGGACAGAATAGGGGTTCATGAACCCTAACTTTTCACAATTCCATTCAAATCCAAAATTGATTGCATTTATCAACAATTCACACCCACTAGAGTCAAAGCCCCTTATTACAAACCATCAAAAACAACCACACCATCAAGATCATATGAAACCAGAAAATTCATCATAAAATGGAAAACTTCACCAAATCAAGCCAAACCAAGAAATAAATCATATATTCCAACACTCAAGCCACTTCTAAGCATACTATAACCATCATTAGGTGTAGTAGAGTGTTCTAGCATCACTTACCAAGTAACAAGAGAGATAGAGAGGTTGGCCACCTTAGAGCTTCAAAACAACTTCACTAATACACTTACAAGCACTAGAAGAAAGGTTTTTATGGAGTAGAATCTAGTGTAGGCTTTTGTTCTTGCAAGATTGAGTGAAATGGAAGCTTGAGAGTTGAAGAAATTTCCTTTCTTCTTGAGCTTAGAGAGCCGGCCACCAAGGAGAGAAAAATGGTGAATTTTGTGAATTTTTGAGATATTTATTTAATTGGGTCAAAAGTCAAAAAAATGTCAAAAGGTGAATAGTATTTCTTATGTCAAATCCAATGGCTAGGTGACACTTGTCACCACCATAAATGCATTCTTATCTTTCTTTTCTCTCTCACATCAATCACTTCACACACACTACTTATCTCTTCACACCCGATAAATTTTACACAGTATCCGAAACTTAACCTTATTGGCCGAATTTTTCCGAACTTATCGCACTAGTGGGTCCCACATCCAATAGATATTCTTAATTTTCTAAAATTTCACCAATACTAGAAAAATCATCTTAAAACTATAACTGCTCATAAAATCCACTAAGAAAATATTTCTAAGCCAGAAAATGCAGAAAACATGCAATTAAGGGGAAAAACCCTAGGAAAAAAAATTAGGGCAATACGGGTTCTCACAACTATTTAAATAAACCAGTAATATTTGACAAAAATAAGAAAATTTTCGGATCCTCACACTCCGTCCACCATCCAAACCCCTTACCGGGCCCGAACTCCAAGATAAACACTGGTGGTAATACTCGAGGAGATAACACTCCACTCGACAACACTAGATACCCATGGTTCGTTATCTAATCGACCAAGCCCTTGCCGGCTCGATTCGGTTAACTATACAGTGGGGTTTGGGTCCCCAAGAAGTCGATGAGATATCATCTCCAATCGACTGAATCAAAATAAAAGTACGGAGACGTGAATGAGAGGCACTTTCCACTCACATTGAGTGTGGTACATGCTGCCGCTCAGCACTTACAAGTCAAGTACAAGTATATCAAGTCAATTGCAACAATAAACAAGTATATATCATATTAGGGCAAGTGCGATAAAGTACACTCTTGCCCTATCAAACAAATTACATATCATTAAATCACATTGGTCAAGTATTGAAAACAAGTGTCCAGTTCAATCAGGTATTTGGAAGCACTCACCAAAAAAAGATGCGGTGCCTTTATGGGTTACGTTCGGGTATTACTCCGTGTGTGGAGTCCAAATTTGCAATAAAACATTGTTTAAGAACTTTTGAAAGTAACTAAGGTTCAAAACTTAAACATTTCGTTTAACGAGAATCACATAATTGAAACTTATTTGGAGAATATTTGTAAACTCATGCTCGCTCTTAAAACGGTGAAACTTTAAAGTGATTAACCTTTGAAATTTGAAACTAATATATTTCTATTAGTCGTTACTTTGATTTTTCAAGGGTACAAGTTTTAGCCGAATTCTAACTTTAAACCTTTATGAAAGAAAACTTAAATATCCTAGACGATTCAAGGGATATTTGTTCCTGAATTCGTACTCAAGTTGCGAGTACCTCTACCTAACCCTCGAATGTAAATTTGGGCAGCACGCCCTTTGCGTTTACCTATTTTTCAGCCATTTATGGCTTCATTATTTTTTCTCAATTCAACCCCAAAACACATACAAATAATCTCATCACAATAGCTGTTCAATAGGCTCAAAATCATCCAAGTACAACACAAGCGTAATAATCCAATCGGAAATCAAGTTTTGAAGGCAAAAGACTAAATGGCAGATTCGACATCTTATAACATTTTCGTCACAACTAGAGTTATGTTTATTGGATAGCTATGAACTTTATACCATTTCTAAGCTAAGAAAAGGGCTACAACTTTCATGAAGACAACTCAATCCAGTTCACAATTGATCCAGGTCGAAAGTACAGATTACAGAACCAGAATGTCCTTGTCAGTATGGTTGTCAGTACTGAATTCAAATAACAATAACTCAGGCTACACAATGCCGTTTGAGGCATTTTTAGATGCATTGGAAAGCTGAAACATAGGGCTAAAAGTTTCATGTTTTGGCCAAAGTCTGATTTGATATGGATCAAGGTGAAAAGCGAAGCCAAAAGTGTGAGATCACAAAACTGTCCGCAAAATGAAGCTTTTGGCAGTTAGGGGTATTCTGGTCATTTCATTTACTACAGTGGTCAGATTGAGTTGAAAGTTTACAGACAGCTATATAACATCAATTTCTACAACTTTCATGTTTTAACCTAAGCCTAATTCGGCCTCTAACATGCACAAATAAAGCTGGTCAGAACAGGGCAGTTTCACTCCTTAAATCTGGAATTTAGTGCATTCAAGGTCTAACCTTCACATTTCTAGCTTAAACCACTACTTCAACTTCCTATACAAGATTATAGACATCATATTCTATTTAAACAAGAAGAAATACCACTGAAAAATTCAAAACCCTAACTCACAAATGTGGCGACCCCACTTCCCCCTAAGGCGAACCAGAGGGTTGGCGGGCCGTCTGCCTAGCTCTCGCCAGGACTCACGCAAGAATTCTAGCCCAAATCCTTCCAAAGTATAGCCTAAGCTATTACAATATTGATCCACCAAAATAGACCAATAACCAAGACCACATTAACTTCAGAGATAATAGCACTTTAAGATAGCGACTCGCCGATTCTTAAATACTTTACGCGTTACAAACCACGGAATAAAGTCAAACAATCCCATTTAACAAATTCATACAAGCCAAATACATTCTTACAAGCCAAGTAACAAAAACCATGGTTTGTACTTTTCCAGCTTCAAGTGGCAACCCAAAACAAAGCTACACTGTTTAACTCGAATTACATTCATAACGAGTAAAGTAGATTTTAGATCTTTCTCACATGCCAAGACCAAAATTCATAAAAATAGTTGGAAACTTCACCATTTCCTTCATACGGCCAACCTGGAAAAAAAATTCCAGCAACTCTCCTCTCACGGTCTCACCCAAAATTTCAACTTTTCCCCTTAATCTCTTCAACTAAACTTCACTTAACCCATAGAGCTAACAAATTACATGCATTACCATACATAAACTTCCATTTTACTGGAATCACAAGCTGCAAGACAAACATGTAATCTCTCGGTTCCTTATCCTAGGTCCAGCTTCCATATTTTTTTCTTATCAAAATTCCCTTTAGCCAAATATTATTATTCACGGCTAAAAACCAACAAGCAGCCCGTATTTCAGTTACATGCATGATCGAATAAACAGCTATCTAGCAAATTTGATCAAAAACCAGGTTCGGATGCCATCAAAAGTCACCATCGAACCAGAAATTCATCAAGTTCCTCTCGATTGACTTGCATGTAACCAGATTTTATATCCCTTCAATTTCCTTGCTTAAACAAGGCTAACTAACCTCATGCAAAGCTTAATCACCCAGTTTTTGGTTAGTTAAAAAAAAACACAATTGAACTCAGATTATCACAAATTGGCCAATTAAAACTGTAATATCCAGCCCAAGCTCTCGGCAAACCCAAATTCATTCAAAACCAGATTTCTTGTACTTAATTCTTCATCCAACCGCACAACTCTCACATGCATGTCCCTAAACAGCTTCATCAACCAATAAACAACTAGTCTAAGTCCAGAACTTACCTCAGTTTGAAGCTCAACACACACGACTTAGCAGCTGCAATATTTCTCTCCTCTCGGCTTTGCTCACGCACGCGAGGATGGTTGATCTGAGTTCAGTGGTTGCAGCTGTGGTGGTTGTGATTGAATTGATCACGGCTGGTTGAGGGTGAAGAATGAAATGGCAGCTCTCGGTGGTTGCGGAGGAAGTAATGAAGCTCGCATGGTTATCTCTTGCTCTCACCCTCTCTCGGACAGCTCAAGGTTCGCAACTCGCACAGCTCTCTCTCTGGTTTCCTCTCATCGATGATACCAAGGCAGGGAATGGAGTGAAATGGAATGGTGTTGTGAGTTGAGGTGGTAGAATGGAAATGAGTTGCGGATGAGAAAGGTGGAGTGTTTGAGAGGATAAAAGGAAATGCAGTCCGGCAGAGAATGGGAATGTTCTGATTTGAAGAGTGGCCAATGGAGCTCGGATGGTTGCATGGTAATTTTTCCGAAATTGTGGAGGGCCAATTTTGTCTTTTCACATTTCATCCAAATTTCCACTCAAGTCCTCAATCCTACTCTAATTCCAAAATTTACCCCGAATGTAATTTGAATGCCTACTAGTATACTCGTCTCGCAAAAATTAAACTATCGAGATTCAACGTCCTAAATATAATTATAAGGTTTTTGACCTAAGTTATTTCTGTCTTAATTCTAGGTTTCCATTAACATCTAACGTTATTAACACTTAAAATTAGCTATTGAAATTCAAGGAATTAATATTAAAGCAGTAAAATACTCTACATCATGAAATATTAATTTAACTTAGCAAGATTCAAGTAACTTAGTATTTGCACAATTAACTTATTTATATATAAAAATTATGGTCACATACTTATTTAAAAACCAACAATAGTAACGGTTATTAAGAGTCTAAAATGCAAATGCAATATGTATATGTTATTATTATTATTATTTTTTTTTTCAAGGTTTTCACATCCTCCCCCCCCCCTTAAAATGAATTTTGTCCTCAAAATTCTCACCTTCTAATAAAATAACTCGGGGTACTTTTTCTGCATAACCTCTTCCAGTTCCCAAGTTGCTTCCTCTATTTCATGATTTTTCCATAGAATCTTCACCAAAGGAATTTTCTTATTTCGCAATTCCTTCACTTCTCTTTCCAAAACCTTAACTGGTCCTTCCTCATAAGTTAATGACTCATCCACTTCAATACCTTCTAATTGCAGCACGTGGCTTGGATCGGGGTGATATTTCTTGAGCATAGAAACATGAAATACATTGTGAATCTTGGCCATGCTCGAAGGCAATTGCAGTTGATACGCCACCTTTCCGATTCGTTTCAAAATTTCAAAGGGTCCAATATACCTCGTCTTTAGCTTTTTACCCTTTTTGGACACTACTCCGCCCTTCACGGGTTTAACTCTTAGAAAAACTTTGTCTCCTACTTCAAATTCCAGATCTTTCCTCCTTGTGTCGGTGTAGCTCTTTTGTCGACTCTGGGCAGTTTGAAGCCTTTCTCTAATTACTTTCACTTTCTGATGAGCTTCCTCCATCCAAGGTATAACCGTTGGATCCAAAATTCTCTTCTCTCCTACTTCATTCCAATGAATCGGAGATCGACACCTTCTCCCATACAATGCCTCATACGGTGCCATTTGAATTGACGCATGATAACTATTATTATAGGCAAATTCTACTAAGGCCATATACTGGCTCTATTTACCTCCAAAATCCAATATACACGACCTCAGCATATCCTCCAAAGTCTGAATTGTTCTTTCCGACTGCCCGTCGGTTTGGGGATGGTACGCAGTACTAAATTTCAACTTGGTCCCCAATGACTCTTGAAATTTCTGCCAGAAACGCGAGACAAACCTTGGATCTCGATCAGACACAATACTTATAGGGATACCATGCAATCTCATGATCTCTTCTGTGTACAACTTGGCCAATTTCTCTAAAGAAAAACTCATGCTTACAGGTAGAAAATGTGCGGACTTGGTAAGCCTGTCAACTATTACCCAGACCGCATCAAATCCTTTTTGACTTCGAGGCAACCCCGTTACAAAATCCATGGTTATGTGGTCCCACTTCCATTCAGGGATTTCTAGTGGCTGCAATAAACCAGAAGGTTTCTGATGTTCAGCTTTTACTTGCTGGCATATCAGACATTTTTGTACAAACTTTGCCACGTCCTTTTTCAAACCGTCCCACCAGTATGATTCCTTCACATCATGATACATTTTGTTCACTCCTGGGTGTATGGTATACCTCGATCGATGTGACTCTTCTAAAATTTCTTTCATTAATTCTTCATCAACTGGAACCACAATTCGATCTTGAAACCTTAATTCTCCTTCAGACCCTAGTTTAAAATCTAGGTTTTCTCCGTTTTGCACTTTTTTCAACCTTTTCTGGATCGTGGGGTCCGTTTTCTGTGCCTCTTTAATACGCTCCATCAACGGTGATTTCAATGACAAGTTTCCAAATAAAATCTTCAATCTCTCCAAACGAGGGTTCCAACTACTAACCTCCTCTAGCATATCCCATTCTTTTACCATTAACCCCGCTACTTGAGCCTTTCTACTTAAAGCGTCTGCTACCACGTTGGCTTTTCCTGGGTGGTAGTTTATTGAACAATCATAATCCTCCAAAAATTCTACCCATCGCCTTTGTCTCAAATTCAATTCCTTTTGGGAAAACAAGTACTTAAGGCTCTTGTGGTCCGTATAAACCTCAAAGGTCACACCGTACAAGTAATGTCTCCATTTCTTTAAGGCAAAGATCACTGCGGCCAACTCTAGGTCATGCGTTGGGTAATTTTGCTCGTGAAACTTCAATTTTCTAGAGGCGTAGGCAACTACCTTACCCTTTTGCATTAGTACGCATCCTAGACCTTCCCTAGAGGCATCAGAGTATACGACATAACCTTCTGCTCCGTCAGGCAAAGCCAACACAGGAGCTGATGTTAAGCGCCTTTTTAACTCTTGAAAGCTTGACTCGCACTTTGAGGTCCAGATAAACTTGTTACCTTTCTTGGTCAGTTCGGTCATAGGTCCAGCAATCTTCGAAAAATCCTTGATAAACCTCCTATAGTAACCTGCTAAACCCAAGAAACTTCTAACCTCTGTTGGAGTTTCTGGCTGTTTCCACATTGTGACTGCCTCAACTTTTGCCAGATCTACGGCAATTCCATCTTTAGAAACCTTATGTCCTAGAAAAGATATCTCTTCCAGCCAAAACTCACACTTACTGAATTTGGCATACAACTTATGCTCTCTTAATATCTGCAAAACTATCTCCAAGTGCTTAACATGTTCCTCTCGAGTCTTAGAGTATATCAAAATATCATCGATGAAAACCACTACGATGATCCAGATACTTCTTAAAAACTCGCTGCATCAAATCCATGAAAGCAGCTGGTGCATTAGTTAATCCAAATGGCTTGACTGCAAATTCAAAATGTCCATATCTTGTATTAAAGGCAGTCTTGGGTATGTCTTCCTTCTTAATTTTCAATTGGTAATACCCTTGCCTCAAGTCCAGCTTAGAGAAAACTACAGATCCTTGCAGCTGATCAAATAAGCTATCGATCAAAGGTAGAGGGTACTTGTTCTTAATTGTAACCTCGTTTAACCCTCGGTAATCGATACATAACCTCAAGCTTTCGTCCTTTTTCTTGACAAATAGAACGGGTGCGCCCCATGGTGAGTCACTTTCTCTAACGAAACCTTTCTCCAGTAGGTCCTGCAGTTGAATTTTCAACTCTTTTAGCTCTGCAGAAGCCATTCGGTACGGAGTCTTAGAAATCGGAGCCGTTCCCGGCACCAAGTCAATCTTGAACTCCACTTCTCTCTCCTGCGGTAATGTTTTTAGTTCTTCGGGAAAAATATCTGGAAATTCCCGTACCCCTGGTACATCTTCTAACTTCACCTGGTCACTGGGAGCGTTAATCAGAAAAGCTAAGAAACCTTGCGCTCCTTTATACAACATTTTTCTTGCCCGAATTCCCGAAATCATGGCAGTTGATGCTAACCTACCTTTCACATCCAATTTCAGGGTTGCTTCCCCAGGAATCCAAAATTTTACCACTTTTGCTCTACAATCAAGCTTAGCATGGTAACGAGCTAGGAAATCCATTCCTATGATAACATCATACCCTTTTATGTCCAAACTGACTAGGTCTACTAGCATCTTACGCTCTCCCACCCAGAATTCGCAGTTCTTATAGGCCAGGCTAGTGATTATACTCTTATTACCCATAGGTGTCCTAACTTCAAGATCGAAGGGTAATTTAACAGGTTGCATATCAATTCCGGACATAAAAGTTGGATTCACAAATGAATGAGTTGCACCTGGATCAATTAGTACTCTAGCTAATCGATGAAAAATTGGAAGAGTACCTTCCACAACTTCCGAGGAATCAGGTACAGGTTGGTCCTCTATAGCGTACACCCTGGCAGGAACTTTCGGCCTATTTCCTCCAGAATTGGCTGGTCTAGCATTCAGGGTACCATCGTCTTGCATTTTTGGGCAACCGGAAATATGGTGCTCACTGCTTCCGTACCTCAATCACTTTCCTTGTTTCTTCTAGCAACCGTTCTCAATATGGCCAATTCTCTTGCAATACGCGCAAGTCACCTGAGAAATTATCGTACGACCTCCTTGCGAGGTGTTTCTTGGTTGACCCCTTCCGGTTGGTCCCCCTCTAGCTCCATTATCTCTTCCCCCTGCACTTCTTGCCCCAGTTCCTCTCGCTAGAGTGCCTCGTGGTGCTCCAGGACTATTCACTCCACCCGTTCCTCGACCTACTTTGGCCGGTGGAGCACTTCCATAAGTCGGCTCCCGACTGCTACTAGGGGCAAATATTTTCTTTGCCCGAAAAGATTTTACTTGGGCTCTGGCTACTTCAACCCTTTGGGCTCTCTCGACAGCACCGGCAAATGTGTCCAATCGAATGGCAGCTAAACCTTCCTGAATTTCAACATTTAGTCCCTGCACAAACCTCCTTACACGCCCTCATTCCGTGGCTACCAATTCAGGAGCAAAACGGGACAATTTCGGGAATTGGACCTCATATTCGGCGACACTCATCGCCCCTTGCCTACATTTGATGAAGTCGTCCTCTCTTTTCTCCTGGATGAGAGGTGGAAGAAACTTGGCGTTGAACTCCCTTGTGAAGTTCGCCCAGGTCCTGGGAGTATGATTCCTGTCCCAGTTAACCCTAACCAGATTCCACCAGGAGCGAGCAGCTCCCTCAAACTGGAATGCGGCGAAAGTCACTTGTCTTTCTTCCGCATAGTTTAAGGCTGCGAAAATGTCGGAGATTCTCTCCCACCAGTCTTCGGCTACCTCCGGTTCAGGTCCTCCATAGAACTTGGGAGGTCCGAACTTCAAAAATCTCTCCAGTGCCCGATCCTCAGTATCAACTGGGCCTCCTTGGTGACGCACTTGTCCAGAGGCTTGGTGCTCAGTCAAGCGTTCTAGGACATCAGTGATTCGATTAATTGCGGTGGCCACTTGGTCTTGGTTGACCTCAGGTTCCCTATCACCACCCTCCTCGGGGTGTTGTCTAGTTGGTCTCCCACGTCCCCTACCTATCACTTGTCGATCCATGACCTAGTTATGCCTATCTCAACCCGTAAGTAGGGGTTCTAAGTGATAGTGTATAATAATTGATGGTTATTTGCTTAGACGCCCAAGGAGACCTTCAAGAGGAACTCGAAGTGGACGCCTAAACACTTGTTTGAGTACTTACTCACTTGTTTTGAATAGGTGAGTGTTCCATGTAGGAGTACGTAATTTGAATAAGTCTATGACATGCTTATTCCATGATCATTAAGTGTTAAGTGCTACATGTTAAGTATTTACCACACTCATGCATATTTAAGTAAGGTATACTTGAATTACTTGACATGAAATACTTGAATTGCTTATTTACGTGAAGTGTTTTAATGATTAATTATGCTATGGCTGCATAAGTCGATCGGAGTGAATCTCCTCGACTCTTAAGTGGTAAAAGTGGGAGACGGCCAATGGCGGCCTACTAAAATGATAAATGTTTACCAATTAACCTTGATTACTTAACCGTTAACCGTTAACCGTAATTACTTACCGTTTACCAATTTACTTGATTACTTGACTACTTGATTACCATAAATTCCGTGTTCATATGAAATTTCGGTATATTCCTTACTTGTTTAGGTGTTATGTGTTACTATAATTGTTCATATGAAATTGGCCACCGTTTTAAGGCGAGTGTGTACTTTATCTCACTCGACCTACTAAAATGATAAATTTTTACCGTTCACCAATTTACTTGATTACTTGTGCATGTTGTAAGCTCTAAGCTGAACTGGGCCCTGCCCTTGGTTACTAACCTACTCGAGCCAGGACTGGGCTCGATCGGGTAGTTTGGAACCCTGGGCCACCGTTTCGGTATACTCGAGTACTACCACTGGAGGGATAAGGTGATGGCCAGACAAACCGAGGGGATCCGGAAGTTATAAGGTGCAGATGACCGACATGGTTCCACTGGAACACCGTATCCTTCAATGTGTGTTTATTTTGCATAGGGATAACTATTTCATGGAAATGTGCCAACGTGCAAATCTTGACTCATACCTATGACATGCTCAAATACTCGTATAACGATAATTGTCTCATGTTCATGACCCAACGTGCAACCCCGAACCATACATGTGGTATGCTCAATTACTTGATCTATTAGAACTGCTAGAGTGTCTTGGAACCTCACTGGGCTGTGTAGCTCATCCCACATTTTTGTTCTCTTTAACAGGATTCGAGACCAAGAATTCTCGTGAATAGTACTAGATAGCTTTCTTTTGAAAATTTTAAGTTGTATTATAGCGGATGGTTATAGTACCTATTCCTTTGGGTTGTACTTAAGCTTGAAAGCTAAATAATTGTAAGTGTGAAATATTTTGGAGTACTTTAATTATGTATTGAAGTTATTTAAAGTATTCCGAGTTTTGAATTGTGGATTGTACCGAGTCCTGGCGAGAGCTGGGCAGGCGTCTCGCGGATACCCTTTGGTTCGCCTTAGGGAGAAGTGGGGGTGTCACAATTATTATCACTTCTAATCACACACTTAATATCATCTAAAACTCACTCTTTAATCACTAAATTTATACATAGTCTATACCGATTGATTACATTACTAAAATACGTAAAAACTTGAATTTACGCTAACTACGAACCTAAATGAAAAACCCTTGATTCTAGGGTGAATTGCAATTCTTAAGGGGGTAAATGAGTAGTAAAGCTATTGTAAGGTAATAAATTCCAAATAAAAGAGAATTTTAAGAAAAATATAAGAAAATTTTCCAGTCGTCACACTACCCACTCTACGCCATCCAACACCTTATCGTTTGCAATTGTTGAATGATAGTGGGGATGTTCGTGTCACCAAGTAAGTCCAAGTACCTTTCCAATTGGGAAGTATGAGAACGTGGTGTTATGCGACGTGGTCCCTATGCAAGCATGCCACATATTATTGGGGAGACTATGGCAATTTGACAAAGGAGTCACGTTCGATGGCGTAACCAAATAAATACTCCTTCAAACAAGGTGCAAAGAGGATTGTTCTTGTGCCACTTACTCCTAGCCAAGTTCGTGAAGATCAAGAAAGCTTGATAAAGGAGAGTGAGCTCAAGAATGAGAAGAAAAAAATAGGAAAAGCCTAGAGCTCAAAAGAAAATGATAAGGCCGAGAAAATTAAGAGGAAAAAGACATATGGTGAGCCGGCCAAAATGGAAAAGAAAAAGAAAAGGCAAAATCTACTGACAAAAGCCAATGTAGCAAGAAAAGATTTGAGTGTTAATACACCTATCTTTGTACTTTTGTGCAAAGAGGTGTTGGTTATTACAAGTGATCTTACTAACACTTTACCATCTAGTATTGTCTATCTCTTGCAGGATTATGATGATGTCTTCCCCAATGAGATTCCAAATGGACTACCACCAATAAGGGGAATTGAGCATCAAATCGACTTGGTTCCAGGTGCCCACTTCCTAACCGACCAGCCTACAAAATGGGATCAGATGAGACAAAGGAGCTCCAATGCCAAATCAAAGAGCTTTTAACAAAAGGATGGGCGCGGGAAAGCTTCAGTCCGTGCGCGGTTCCTGATACGAATCTCGTTGGTGAGGAGATTCGCGACCCAAGAACGCTTGTTGGATTTGACGTCGGATGCAAGAAACGGTAGCAGCAGAAACCCTACGACCCCTCTAATCCCCGTGACTACGAACCTGTTGATACTATCTCAACCCGTAATCAAACGAATTAGCGAACTTCAGGCAAGTGTAGAAGGCGCCACAATTCAAGTACGATTCTTGAATTGATAAGCCGAACAAGAACACTAGAGTATAACTCTAAGTTGTTCAAGGGTTGCTCGAAAACTATGGAGAAATTTCTCTCAAATATTTTATGATAAAAGTGTCTACCCTCTATTGATGTAATGTAGTGCCTTATATAGGCTACAAGTAAAAAATCCTTAAAAGGACTAAAGGTACGGATGGGCATGGGCCTTAATAAGTGACGAAAATGGGAACGGAAGCTACGGGCTCAACCCTTGATGGGTTGGGCCTCATGTGGGCTTTCCTTCCTAGGCAGCCCACTCTAGCAAATAATAATGAACAAAATAGCAATCGTACCCTTGGCGATTCTACGTTCAACATGCACTTAGCCAATTATTCAAGCTAATCAAGTAATGTGAAAATAACTGGCTATGATGCTAAAACGGAAACTAGGGTTTGGCAATAACCCTAATCCTCAGGTGTAGCTTCAATGCTCATTACCGGACCGCGATCACCTTCACTTGAGTGTATGAATCCTTCAAAGGACTTGTGTATGGCCTGAATAAGTACATTGAGTTGCTCACGAAATCTCTTCGTGCGAGCCCTAGTAATGGATCCGCTTGGAACTTGCACGCGATCCTCAGCCCCTCGGTCACTCAAGCCATTGTTGGTGTGCCCACGTACCATGATGCTATCATTCCCCTCCTCTTGAGAAGGATTTGCCCTAAAATCAAACACTTCATTTGCATCAAAAGGAGCTAAGTCAAAAAACATTAAATGTAGCACTAACTCCATACTCACCAGGAAGATCAAGTTTGTAGGCGTTGTCGTTGATGCGCTCCAACACTTGAAAGGGTCCATCATCCCGTGGTTGTAATTTGTTTCTCCGTTGAACAGGAAAACGTTCCTTGCGCATGTGCAACCACACCCAATCGCCAGGTTCAAAAATTAACTTTTGGCGACCCTTGTTAGCTTGCTTGACATATTGAGCAGTTCTCCTCTCAATGTTGGCCCTGACTTTCTCATCCAGTTGCTTAATAAACTCTGCACGTTTCTTACCATCCAAATGTGCGCGCTTATTACTAGATAATGGCACTAGATCAAGTGGTGTTAGCGTATTAAAACCATAAACACATTCAAATGGAGAGAAACCAGTAGTAGAATGGACAGCCCTATTATAAGCAAACTCTACATGAGGTAAACACTCTTCCCATGATTTCAAGTTATTTTTGATGATGGCACGCAACAAGGTACCTAATGTACGATTCACCACCTCAGTTTGACCATCAGTTTGGGGGTAGCTAGCAGTAGAGAATAGCAATTTGGTGCCTAACTTAGACCAGAGTGTCTTCCAAAAATAGCTCAGAAATTTGACATCTCTATCAGATACAATGGTCCTAGGAATGCCATGCAACCTCACAATCTCCTTAAAGAACAAGTTAACAATATGAGATGCATCATCCATTTTATGACAAGCAATGAAGTGTGCCATTTTGGAGAATCGATCAACTACCACATAAATGGAGTCATGGCCATACCTGGATCTAGGCAATCCAAGTATAAAATCCATAGAAATATCAACCCATGGTGCACTAGAAATAGGTAGCGGGGTGTAAAGGCCATACGGGTGTACCTTGGATTCAACTTTCTTACAAGCTAAGCATCGTTCCACCACCCGTGCAACATCTCTCCTCATGTGCGGCCAATAGAAGTGTTCCTGCAGCATGGCAAGAGTCTTATCAACCCCAAAGTGTCCCATAAGTCCACCTGAGTGGGATTCCCTTACCAAGAGTTCTCGGAGTGATCCATTTAGGATGCAAAGCCGATTGGCACAAAACAAGTAACCATCGGAAATGAAGAACTTACCTTGCCCAGTGTGTTTGCAAGAAGTGTAAAGCTCACCGAAGTCACTATCTTGGGTATAGAGCTCTTTAATCAGCTCAAACCCTAACAACTTAGCATCTAAGGAGGTGAGTAGAGAGTACCTTCGGGAGAGTGCATCCGCAACCACATTAGACTTACCAGCCTTATATTTAATCACGTACGGAAAGGACTCCATGAATGCAATCCACCTTGCATGCTTCTTGCTCAAGGTGTGCTGGGCCATAAGGTACTTAAGGGACTCATGATCAGTATGTATCATGAATTCCTTAGGTCTTAAGTAGTGCTGCCACACTTGTAGTGCTCGAATGAGGGCGTACAACTCTTTATCATAAGTTGAGTAGTTCAGTGCAGCCCCATTGAGTTTCTCACTAAAGTAGGTAATAGGCCTTCCACCTTGGTTCAACACAGCCCCAACTACAATACCTGAAGCATCACAATCAATTTCAAATGTCTTAGAAAAGTCAGGTAAAGCAAGTACAGGTGCGTGTGTGAGTTGGTGCTTTAAAGCACGAAAAGCCTGTTCTTGAGGTTCTCCCCAATGGAAGTTCTCATTCTTCTTCATCAACTCGGTCAAGGGGGCAGCAATGGTGCTAAAGTCTCTCACGAATCTCTTATAGAAACCTGCAAGTCCATGGAAGCTCCGAACACCACCCACAGATCTTGGTGTTGGCCATTCTTGGATAGCTTTCACCTTTTGGTCATCCACCTTCATTCCCTGCGCACTTATAACAAACCCTAGAAACACAAGCTCATTAGTGCAAAAATTGCACTTCTTGAGATTGGCATAGAGCTTCTCTCTTCGAAATACATCCATAACAACCCTAATATGCTTTAGGTGTTCATCATAAGATTTGCTATGAATTAGGATATCATCAAAGTAAACTACCACAAATTTCCCTAAGAATGGACGTAGAACATGGTTCATTAACCTCATGAAGGTACTAGATGCATTAGTTAGCCCAAAATGCATCACTAACCACTCATACAATCCATAGTTTTGAAGGGCGTTTTCCATTCATCCCCCTCCTTAATCCTAATTTGATGGTACCCACTTTTGAGATCAATTTTGGTAAAGAATACAGCCCCGTGTAACTCATCAAGCATGTCATCTAAGCGAGGTATAGGGTGGCAATACTTTACCGTGATGGCATTTACGGCTCCACAATTGGTGCACATTCTCCACGTACCATCTTTCTTGGGCACCAAAATGACTGGGACAGCACACGGGCTTAAGCTCTCACGTGCCCATCCTTTGCCAAGCAAGTCATCCACTTGCCTTTGCAACTCCTTAGTCTCCTCCGGATTGCTCTTATAAGCTGGTCGATTTGGCAATGAAGCCCCAGGGATGAAATCAATTTGATGCTCAATGCCTCTAAGCGGCGGCAATCCACTTGGCACATCCTCGGGGAAGACATCAGTATATTCCTGTAAAATAGACTTAACCTTGAGAGGTATGTCAATATCAAGTTCATGCACATGTAGAGTTACTTCTTTGCTAACAAGCATAAGAAGTGGCTGCTCATCTCTCATTAACTTCCTCACTTTCTTGGCTTTTATCAGGAGCATTTGTTTTTCCTCTCTTTTTTTTGCCTCGGCTCTCTCATTTTCTTTCTTTCTTGCACTATACCTCTCAAACTCTTGTTACAGTTTCAATTGGTCCTCATGCACTTGTTTTGGAGAAAGGGGAGCTAGGGTGACTTTCTTACTATTGTACAAGAAGCTATACTTGTTAGTCACACCATCAAAAGTTACCTGCCTGTCAAACTGCCATGGCCTACCTAGTATAATGTGACTAGCCTGCATGGGGATTACATCACATAATACCTCATCAGAGTATTTATGAATTTGGAAGGATATAAGAACCTGTTTGGTTACTCGAACCTCCCCAAAATTGTTGAGCCATTGGAGTTTGTAGGGCCGTGGGTGATCCCTTGTAGGCAGCTTCAAGTTGTCCACCATGAGTGAACTAGCTACATTTGTGCAGCTCCCACTATCGATAATCACACTACAAAGTGCTTGGTTGACGAAACACCTGGTGTAGAAGATGTTCTCCCGTTGGAGCTCGTCCTCCTTAACATGTGCAGTTAATGCTCTCCTTGCAACTAGGGCAGTCCCAAAAGTGTCCCTCGAGTGCATCATATTCCTCTTCATTTGGCGACTCACCATCACTATGTGGGGACCCGTAATTTTCTTAATTTCTAGGTTTTATTTTCTTTTAATTGCACGTTTTTCCACAGTTTCTTTATTCAAAAAATTTTAAAAATAATTTTTATGAGTAAATATAGTTTTTAAATGATTTTTCTAGTATCGGTTAGTTTTTGAGAAATTAAGAGCGTATACCGGACGTGGGACCCGTTAGTACGGAAAGTTCGGTAAAAATTTGGCCAGTTAGGTTAAGTGTTGGATACCGAGTTTAGTTTAGCAGGTGTTAAGAGATAATTAGAGGATACCCAATGGATGAGAGTTGGAGAGACAAAAGGATAGCTATGCATTAATGGTAGTGACAAGTGTCACTTGGTGGTTGATTCTTGACTTTGACCACTATTCACTACTTTACCAATTAAATCAAAAATTACCCAAAAAACATCTTCATTTGCAAGCTTCTTGGCCGGCTATCTTCAAGGGGAAAAGAAGAGAAAACTCGCAACTTTCTTGCTTCTAATCTTGCTCAATCCTCAGGTTCAACCGATTAAACTTGGATTTCCTCCATAAAACCTCTTAGTTTAGTGGTATTAAGGTTGGTTGTGAAGTGGTTTGGGAGACCAAGGTGCTAAGTGCTTCCTTTCTTGAGTTGGTAAGGTGAGTAGCTAAGGAACCTCTCTTTTCTTCTCAATAATGTGTAATTAGTGGCTTATGTGAGTTAAAGAGATGGTTTGAGGTGTTATTTCTTGACTTTTGGTAGAAATTGGTGAATTTTATATTTATCCATGATTTTTTCTGTTTTTATATGTTTAGTATTGGTTGGTCATGGATGATGGTCGGAATGGTTTAGAATGAAGCTATAGTGCGTAAATTGTGACTATTTGCGGAAAATTTCCGCTTTGAAAGGAAATTTCGGAATTAGGGTTTCAATTAACCCCATTCTTCCCGGTACTGTTTCTCCTAGTTACACGCCGAATTAGCCTTGGGTTAAAACATGAAAGTTGTAGAGAATGATGTTCTATAGTTTCCTACAAAATTTCAGCCCAATCGAAGTAATTTAGCCTGTGAAAAGACCGAAATACTCCTGCTGCCCTGTTTCTGTCCGAAACTGATAATCAGCTTCTGTAATTGGTTAGTTTGACCGGGAATACTACTGATTTGGTTGTTCATGTCTTCTTAAGAATTATAGCCTTGTATCTTAGCTTTCAAATGGTTTTGGAATTACCTGAATCGGAGTTGTGTGTTCTGAGATATGATTGAATGAATCAGGACTGCTAGTTGAATTTCATAGTGAGCTTCGAACTGGAAAATCTGGAGCTGTTTTGGTAAGTTTGACCTAGTTACAGTGAGAACTGGACTACATAGTCTTCATCAAAGTTATAGCCCTCTGTCTTAGGTTCGAAACGGTATAACTTTCCCTTCAATCCAATAAGCGTAGTTTCGGTTACGTCCGATACGCTAAGTAGCGGTGAATCTGCCTTTTTGGTTCCTTAGCTTAAAGCTCATTTCCGATCATTTTCCTAGCTAAATCTTGTACTTGAATGACTTTGAGCCTATTGAACTGCTGTTGTGATGAATTTATATTGCGTATGACTTTGGGATTGATTGAGGAAAATAATGAAGACATAAGTGGCTGGGAAAATAGGTAAATACAGAGGGCATGCTGCCCAAAATTTTAGGGCTACGCGATTCCTTCAATTGAGTTGATCTTAGTACAAATGAAGGGTTTTGGGGGTTGTTTGTAACCCTACGACCAACTGTTATCTTTTTGCTCAAAAGTCATATGTTATTCTTTTGTACTAGTACTTAACCTGGAAGGGCGTACAACATGTAGTCGAGCCTCACTTGTGCATTCCGTTTACTCGATTTTGGATGTGAAACCTTCAATTGTTTTACTTTGATGATTTTAGGGTTTCTTGGCGATTAAAGCCAGTTTAAAGTGAAAACTTTTGAAGTATCTGTACTTGAACCGGTGAGTGTACCACTCCCCTCATTTGCTGCTTAACTTGGTTTCTGCCCTTGCAATCTGCGATTTAAATGACTGCACTATCTATTTATTCTGTTTGAGACGAGAGTGTACTTTATCACACTCGTTCTCTTGTCTGTCCATATGCCTATTTACTGTGTACAATCTGTTAACTGTATCTGAGTCTGTTCGGACGTCGTTTGGAGGCTGGTATCCAACGACATTTCTGTGACCTCTGAGCTCAACACCTGTGGCTAGTTACTCAAGTCGGGCCGGCAAGAGCCTGGTCAGTTAGATAACGAACCACGGTAGTCTGTTTTGGGAATTTTTGGGTATTGAGACTCTTGATTCCGGTATACTCGAGTATTACCATTACTGTTCCTGTATGGAGTTCGGGCCCGGTAGGGGTATGTTTGGTGGACGGAAATTGGTGTAAAGTGGGGTCTACGGATATGTTGGTTCTATGTACGTTGACGGAGAGTCAACGGGTTCGGATCAAGTACTACAAATGGAAATCTGGCTCCTGAGAGCCAACCTGTATCCTTTCCCTTTGAATCACTGTGTCTAACTACTTTCCTTTATATCTGGTATATGTATCTGACTGGTTAACGTGAAAGGCCATGATTTTACCCTTATATGATTGGTACCTCATTGAGCGTAAGCTCACCCCTTTCTGTTGCCATTGTTTTCCTTACATGAAACCACTTTTGGGGACTATGATGTTTTGAAGCATGAGTTGAGCTAGTTTTAATATATTTTGTAAAGCTCCTCGATAGTTGGAAAAACCCTAAATGTATTTTGATCCAATTATCTTCCTTTTATTTTGTAAATTACAAACGTATGTGTATAACCCTGTTTATGTGTCCTTCCGAGTTATATGACATGGCACCCACTATTCATCCACGGTTTTGATTTTCGTTTCGCTATTTTGCGATTTTGACTTGTTTGAGCGCGCTTTTATTTTTTCGGAACGTTTTAGATCGTGTTTAGCTGCACCGTTAGTCCTGGCGAGAGTTGGGCAGGCAGTCCGCTAACCTCTTTGGTTCGTCTTAAGGGAAGGTGGGGCTGTCACACACTACCTCCTTCAAGAGGTGGAATGCCTTCATTCTCGGCTTCATCCTCGCTCACGATCTCGCCATTTTGAATCATAATCATAGTCCTTTGGTTGGGACATTGACTAGCAATATGGCTCCTACCTTGGCATTTGAAGCACCGAGTATCACGAGCTCTAGTGTGTGCCCTAGACTCCTCAAACTTCGGAACCGAAGAGGGTGGTTTCCCCACATTATAATTACCCACCTTACCTCCCTCGAATCTCGGCTTGGGTGTAGGAGCATTTGGCGAAGGTCGAGAATCATTCCGTGGTTGGAATGGACGGTTGGTAGAATAGGTGGTATTGCCGAAATTTGGTCGAGTAGTACCCCTCCTCTTGAGTCGTTGCTCAACCTTAATGGCCTTGTCAACAAGCTCATGCAACTCCATATAATGTTGAAGTTCCACTCGTTCAGCAATATCGGGTCTTAACCCGTTCAGGAATCTCGCCATGATGGCTTCAGGATCCTCCTGTACATTCGCTCTAAGCATCAGATCTCCATCTCCTTATGGTACTCATCCACACTCCGGTTGCCCTGGACTAAGGTTTGTAATCGGTGGTACAAATCCTTAGTGTAATGTCTAGGTACAAAGCGGGTGCCCGTCATGGCTCGAAACTCGGGCCATGGAACGAGCTCAGGTAGTCCATTTCTCCTTCTAGACTTCTTGATTTGGTCCCACCAAACCACCGCGTACTCAGTGAATTCCATGGTTGCCAACTGTACCTTTTGCTCCTCGGTGTAGTTTTGAAAAGAAAAGACCATTTCGATCTTAGATAACCATTCGAGAAAGGCCTCGGGGTCGGACCGTCCTTTGAATTCAGGGATGTTCATTTTGATTCCCTTGAACACATCGGTATGTCAAGTCTAGTTCCTTTGCCTTGGTCGAATTTGAGGTTCCTCATCATCATCATCATTATTGGAACCATCGGACTTCTCCACGTCTCTTTGCCTTCGTGTGGACTTAGAAGTTCTTGGTGTTCCAGACGCCCGGAGTTGTAGCAACTCATCTCGAATTGGTTCTAGCATGTGTTGGAAACGCCTTTCCATTTGCTCCATCATCCTTTCAAAGTCCATGGGACGGGATACTCCTTCGTTTCCACTAGACATGGGGTCTCGAGTGTACCTGCAAGGGTTAGTAGCAAAGAAAAAAAAAAGGAAAAGGGAAAGAAACTTTTTTTTTGTTTTTTTTCCTCACTTCACTTCCTAAGTGTATACTCTCACACTCGTATATGGTCACTCAGATCACTCCAATGAGCTCACCAAAATTTTCTCACAGCCCCTTGCAAACCTTGAAGAAATTAGAATTCCTCAAGTGCCCAAGATTAGGCCTAAAAATCAAGTTCACGCTAGAATTTGAGGTTCGTAAGAGTAGAGACTTTCTTGGCAAACCAGATTAGGACACTAAGAATGGAGTGGTAGAATATATTAAAGACTAAAAACTGGAAAAGGAATTGACAGAAAAGCTGAAAAAAATTAAGAACGACACTAAAAAAACTCTAACCAACAAGGAAAGTGGTCCTTTTGCTTTGCTGGAAATTTTTTTTTTCTAGGCCGTTTGCTAAAATATAGCAGGTGATGCAGCTAAAAGATAGGCAGGAATTTAGGCACTGTGCAGCTGTAAAATAGGGAACAAGATGTGGCTAAAAGTTAGTCTATCAGTTTTGGAAGTCTTTGGCTTTTAGAAATCTTTTGGGTTTTGGAGACTAGGAAGCTGCCTTTTCTTTTTCTTGCTTGGTGTTACCCGATTCCCATTACTTGGTTGCGGAACAAGATGGGTGTGACGCCCCCACTTCTCCCTAAGGCGAACCAAAGGGTATCCGCGGGACGCCTGCCCAACTCTCGCCAGGACTCAAGCAATTTCCGTCCAAGCTTAATACAATACTAGACGTTACGATTAAATATCATAAATACAATCAGTGCGTAAGCATTCAAGCTTATCAATATTCAACATCTGCCCAATCATTACATCGGGACCTCGAAATACATCAATATTCAAAATATACATCAATCACAAGTCTAGCCCCAAAGTGCAACGGAAACCCTAAAAACAAGAGTACGCCAAGAGGGGTTTCTCCAACATTTCTCCAAGTCCAATCCTATTAAGGAAAACAAATCTACAGGGTGAGCAAAACGCTCGTGAGGCCAAGAACACACATGCAGGCACATAGCTCAGGTAACAAGCCCAAGTAACAGTTCAAATGATAACTTGGAAGTAATTAATAATGCCAACAAAATGTAAACAGATACAATTCAAGGATATGGTGGCTCTCAGGAGCTAAATTCCACTTTCTTTGCCAGTTCACTCGTATATCTTCCCGCGATGACTCTCCGTCAACCGGGTTGATATTTCCAAACCGTAGATCACCACTTACTTCTCATCCGTCCACCATACACCGCTTCGGGCCCGCACGACATTTAGAAGGCTATACTCCACGAGTATGCCAAGCAAGATCTCTCAAATAGATCAGGCTTATCATGTAATTCTCATGGCTCACCAAGGTTCCCGACCAAGCCATGCCGGCTCGAGTTCCAAGGTCGGCCTATGAGTTTGGGCATCCCCCATGTATCATGTAAGTGTCGAGGAGATTCACTCCAACGACGTATGCAGCCATAGCATACCATGTCATGTAATAAAGCATTCGACAGGTCTAAGCAGGTATTTCAAGTCATGTAAACCAGGTAAATCATGTTAAGCATGAGTCATTTGTTTCAAATGAGAACGAGTGCGATAAAGTACACACCCGACTCCATTTTTTCAAAACCAAGTAGGCTAAGCATGTAATCAGGTAAGCCAAGCATGAATCAAGTCCATAGAGTTCAAGTAGCCATACACTTGACACTCACCGAGCAAATCAAGAAGAAATATTTTCTGGAAGTTCAAGTGTTCACTGTAGGATCCTCTTGAAGGTCCTCGTGGGCGCCTGAGCAAATAATAATGTATTATCATTCACGTGCCTCAATTATCAAGGAAGATTGTATGTTAGTACAATCTAAGGAAATTTCATGAAAACGAACCTCAATTACTCGTAAATCGATGTTCAACTAGAGTTTCTTAAAGTACAAGAGCGATCGAGTTTTCATTTTGGGAAATCAAGTATAAAACGTTCAAGTAATATTGAAGGGATAAGGAGTGCTTGAAAACTCCCTTCTTTTGAAATTCGGAAAATTTTCAGTTTTGATATGATATTTTAAAAAATCGTATCTCACATTCTACATGTCAAAAATTGGAAAACTTGGTACCATTGGAAACCTCTTTGAAAGTACTAAAAGTTCTTAGAAGACACTTTTCCATGAATCTAAGTGGAAGGTATTCAAAAATGGGCTTAAAGTTTCTGTTCCAGAACACTCAGAATTGAGCCAGGGTTGGTTTTTCGCTAACTTTGGAAATTCGGAAAAATTGACACGTTGCGAGCTAGCCTCTAAAATTTGTAACTCAATTAGAGTTACAAGTAAGGTTTATAACAGAAAAAGCGGATCAAGGATCGGAGTTTTGAGCACCGAGATACGGTAGCTCAAAGTTGGGGAAAATTCGAGACTGTTGAACAAATTCCAGATTTGGGTTTCCGACTTTGGATCTTTAGTTAAGTGTCGAAACGGACTTGGATTGGTATAAAATTTAGCAGTATAATACTCCTATATGAAGGGTATCTCTCTATCAAATTTCATGGAAAAATACCTTCGGGAAGGTAGTCAACTATCCAACCAAAATTTGAAAAATTCTTAATGCATAACTGCCTTGAACTTCTTGTTCCTCATTTCCAAACATTTGGCCAAGGAAAATCCTCCAAACATGGTTCATTTGTGCTGGAAAAGCCTAAGGAACATACATGGTACATTTAGTAGGTGTTTAACACGACGGAACTCAATTAGCAAAACCACTCCAAGTCTTGTCTCAAATCAGTCCAAAAGTTGGGGTTTTCAAGAACAGGGCAGTCTCCGTATTTTGATCATAACTCACTCAATTTAACTCAGAATTGAGCATGGTTGATAGTTTTGGAAAATAAATTCATAGGGATAAAATTTCACAAAAGAAAACATTTTGAAATTCAGTACACAACTAGCTCGAAATCGAGTTTCAAATCACAGCTTCTGTATTTCATTCCAGCAGAACAGAGAAACAGAACAGCTGAGTTCAAAAGCGTGGTGCGGCTCACATACATGGAACCAGAATGTGAATTTTATACTGTTGGAAAGGTGGGAATGTCTAGTTTCAAATGCCGCTGACGGCACTTGATTTCGACGTCAGAGCACGGAGTTATGGACGAAATACGAACACTGGTCTGAGCATTACGGGAACAGTTTCCAGATTACTAGCTTTGGGAAATAAATTCATTTGACCAACCAAAACTCAGTATTTTTCAATGAAAATTTGTATACAAATACTAAAACATGTAAACAACACAATCAAGCCATTAAATCCTCAAATTTTTGCATTAAAGTGGCCGAACAAAGCAGGGGTAAAATGGTCAGATTTGGCCTTTGCACCCATCATGAGTTTCCATCAATTTTCCACCAATAATCCACTAGTTTAAGCACTAATCCAACATTATAAACATCATCAAGCATGAGATCAGCCTCCAAGACAAGGGTGGGAGTTCATAGAGCCCACATTCCACTTTTTCCAACAACAACATCAACCCATATGAAAATAAGAGCTTAAAGGTATACTAGAACTTCCAAAAATCGAAATTAGAAAGCTTGATCTTTGCTTACTCTAGTTGATGTCCAAGGCAGTGATTTTTGGCCCTTTTTGCTCCAGAAAAACCGTGAGTTTTAGCTCCCTTTTGCAGCTCAAAGTGGTGTCCAAGTGTAGAGCTAAGTGTATGTGAAGTTTAGTGTGAATCTATGAAGGTTTGGTGCAAGAATTTGGAGATGAAAAAAATTTGAGAAGCCTTGGTTGTTTTTGCTGCTGCTGGTTCGGTCAAATGAGAAGGAAAAAGGAGTGTTTGCTGATGATAAAGCTTCCGTGAGAAGCTTAACAAATTTTGGTTTTAAGTGTAAAAAAGTCTACTCTCCAATAGTGCGCGTACGCGCGCGTTTTGTGCTCGATTCCTCTTGCGTTCGTTTCACTAGTGCACTAAACCTCTAGTACACTTATATTCATATAAATATTATTCACTCTTAATTGTCCCAAAATAATGGTCTAAAGTCCCTCAATTAAAATCGCGCGTGTGAAAACGCGTAGCACCATTTTAAGCGCGATAACGCGAAACCTCCAAGAAATCCTTATAACGATAATACTAATAACTATCACTTGAGTATTTAATCGTTAAAATACCTAATTTAGGCCCATTGTATAAGTCTTTAATATTCCAAGCCTATTGCACTCTCCATCGGGTAAAATTTCCAAGCACTATTCACTGTTCTCACTAAACGCGCTCCCGGAAATTAATTTTTGAAACAAGTCACTTTAAAAATATAATGAAGCTATATTTCCACGTAATTAGGTTCAATAGGTCTAGAAAATAATACTTGGAATAAATGAACAAGTAAATAATTAAATAAGCTCAAAATAGGGTTTTAATAGGAGTTTTACGAGTCCTCACATGAGTCGAGTATTAACTCCTCAAATCTCCAATAAATTTGTATCCATGCGTCTTTTGGAAAACTATCCACGCGTGAGTAGTATATGCTCACTTAGAACTTATTCACCTTTAATTCTCGATTAACTTTTCTTAATCTGCTATTGTCCGTTCTTAATTTCCCCAGGATAATCATACTCTCGAATATAATATCACCTTGAAACACTCGTGTTCATTATTTCTCACCTAAACAATCCTCCGAAAATTGAAGTTGTTAACGGGATGTTTTAAAAGCATAATGAAGACATTATTCCATACGAATGGATTTAAAATGGTCGTAATAAATTATTTGGGGAAAAACAGGCGGATAAATACTTTATTAGACCATTAATATTCGATAAAAATAAGAAATTTTTCGGGTCCTCACAATGGGCAATTTATTTTGTTCCTTTCAAGATCAAATTGGCTGCTGCAACAACTTTTTTTTTTTTTGTTTATACAGCCAAAAGATGAACTATGGGTTCGGCTCAAACACACAATTTTCCAGGTTTGGTTGCAGCTTTGGTGCGGCCTGTTTTGGTGATTTTAATGTTTGGGCAGGTTGTGATTCTTGGTTCCCAACAATTAGAGCTCAAAGTTTAGGTATGTTTCAATGTCACGCGCAAGAAAATTTCAAGAATTCAAGATCAAACCACAATTTCCAGCAAATAACTTCAAGAATATCAAGGCTAATTTCCAGATTTCAAGAATATCCAGAATCCCTTGAAGATCTTCGTGAAACCAGCAAATTTGATGCAAGAATTTCAAGAACAAGGTACCAATACTTTCCTAAATGATAAGCAACTGAAGAAAAACAACATGAACAGATTTGGAAACAACTAAAAACTCAACAAGAAGGAACGAACAAATTTTGGAAACTACCAAAACTCAGCAAGAAAGAATGAACAGATTTATTCTTCTTCTCTTTTTGTTTTTTTTTTCTTTAAACCCAAACGATGTAACTACCAAACAAATAGCCTAAGAATAACACAAATAATTCCCAAAATTTCCAGAAATTAAAATGGCACAAGAAAGACACCAAAACACTGACGGGCAGAATTTTTTTACAAAGAGTAAGACTAGCGGCTGGTTCTATATATATATATTCTTGTTTTCTGAGCAGGACCCAATCACAGCAATGGACAACGAGTTTGAGCAACAATAGACAACAACTAGGCACAAAACGTGGTGATACAACCTGAAAACTAACGCAAGACACGATGCACACAAACTAGAAATTGCGGACAGCAACGGGGAGACAAGGAAAAAGGATTAGCTACTGACCTTTTCTTTTTTTACTCAGGTTGGGACTTACTGACGACAACAACAAGATGTTGAACAAGAGACAGGCACAACAATTAAGAGACAATTCGATCAGATTGGGCCATGCAAGGGATAATGTTAAGTGCGGCAAGACCGAAATCTGAATGACTCAATGTTTTGTTGTGCGTCTTTGGCACAATTATCAACACTGACCGACACCTCAATTTGCTGGACATAGATGGTGGAAACAATCAGCAATACATGACCAGATTGTAACACACAAGACTCAATAGAAACAGCAATAAGGACGCGATACTAAGAACAGACTCCAAACACGGCGACCAGAATTTGATAACAAGGAAACTTGCGGACAGATTGGAGGTGCGAACAGAATTTAACTAACGAGACAGATACAGAAGGTACGAATTAAGACACAAAAGAGGGATAAACGATGTTACCAACAAGCTAGCTCTGATACCAACTGATACGAATCTCGTTGGTGAGGAGATTCTTCGACCTAAGATCGCTTGTTGGATTTGACGTCGGATGCAAGAAACGGTAGCAGCGGAAACCCTACGACCCCTCTAATCCCCGTGACTACGAACATGTTGATACTATCTCAACCCATAATCAAACGAATTAGCGAACCTCAGGCAAGTGTAGAAGGTGCCACAATTCAAGTGCGATTCTTGAATTGATAAGCCGAACAAGAACACTAGAGTATAACTCTAAGTTGTTCAAGGGTTGCTCGAAAACTATGGAGAAATTTCTCTCAAGTATTTTATGATAAAAGTGTCTACCCTCTATTGATGTAATGTAGTGCCTTATGTAGGCTACAAGTAAAAAACCCTAAAAAGGACTAAAGGTGCGGATGGGCATGGGCCCTAATAAGTGACGAAAACGGGAACGGAAACTACGGGCTCAACCCTCGATGGGTTGGGCCTCACGTGGGCTTTCCTTCCTAGGCAGCCCACTCTAGCAAATAATAATGAACAAAATAGCAATCCTATCCTTGGCGATTCTACGTGCAACATGCATTTAGCCAATTATTCAAACTAATCAACTAATGTGAAAATAACTGGCTATGATGCTAAAACGGAAACTCGGGTTTGGTAATAACCCTAATCCTCAGGTGTAGCTTCAATGCTCATTACCGGACCGCGATCACCTTCACTTGAGTGTATGAATCCTTCAAAGGACTTGTGTATGGCCTGAATAAGTACATTGAGTTGCTCACGAAGTCTCTTCGTGCGAGCCCTAGTAATGGATCCGCTTGGAGCTTGCATGCGATCCTCAGCCCCTCGGTCACTCGAGCCATTGTTGGCGTGCCCACGTACCATGATGCTATCAGTTCCCATCATCTTGGTATCTAAAAAGGATGAAAGTTGGCGAATGTGCACTGACTGTTGTGCCGTCAATGCAATAACGGTAAAATATCGTCACCCTATTCCTAGACTTGATGGTATGTTAGATGAGCTATATGGTGCTATGATTTTCACTAAAATTGACTTAAAAAGTCATCAAATTAGGATGAAAGAGGGCGATGAATGGAAAATGACCTTCAAAACCAAACATGGCTTGTATGAGTGGTTAGTTATGCCATTTGGTCTAACTAATGCACCTAGTACATTCATGAGGTTGTACTTCGTCCATTTCTAGGAAAATTTGTAGTTGTATATTTTGATGACATCCTGATTTATAGTAGGAGCCTAGATGACCATGTTGAGCATGTGAAACTTGTTCTTGATGTACTTCGAAAGGAAAAGCTCTATGCTAACCTTAAGAAGTGCTCCTTTTGTACTGATTAACTTGTCTTCCTAGGCTTTATTGTGAGTAAACAGGGAATCAAAGTGGACGAGAAAAAAGTCAAACCAATTCGAGAATGGCCTACTCCAAGCACGGTGGGTGAGGTACGCAGCTTTCATGGTCTTGCTAGTTTTTATAGACGATTTGTTAAGGATTTTAGTACCATTGCTGCACCTTTAACTACTGTAATCAAGAAAATGAGCCATTTGTGTGGGGTGATGCTCAAGAGCGTGCATTCCAAATGCTTAAACACCAACTCACACACACACCATTACTTGCATTACCATGCTTTGACAAGATGTTTGAAATAGAGTGTGAAGCATCTGGGGTGGGTATTGGAGCTATCTTAATGCAAGAGGGCAAACCAATTGCATACTTTAGTGAAAAACTCAATGGGGCAGCTTTGAACTATTCCACTTATGATAAAGAGTTATATGCTTTAATTCGTGCTTTAGAGACTTGGCAACATTATTTGAGACCAAGAGAATTTGTTATACACACTGACCATGAATCGCTTAAGCACATTAAGTCACAACACAAGTTGAATAAGCATCATGTTAGGTGGATTGCATTTATTGAAACATTCCCTTATATGATCAAGTACAAAGTTGGGAAAACCAATGTTGTTGCTGATGCGTTATCACGTCGTTATTCTTTACTCGCTCAACTTGATGCAAGGTTATTAGGATTTGAGTTAGTTAAAGAACTATACTCCAATGACCCAGATTTCTCAGGTATTTATGATTCTTGTGGTTCAGCAACTCAAGGTAAATTCTACATCCTTGATGGATTTCTTTTCTACCTCAATCGACTGTGTATACTTAACTGCTCTATTCGCTCTTTACTTGTTAGGGAAGCACACGGAGGTGGCTTGATGGGACATTTTGGTGTGGCTAAAACCTTAGCTATCCTTCGAGAGCACTTCCACTGGCTAAGGATGAAGTGCGATGTGGAATGAATGGTGGCCAAGTGCATCACTTGCCACAAAACTAAGTCTAAACTTCAACCATATGGCTTCTATAGTCCTTTACCTGTACCTAAGGAATCTTGGACTGACATTTCCATGGACTTTGTTTTAGGGTTAACTAGGTCAAAAATGGAACATTTTATACCATGTCACAAAACAGATGATGCATCTCACATTGCAGATTTGTTTTTCAAAGAAATCATCAGATTGCATGGCATGCCTCGGACAACTGTCTCTGATAGGGATGTGAAATTTTTGAGTTACTTTTGAAAAACTTTGTGGGAAAAATTGGGTACTAAATTACTCTTTTCTACTACTAGTCACCCACAAACTGATGGTCAAACTGAGGTCGTCAACCGCACATTGTCTACACTCTTACGTGCCATCATTAGAAAAAATATTCGAACTTGGGAAAAGTGTTTACCCCATGTTGAGTTTGCATACAACCGCACGGTGCATAGTTCTACTCATTTTTCACCATTTGAAATAGTCTATGGTTTTAACCCTTTAACACCACTAGACTTATCACCTTTACCTTCTTCTGGGCGCATTAACTTAGATGGTGCTAACCGAGCAGATTTTGTGAAGAAATTGCATGAACAGGTCCGCTTAAATATTGAGCGAAGGATGGATCAAGTGGCTCAACGAGTTAATAAGGGATGCCAATGCGTGGTGTTTGAGCCTGGAGATTGGGTGTGGTTGCATCTGCATAAGGAGAGGTTCCCGGTCCAAAGGTGCAATAAACTCCTTCCCCATGGAGATGGGCCATTTCAAGTCCTCAAGCGCATCAACGACAATGCATACAAGCTAGACCTTCCCGGTGAGTACAATGTGAGCGCTACTACATTCAATGTCTCTGATCTATCTCCTTTTCTTGCAGACGATGAAGCTGATTTGAGGACAAATCCTTTCCAAGAGAAGAGGGATGATACGAACCAAGAGACACCATTGAGTACAATTCGAGTTCCTCTAGCACCCGTAACGCGAGCTCGAGCTAAGAAGGTGAGAGAGGAACTCCAAGGGCTTGTTCACGAGGTGCAAAGCCAAGAAATTGTCGCCAAGGTCATTGAGGGACTTGAGCATGAAGGAATGAAGGTTGTCCATGTGGTTCAAATCCAAGAAGACCGCGAGTGACCCTTCTGTAGTTCGCATATTGGTTTAACCATTAGTTAGCTATGTTGGAGTCTAGTTTACTTATTTTATTCAAGGAATAAAACCGGCCAGCTTGCAAGCTAGAAGGGCCGAGCCTAGAGTTCCTAAAATGAAGGAACTTTGCCTTTTCAGCCTTTTCCAATTCGGTTAGGGTTTAGTCTTTGCCATTGCACTTTTGGTTTCTACTTGTATGGCTATAAATAGCCTACCTAGGGTCATGTTCTATTCATTCAACATTCAATCAATACAATACAATTTGAGAGTTTTCTTGGTTTCTCCAAGGCTTCTTGAATACCTTAGAAATTCCCTAGGTGTTCGTGACTTATCAATCTAGAGTCACACTAGGTTGTGGCGTCTTCTACCATTATACCAAGGTTCGTTAACCACGTGATTAACGGGTTGAGGTCATCCGCTCCAAGCTTGGTATCCTCTTGTCGATCCTGAGTCTAATCTCTTACGGGTTTCGTCACAAGGTTGGCGACGTTCGTATCAATCAGTATGTAATTCGGTAATTAAGTTTTTTGCACACCCCTGCTTTTTACATAATACTTTGCCATGGTTATAGTGTTGATATTTTCATTACCTTTTTGATATACCTCTCTTACCTTCACAAGATGCAGTAAAATTGCACAAACTTAATAAAAAATTAATTTTCTAATTTATTTAGAAAAATTTAATGATGTGTATAAGTCAGTAATAAATTGTAGGTTGCTTCCAAATAAATATTACTCAAAGGATTTCTAGTTTTAGCTATTCTTCTCTCCCTCTCTATAGGTTTCTCTCTCATCCCTTACTGAATTTAGGGTTTTAACCATGAATGCCTTCAATCAAAAGTTGAAGTCAATTCTTGCCAAACTAGTTCTTTGCTAAAATTCTTAGTGATCAACCTGATTTGTTCCTTATCAAAATTAAAACTTCGACTCGACTGTTCATCGAGGAAAGCCTATTGTACAGTTTTCGAAAAAAAGAGGAAATTCTCAAGTTGGCAGCTCCTTTTCAATTTAGTCTTGTTGGAAAATTCCCTCACGACAGACCTAGTATGGAATCCTTGTGCATATTTTTTTCTAAAAATTGGTTTTAAGGGATTTTTCTTACTAGGTTTGTCAAATTCGAGCACATTCTCATTAAATTCAATCTAGAGAAGGATTACATAAGGTGCTGAATAAAGGATATATGGATGATATGGGTGTGAGACCTCGAAATTCTACTTGTCTTTATAGCTCTTATTTGAACTTACTTGTTTTGAATTCTTGGTTGCTTTACTGGTTTAATCATGGTTTTTAACTTATTTTTTTATTTAACTTGGTGCATGTCGAGTTTCATAGTATATTATATTAGTGTGACCGACTAGTGAGATATGTGTGTTATATCCGGTGAACGAGAACAAGTGTGGTGCTAGAGGAATTATGTGATTAAATGTGTTAAGAGTATATTAGAAGAACACAAGATAAATTGGCTATAAGAAAAACAAGGAGACAAAGAGATAGGAATGGAACCTTACCTTGCCACTTGTCACTTATCCATGAAACCTTGACTAAGACTAATTCTCATCTTGCCACTTGTCAAACCACTACAACATCTTGACCACCAAGACTAATCCTTATCTTGCCACTTGTCAAACCACTACAACTTCTTAACCAAGACTAAGCCTTATTGTTATCCAACTAAAACTTTAGTTCTTCACCATTTTTTTTCTTCTTTTTCTTTCTTGTCTTGGCTGAATTTAGAGAGAGAGAAAGGGAGAGAAAAGAAACAAACTTCAAGCATTGATTCTTGCCTATTTAGCGGAAAAACAAGAGAAAACCCAAATCTACTCCGACAAACCTTGAATCAGGCTTGGAGGGAAGCTCTTGGTGAAGTTTTTGGAGGAAGAAAGCCTTGCAACCTTCTTGATTTGCTTGCCATCTTTGGGTTTGAAGGTAAAGAGGTGAACTTTGTTAGAACTTCTAGTTTTCTTCCTTGATTTTTGAATTTAGTTGATGTATGAAATAATAGAAGCTAAAGGAAGGACTTATATGAAGGCTTTTATGGTTTCCAAATTATGTTGCAAAAATTCCAGCTTTGGTACATAATCTAGTTAGCTTAGTTTTAAGCTTTATATATGTACAATTTTGATGAAAAGGAAGGATTTTATGGAGGCTTGCGTGTTTTTCAAGTTATGTTGAGAATTCTTCAGATTTGGTTCATGAAGAGCATAGCCTAGGTTCAAGTTAGATATTTGTGATTTTGATGGTTTTTCTTACCAAGAATATATACCGTATAACACATTCTATGCTAGCCATGAATTATTGTGATTTTGCCGTGAAGATAAGGTTGAAACTTTGAGGTTAGAGGAAAGAAATTTAAGGACAAGTTGCTGGAAATTCTTGTTTGAGTTGGAAGTTTGGGATGGTTTTGACATATTATGCTCAAGATACTTGCTAAAACTTTGATCTTCATGTGTGTTGGTTTTGAGCCAAAACAGAGGTATAAGGGGGGAAAAACCTAGTTTTCCAAATTGTTTGCTTGCTGAAAATTTTTCGCAAGAGACTCTGAGCAGTCTCGGAAAATCTGGCATATCTTGGTGTAGAAAAATCCAAATTGAGTTTTTCTTATTGCATTTGAAACTAGATTCAGAGTACTTTCTACCTTAAAAAATTCAGAATTTTTCTCAATTCCTATGAATATCTGTGATTTTTTAAAGTTGTTTAAATTTCCACACCTGCTCTATTTTTCTACTGGATGAAGTAGCAATTTGAGGCTGGAATTTGACTGACTTGTGGATAGAATCTTACAAATGTTTCTTCTGAAAAATTGTAACTCTTTAAGTCTATTTTCCAATGGAATAAATTTTATAAATTTTGGATTTAAGAAACTTGAGATATGATTTTTCAAATAGCAACGCGCAAAACTGAAAAAAATTCTGTTTTCCTAAAACTGTCCTTACTTTCATTTCCAACTTTAAGTTGGAGTTGTTAAACCATTTTGAGCTTGGTTTTATGATTAGAATGAGGAAATTCTTGGTTACTCATGTCCCTTGGGTCTAAATGTTCTTTTTTCACTCCAAAACCATATTTGAATCGTTACACTAGTAGTTACATGGATTTTCTTTGGTTCACCTAAACTTTGAATGGTTGAACTATAATACTTTATCTTGGTTGTTTTTAGGGTTTGTTGGTGATCAAGGGCATAACCGAGGGGCAAACTTTTGACTTTATTTTGCTTAAACTGGTGAGTGCCAAGTGCATGTCTCTTGATATCTTGATTTGATTGATACCACGTGTTATGTGTTGAATTCTGAACTTGATGAGGTGAGAGTGTACTTTATCGCACTCGTCTTTCCCTTCTTGAATGATCTTGTACTTGCTTGAACTTGATTGACCTGTACTTGTGGTTGTGGCTGTGCTCGACTTGTAAATGCTGAGCAGCAGCATGTACCATACTCAATCCGAGTGGGAGGTGTGACACCCCCACCTCTCCCTAGGGCGAACCCTAGGGTATCAGCGGAACGCTTGCCCAACTCTCGTCAGGACTCACGCACTCGTTCAAGCTTAATATAGAGCCACCAAAACAACCATCGACTTTAATAAAAAGTATTTCGAATATATAAGCCACAACCTCTAAACTAAAAGTTATGATTACAATCCACCAACTAACAATAACAAAATTACACTTTAAGAGCCATCAAAAGTTCAAACAAAAGGTATACTAGCATCCACCAAGTCGCTAGTCTAGAACTTCCAATCCACCTCCAAAGCCTGTTAAGGAAAATAAACTTAATGGGATGAGCGAACGCTCAGTGAGGCCAAGAAAATAAACAGGCAAGCAAGTAACACCAATCAATCAAATAACATGATTAAATGATGAGGGAGCACCAAGGATCAATGGTGATCATGACCAAGTCATTAAAGTGCCACTAGGACTGGTCACAAGAGCTCGTGCCAAGAAGATGCGCTAGTCACTTCAAGGACTTGTATGCACCATCCAAGAAAGAATTGGAGATGACTTAAAGACCATTGAAGGCTTGGAGAATGAGGATTCCACAATTCACACCTTGCTCCAAGTGGATGAGCCAAGTGAAGCTGAGAGTTAGTTGACCACCTATTGGTCAAAGGCCGAGACTTAGTAGCCTTTTAATTGCCGTTTTAGTTGTTTACTTTTGTAATAAAATTCGGTCCAAACTAATCCTTAGTTGGCCGAACACAAGTAGTTTTCTTTTAGTCATTTAAATTCGGCCCACAAGGCCCTAGTCATTAAAGTAAATCCGTCCACTTTAGGGTTAGCTTTCAAGTCCATTGTATGGCTATATATAGCCAAGACAAGAGAGCTTTATGGGCAGTTTTTTTTTATCAATACAATTTTGAGTGTTTTCACCTTTCTCTTCCTAAGAGAGCCTTCTTGAACACTTGAGAATATTTCTCAAATTGTTCAATTGAACTTATCAATCAAGTAACTCCTTGGTTGTGGGGCGTTCATCTACCTTCAATTTGGTTCATTAGTTCGTTAGATAGCAGGTTGAGATAATATCAATAATGTTCGTTATCTCGGGAATTAGTTTTGGGTCAAATTTCCGCTGCCTAAACCGTGGTAATTCGGTTGTCTAGATCGTGGTTTCACATCAGTTGGTAATCAGAGCTAGTCGAAAACCATCAGGTTATATCCTTCCTTTTCGCTTTGTTTCGAGTCATATTCGTTTGTTAACAAATCTGATTTCGTGTGTCAAAAAAAAAATCATCAGTCGCTAGTTTCCTTGTTTTCAGTTTGTCTTGACTGTCCGCAAATTATCCCTTTGCTGTCCACATTGTGTCGTCTATTGCTGCTGTGTTTTCTTGTCCTTAATTGCATCTCAGTGTTATGTGTTTGAGTCTTGAAGTCATCGAGTCAAAAAAAAAATGAAACAGCCGCTAAGATTTTGTGCCGTCGTTGTGTTCTTTTGTCTTGTTTCTCGCAAGCAATCTGTTTGCCATCTCTTGCTACTGTTTAGATCAGATCATAGTCTTTTCATTGTGTTGTTGAGTTGTTCTGGTCGTGCAAAGCAACCACCAAAAAGGAAACAAAAAAAAAGAAGAGAAAAGAAGAAAACACACGCAAGAGGCAACCAAAATTCTGGTCGCTGGTTAATTCTCGAAATCGAAGTGTTTTCTTTGAACAAGAGGGCTGGGAAAATTGTTTGTTCTACACAAAAAGGCTGAAACTGTTTTGCAATTATCTTCCTTGGAAACCTTGAAAGGCATACCTTTATTTCTTGAAAATCTTGATTTCTTGATCTATTTTCTTGGTGAATCTCGAAAGTCTTTATACAAATTACTGGGTTGTGTCACCGAATCTTGGTACACTTAGTGGAGGCCTTAATTGGCACAAGTACCAATAGGCTCTTGCTCTTGGAACCTTGGAACAAGGCTAATCACCGCTTGAACCGAGTTCTTGTTTTGCCGCTGCCTTGCACAAGACTGCCTTGGAACTTGCGGCTGCCTTGCAAGGCTACCTTAGTGGCTGCCCAATCATTCTTGTTCTTGAAACCTTGATCCGAAATTCAAGAGAAAGAAAAGAATTCTGGTTGAACAAAAAAAAAAAAAAAGAAAGAAAAGAAAGAGGAAACCAGAATCGGATCACAAGAAATAAGAAACCCTCTTGAAATAGGAAACCTCCTTGACGAGGGAAACCCCAACTGACTTGGCTTGCTAGGACAAACCCTAGCCCCACCAATCTGTCCACTTCGGACTTGTTGCTTGATTTGGGAAGCCAGCCGCCAAAACAACCCTCCACATAATCCAAAATTACCCAAGAAACATTGTCTACAACTTCCGAAGGAAATCAGCCGTGTGCAAAGTCGGGTAGAGTCATTCTAAGATCCAAACAAGTTCTGCCATCTTGCTCTCTGATTCGGTTGAAGTAGCATTCTGTCCAGTCATGTGCAATTGTGTTTTTGGAGTCCTTTTTAGATTACTTCGTGGCTAGATACACACAATAAGAATTCTAAACAGATTAGAGGTTGCTTAGCCGTTAGGGTCCATTGAGTCCTTGTCCAAATTAAACTCTTACACCCTTGAATCATTCTTTTGCGGACTAAGTCACTAAACTTCCAGCGTATTCTTGCTTGTGTAATTGCTGCCTTTTGAGTCTTCATTCAGTCTTAAATTCCAGCTACTCATACTCCACTTTTGGGGAAAACTTGATTAAAGTTGATTGAACTACTTGGAGAAAATTTCTGATTTCTTCAAAGGGGCAATCAAGGGATTTGGAAGTGAGTGGTGAGATCATTAGAGTGTTCTAAACACTTGAGTGATACACGAGAGTGAGCGAAACACGTGAGGGAGTGAGTGAGGAATTTTTACCTTAACATTTGTTGACGTTTTGCAGGATAACCCATGGCCAATGAAAATGACATCACCGTGACACAATTGGCATCAAGAATGGATGCTATGTGGAGAGACATGCAAAGGAAATTTGAGCTCCGCTTTGAGTCCATGCAACAGCAAATTGAACAATTGGATCCCTCCAGAAACGCCCAATTGGATCCCTCTAGAAACTCTTCTAGGAAAACTAGAGGGAAACTCACCATGAACGAATTCAGTGACTCTAACTCAGAGGGAGAGTTCGAAGACGAAGAGCGAAGGCCGTGGAGAATGACACAGCGGGCTGACCATGTAGAAGATCAACTCAAGGGAATAAAATTAAAAATTCCTACCTTCCAAGGCAAATCGGATCCCGAAGCGTACTTGGAGTGGGAGAGAAAGATTGAGTTGATCTTCAATTGCAACCACTACACGGAGTCTCAAAAGGTAAAGTTGGCCGCCATAGAATTCACCGAGTATGCCGCAATTTGGTGGGATCAACTTCGCCTCAAACAACGAAGGAATGAAGAACCGGCCATCCGGACATGGAACGACTTGAAGCGAATCATGAGGAAGCGCTTCATACCTGGTCACTACCATAGGGATTTGCATCACAAATTGCAAACCCTCACTCAAGGTAGTATTATGGTTGAAGATTACTTCAAAGAAATGGAAATGTCCATGATGCGGGCTGATGTTCAAGAAGATGAGGAGGCCACCATGGCCCGGTTTTTAGGAGGACTACGGCCTGATATTGCTGACATCGTAGAGCTTCAACACTACCTTGACATGGGGGAACTCTTGGATAAAGCTATCAAGATAGAACGGAGGTTCAAGAGGAGGGGAACGAGCCGTCAAAACTCCAACTTCCAATCTGGAAATTGGAGACATGCACCCTTAAAGAGGGAGGATCACCCCTCGAGTGCCCCACACCTTGCAAAATCGAATGGAAATTCAAGGGGGACTTTGAGGCCGAATACACTACCTTCCAAACCAACTTCAGGGGAGGATTTTAAACCCTAACAAGAGGTCTCTAAACCAAGGACCCGTGACATCAAGTGCTTTAAGTGCCAAGGATTTGGGCACATTGCTTCCCAATGTCCAAACCAACGGACCTTGATCCTGTTACCCAATGGAGATATATTGACCGATGAACAAGAAGAGGAACATGAAGGGATGCCTCCTTTAGAAGAGGAGGACGAGCTTGAAGAGGTACCAGTCAATGACATGGTTGGATGTCTAGTGGCAAGGCGAGCACTAGCCACTCAAGCTAGTCGAGATGAGCTCCAACGAGAAAACATCTTCTACTCACGATGTCATATACACAACAAGGTTTGTAGCCTAGTCATTGACCCAGGGAGTTGCACTAATGTTGCAAGTGCACTAATGATGGAGAGACTCAACTTACCTACAACCGACCACCCGCGTCCCTACAACCTCCAATGGCTAAACAATAGCGGCGAGGTACGTATCTCCAAACAAGTCTTAGTTACTTTTCGCATTGGTCGATATGAAGATGATATTGTATGCGATGTAGTACCTATGCAAGCTACACGCATTCTTTTAGGCTGCCCTTGGCAATTTGATAAGAGGGTTACTTTTAATGGTTTCTTGAACAAATACTCCTTTTTGCATAATGGTAAGAAAATTACACTTGTACCTCTCACACCACAACAAGTGCATGAGGACCAAACTAGTTTGCAAAGGGAGTATGAAATGCATGTCACTAGTCAAAAACAACCATCGAAATTAAAACTAAAGGGGGCAGCCGAGACCTCAAGGAGTAAAAGTGAGCCTAACAGAACCAATGACCTAGGAAAAGAAAGAAAAACTAGCATGCTAGCTCGAGTGAAAGATGTGAGGAAAGCTTTACATTCTAACCAAGTCTTGCTTATATTGATTTGTAAGGAAGCTTTACTCACTAATGAGCTTGATACTTCTCTGCCTAGTATTGTCACTAACCTTTTACAGGAGTATCATGATGTGTTCCCTGAGGATATACCTAATAGATTGCCACCTTTGAGAGGGATTGAACATCTAATTGATTTCATCCCTGGGGCTTCCTTGCCAAACAAGGCACCGTATAGGACTAATCCCGAGGAAACTAAGGAACAACAAAGGCAAGTAGAGGAGTTACTTGGCAAAGGATGGATTCGTGAGAGTCTAAGCCCTTGTACTGTACCCGTCCTACTTGTGCCTAAGAAGGATGGAGGATGGAGAATGTGCACTGACTGTTGAGCTATTAACGCCATAATAGTAAAGTATCGCCATCCCATACCTCGTCTAGATGAAATGCTTGATGAATTGCATGGTGCTATCATTTTTATAAAAATTGATCTAAAAAGTGGATACCATCAAATTCGTATGAAAGATGGAGACGAATGGAAAACTACTTTTAAGACTAAACATGGCTTATATGAGTGGTTAGTCATGCCTTTTGGCCTAACTAATGCACCTAGCACTTTTATGAGATTAATGAACCATGTTTTGCGTCATTTCATTGGTAAATTTGTGGTAGTGTATTTTGATGATATCCTAATTTATAGTAGGAGTCTAGAAGAGCATGCAATACATTTACAAGCTGTCTTAGATGTACTTCGACAGGCAAGGCTCTACGCCAACCTTAAGAAGTGCACTTTTTGCACTGATCAACTTGTTTTTCTAGGATATGTTATAAGTGCACAGGGTGTACAAGTGGATCAATCAAAAGTGAAGGCTATAAATGAATGGTCAATACCTTCCAATGTAAGTGAGGTGAGGAGTTTCCATGGCTTGGCAAGCTTCTACAGGCGTTTTGTCATGGACTTCAGCACCATAGCTGTACCACTTACATCTATCATCAAGAAGAACTCACCATTCCAATGGGGGGAAGAACAAGCTAAGTCTTTCCAATTACTTAAACACCAGCTCATACATGCACCTGTTCTAAGTTTACCTAACTTCGACAAAGCTTTTGAGATAGAATGTGATGCTTCTGGTATAGGTATTGGGGCTGTTCTACTCCAAGAAGGTCGACCGATCGCATACTTCAGTGAAAAGCTAAATGGAGCCGCCTTCAACTACTCAACCTATGACAAGGAACTGATGGAATTAGTTCGAGCCCTCCAAACTTGGCAACACCACCTTCGACCACGAGAGTTCGTCCTGCATACTGATCACGAATCCCTCAAGCACATCAAGTCACAGACCAAGCTGAGTAAACGCCATGCAAGATGGATAGCTTTCATCGACACCTTTGCATTCGTGATCAAATATAAAACCGGTAAGTCTAATGTAGTAGCTGATGCACTTTCTAGGAGTTATACACTACTTACTACATTGGATGCCAAATTACTAGGATTTGAATATCTCAAGGATCTTTATGCCACTGACCCAGATTTTGGTGAGATTTTCCACTCCTTGCCACGAGACACTCGTGAGCATTACTTTCTTTCACAGGGGTTCTTGTACTACAAGGACAAATTGTGCATTCCACTAAGCTCCATGCAACCCTTGTTGGTTCGAGAAGCCCATGGAGGAGGACTTATGGGCCATTTTGGAGTTACTAAGACATTGTCCACCCTTCAAGAACACTTCTTTTGGCCATGCATGAAGAGGGATGTTGAACGACATATACAAAGGTGTGTAACTTGTGAGGACCCATAATTTTAGTATTTCAAAATATTATTAAACTGGTCATTTTAAAAATATTTCGTACTCGAGTTACCCAAAAAAATTACTAAAGTACATGAATTTCTCGAAATAAATTTTACCGATTGGTTCTTTAAGCGCATATTATTTTAATGCCCAAATCACCAATTCTAAACGGGCTTTTGGGTTGACACTTAGACTTAACCATTAAGTCACCAATTCTCTCCACTTTGTGAGGACCCGTAATTTTCTTAATTTCTAGGTTTTAATTTCTTTTAATTATACGTTTTTCCACCTTTTCTTTATTCGACAAATTGTGCAAATACATTTTATGAGTAAATATAGCTTTTAAATGATTTTTCTAGTATCGGTTAGTTTTTGAGAAACTAAGAGTATATAATGGACGTGGGACCCACTAGTGCGAAAAGTTCGGGAAAATTCGGCCAATTAGGTTAAATTCCGGATACTGTGTGAAATTTATCGGGTGTTAAGAGATAAGTAGAGGATGTGAAGTGATTGATGTGAGAGGAAAAAGAAAAGATAGGATTGCTGTGACGACCCCACTTCTCCCAAGGGCGAACCCAAGGGTATCGGCGGGCCGCCTGCCTAGCTCGCGCCAGGACTCGAAACTTAAAACAATGAAAGCCAGAAAATCCAAAAGAGTACTATTTACAATCCCAAAAGAGTTATAATTACATTCTCCAAAAGTACCTGCTCTTACTATTACATCCGTATACTTACAACCAAAACCAAAAGGGAGACCCTAAGAAGGGTCCTAATACAAACCACCAGAATAAAAACAAACATCCTAAAAGTTCAAGTATTACAAGCCAATCCACTAAACTAGTGTATGAGCCCCAAACGTACCCGCGTCGGCCCCTGCTAAGGAAAACAAACGGAATGGGGTAAGCTAAAAGCTTAGTAAGTAAACAGGGGCAAAAGCGTAAATTTCACGTAGCAACATTTACACAGTAAGAGTAAAGCAAAAGCAGAAAAGTAACATCACATAATAAGGATACGGGTGGCTCCAAAGCCAATTCATTTGCCATGCTTGATCTCCTGTCGACACTCCGTCGACCATAAATAAGGTCCGTAGAACTTCACTTGTACACCCACCGACACCTTATCACCCTCACTGGCCAGTCACCTCACAAACTTGCCCAGGCGAACGAAATCACAAACTTGAGCTTTAATCATAAGCTCGGGTCACAAACTTGGTGACCTCAAACCAAGTTGGACTGACTTCGACCAAGCCCTAACCGGCTCGAATAGTCCATCTAGGTATTGAGTTCAACCGCAAACTCACAAAATTCACAAAATTATTCAAAAGTCACCCCGAGCCACAAGCTCAAGGGTTTTTGTTCCAAAATTTCTCACATACATATGTCATGTACAAATTGGTGCGTAAATTAGGGTCTAGATCGAGTGCGATAAAGTACACCCTCGCCTAGGTACCCTTTTACACATAACGAAACACATAAACAACTAACACATAAGAGCGGCCTGAATACTTACTCAAAATACCAAAAGTAGTATAAAGGCGGAATTCACTTTGTGTGTTGGCTAGTAGTGGGCCCCACCGGCACCGCCTAGCTCACCACTGTCTGAAATCGAAGATTATGTCACAATATATCACAAACGGCAACTAACGTACTTGAAATAAGCCAAACGGCAAAATTGGCACGCGCAAGTGCGGAAACGGCAAAACGGCCGCACACGTCCGCGCAGAACGGCAAACGGAAATGGCCAAGTCGGCCATCTCAAACCGTTTTGGTCAAAATTTAGGCTAGGAATATCGGATCAAGGTACATGAGGTACCGTTACGAAGCTAAGAGGAAGGGCTACAATGTTCATGAAGACATCGCAACCCATTGCGTGAAACAGTTCCAGCTGTTTCATTGCGAGTTACCAAACAGGCCCTGTTTGCAAGGCCGTAACTCACGGCTCAGAAATCGAAATTAAGAAATTCCAAAGGCATTAGAAAGCTGAGACATAAGGCTACAACTTTCATGTTTTGGCCAAGACCTGAATCTATTCAGAACAAAACAAAATTCGAGTGCCAAAGTACCCGTCAGAACTGTCCATATACAAGGCAGTTCTGACGAGCGATATTGTTTTGATCATAACCGGAGCTACGGAACTCGGTTTTTGACGTACTTTATACCGTTTCGAAGCTGAGATCAATATCTAAACTTCTTATGAAGGAGTTGGCACCCAGATCGAACTCTATAAAAATCGAAAAGTCATGGGCAGAAACAAAATCAGAAAACGCGTAGAACCAGAGGGTCAAAACAGGCTTGAGCATTTCGTCGATAACTCAGGCTACGCTAATCCGATTGACCTGAAATTTTGCAGGCATACTCAGGACTCAATGGGCTACGACTTTCATGTTTTACGAAACTTCTGAATCAGCACGGAACATTAAGAAAAATGGAGCTCAAGTTCAGGTTCTGGGTTGCCCTGTTTACCCATTTTGCCGGTTTCAAATGTCGCAAACATATGGTTCGTTTTCATGGTTCTTATGCAGGTTTTTCAACCACTTTTGTACCAAATAAACACACATATACTAACATCTAAATGGCCTACAAATGGTCCGAAATTCCCCTCCCAAGTCAATACCAAATTTAACAATCATCAACCACAATCCCTAACCAAATTTCATTTGCACCAATGAACTTAATCCAACCTCACACTAACCAAACTCTATCTCACTAACCATAAGCTAAGCTAAATTAGCCTAATGGAGTTTAGGGTTTCTTAACCCAAATCAGCTTTTTGCAAGTAACCAACCAAATCAAGTGAGGCAATTCATCAAACATAACCACTACAAGTCCATTTCTCAACTAAAACAAGTAAGGAAAGCATTAGCAAGAAACCCAAATTCTTTCCTCTTCTTGGCCGAATTTTCAGCAACCAAATAACACTAAAATTAACCAAAGTACTCCATAAAAACATGTGATAGGCATAAGAGGTACCACAATCAAGCACAACTAGGGTCCTATGCCAATTAACCACTAGTTCATCAAACAATAATCAACTTAAGTCTTCAAATAGACTTTCTTACCTTTGATTCAAGCTTTGTAGATGATCACCCACAACAATCAAGTGCTCAAGTTGTTTCTCCAAGATCCAAACTCAAGATTGAAGAGCAAAAATGATGCACCAAAGCAAGCTTTCCTTTTCTTTTTTTCTTTCTCTTCTCACGGCTCTCACTCTCTCTCTCGGCTCTTCCTTTCTTTTTTTTTTAGTTTTGTTTTCTCTTGTTTCTTATAAGTTGTAAGACAACATATAGTCAAAGCTTTGGGAGATATTTCTTATAGCTAACCAATCACAAAAATGCTTTATTTGTTGTTTTCACCCTTGCACTTCAACTTTCTCTTTCATATACATTTTCCCTCAAACATTTGATAACCTTTCAATTTACTCCATAAGTCATAACTTATTCTAATCTAAAACATATAATCACGCTTAATTATTTCACTAATCACTTTCTCATCTTAGTCACTTACACTTAAGCATACTTTATCCCACATAAAAGTAGTTAAACAATAACCTTTTTGTCAAGGGCAAAATTAGGGTTAAACCCACTTAAAACTTCTAATAAATCATAACATTAGGGATTTGCTCACTTAGGGTTTCTATACAAAATGGATTAAATCCTATACCTTCCCACACTAGTGGGTCCCACATCCGATATACGTTCTTATTTTCTCAAAAACTAACTAATACTAGAAAAATCATCTAAGAACTATATTTACTCATAAAACTTATCTGGGAAACTTTTCTAATAAAGAAAATGTAGAAAATGCGGGTTTTCAATCTTAACCGGAAATTAGGGTTTTCTTCTTAGCCCTAACCCTAATATCAACTTACGAACGGTCTGGGTCCTCACAATCTCCCCCACTTAGCACAATTTCGTCCTCGAAATTAATTCGTTGGCCAAAACGTACCTTCAAAGTCCACCGAAGGATTTGTCATCTCAGGTTGACCCATCGCATAGAATCCAATATGCCTAATGCCTATCGCGTATGTCCCACAATTGCCCAAGTCCTCTAACCTAGGCGCTCTGATACCAACTGTGACGACCCCACTTCTCCCAAGGGCGAACCCAAGGGTATCGGCGGGCCGCCTGCCTAGCTCGCGCCAGGACTCGAAACTTAAAACAATGAAAGCCAGAAAATCCAAAAGAGTACTATTTACAATCCCAAAAGAGTTATAATTACATTCTCCAAAAGTACCTGCTCTTACTATTACATCCGTATACTTACAACCAAAACCAAAAGGGAGACCCTAAGAAGGGTCCTAATACAAACCACCAGAATAAAAACAAACATCCTAAAAGTTCAACTATTACAAGCCAATCCACTAAACTAGTGTATGAGCCCCAAACGTACCCGCGTCGGCCCCTGCTAAGGAAAACAAACGGAATGGGGTAAGCTAAAAGCTTAGTAAGTAAACAGGGGCAAAAGCGTAAATTTCACGTAGCAACATTTACACAGTAAGAGTAAAGCAAAAGCAGAAAAGTAACATCACATAATAAGGATACGGGTGGCTCCAAAGCCAATTCATTTGCCATGCTTGATCTCCTGTCGACACTCCGTCGACCATAAATAAGGTCCGTAGAACTTCACTTGTACACCCACCGACACCTTATCACCCTCACTGGCCAGTCACCTCACAAACTTGCCCAGGCGAACGAAATCACAAACTTGAGCTTTAATCATAAGCTCGGGTCACAAACTTGGTGACCTCAAACCAAGTTGGACTGACTTCGACCAAGCCCTAACCGGCTCGAATAGTCCATCTAGGTATTGAGTTCAACCGCAAACTCACAAAATTCACAAAATTATTCAAAAGTCACCCCGAGCCACAAGCTCAAGGGTTTTTGTTCCAAAATTTCTCACATACATATGTCATGTACAAATTGGTGCGTAAATTAGGGTCTAGATCGAGTGCGATAAAGTACACCCTCGCCTAGGTACCCTTTTACACATAACGAAACACATAAACAACTAACACATAAGAGCGGCCTGAATACTTACTCAAAATACCAAAAGTAGTATAAAGGCGGAATTCACTTTGTGTGTTGGCTAGTAGTGGGCCCCACCGGCACCGCCTAGCTCACCACTGTCTGAAATCGAAGATTATGTCACAATATATCACAAACGGCAACTAACGTACTTGAAATAAGCCAAACGGCAAAATTGGCACGCGCAAGTGCGGAAACGGCAAAACGGCCGCACACGTCCGCGCAGAACGGCAAACGGAAATGGCCAAGTCGGCCATCTCAAACCGTTTTGGTCAAAATTTAGGCTAGGAATATCGGATCAAGGTACATGAGGTACCGTTACGAAGCTAAGAGGAAGGGCTACAATGTTCATGAAGACATCGCAACCCATTGCGTGAAACAGTTCCAGCTGTTTCATTGCGAGTTACCAAACAGGCCCTGTTTGCAAGGCCGTAACTCACGGCTCAGAAATCGAAATTAAGAAATTCCAAAGGCATTAGAAAGCTGAGACATAAGGCTACAACTTTCATGTTTTGGCCAAGACCTGAATCTATTCAGAACAAAACAAAATTCGAGTGCCAAAGTACCCGTCAGAACTGTCCATATACAAGGCAGTTCTGACGAGCGATATTGTTTTGATCATAACCGGAGCTACGGAACTCGGTTTTTGACGTACTTTATACCGTTTCGAAGCTGAGATCAAGATCTAAACTTCTTATGAAGGAGTTGGCACCCAGATCGAACTCTATAAAAATCGAAAAGTCATGGGCAGAAACAAAATCAGAAAACGCGTAGAACCAGAGGGTCAAAACAGGCTTGAGCATTTCGTCGATAACTCAGGCTACGCTAATCCGATTGACCTGAAATTTTGCAGGCATACTCAGGACTCAATGGGCTACGACTTTCATGTTTTACGAAACTTCTGAATCAGCACGGAACATTAAGAAAAATGGAGCTCAAGTTCAGGTTCTGGGTTGCCCTGTTTACCCATTTTGCCGGTTTCAAATGTCGCAAACATATGGTTCGTTTTCATGGTTCTTATGCAGGTTTTTCAACCACTTTTGTACCAAATAAACACACATATACTAACATCTAAATGGCCTACAAATGGTCCGAAATTCCCCTCCCAAGTCAATACCAAATTTAACAATCATCAACCACAATCCCTAACCAAATTTCATTTGCACCAATGAACTTAATCCAACCTCACACTAACCAAACTCTATCTCACTAACCATAAGCTAAGCTAAATTAGCCTAATGGAGTTTAGGGTTTCTTAACCCAAATCAGCTTTTTGCAAGTAACCAACCAAATCAAGTGAGGCAATTCATCAAACATAACCACTACAAGTCCATTTCTCAACTAAAACAAGTAAGGAAAGCATTAGCAAGAAACCCAAATTCTTTCCTCTTCTTGGCCGAATTTTCAGCAACCAAATAACACTAAAATTAACCAAAGTACTCCATAAAAACATGTGATAGGCATAAGAGGTACCACAATCAAGCACAACTAGGGTCCTATGCCAATTAACCACTAGTTCATCAAACAATAATCAACTTAAGTCTTCAAATAGACTTTCTTACCTTTGATTCAAGCTTTGTAGATGATCACCCACAACAATCAAGTGCTCAAGTTGTTTCTCCAAGATCCAAACTCAAGATTGAAGAGCAAAAATGATGCACCAAAGCAAGCTTTCCTTTTCTTTTTTTCTTTCTCTTCTCACGGCTCTCACTCTCTCTCTCGGCTCTTCCTTTCTTTTTTTTTTAGTTTTGTTTTCTCTTGTTTCTTATAAGTTGTAAGACAACATATAGTCAAAGCTTTGGGAGATATTTCTTATAGCTAACCAATCACAAAAATGCTTTATTTGTTGTTTTCACCCTTGCACTTCAACTTTCTCTTTCATATACATTTTCCCTCAAACATTTGATAACCTTTCAATTTACTCCATAAGTCATAACTTATTCTAATCTAAAACATATAATCACGCTTAATTATTTCACTAATCACTTTCTCATCTTAGTCACTTACACTTAAGCATACTTTATCCCACATAAAAGTAGTTAAACAATAACCTTTTTGTCAAGGGCAAAATTAGGGTTAAACCCACTTAAAACTTCTAATAAATCATAACATTAGGGATTTGCTCACTTAGGGTTTCTATACAAAATGGATTAAATCCTATACCTTCCCACACTAGTGGGTCCCACATCCGATATACGTTCTTATTTTCTCAAAAACTAACTAATACTAGAAAAATCATCTAAGAACTATATTTACTCATAAAACTTATCTGGGAAACTTTTCTAATAAAGAAAATGTAGAAAATGCGGGTTTTCAATCTTAACCGGAAATTAGGGTTTTCTTCTTAGCCCTAACCCTAATATCAACTTACGAACGGTCTGGGTCCTCACAATTGCATTAATGGAGGTGACAAGTGTCACCATTGTATTGGAAATAGCTTATGACTTACTATTCATTTTCTTGACTTTTGACCAATTGCTTAAATATCTCAAAAAAAATCACACAAAATTCATTCTTGTCTTCAACCTCTTGGCCGATTCTCTCTCTAGCAAAGAAGGAAGAAAAACCTCTTCAAAGTTTGGCAATTATCTAGCTCAAATCCTCCAAAACACTTGCTTGATCTAGTTTCTACTCCATAAAATCCCTCCATTTGGTGCTAGTGAGTGATTTGGTGAAGTTTTTTGGAAAAGCTAAGGTGTCCTACAACTCTCCCTCTCTTGTTTACTAGGTGAGTGGTATATGAACTTTCCCCTACACTTAATGAAGCTAGAGTTGTGCTTAGTGGAAGCTAAAGTGTTGAATTTTGTGATTTAATTCTTGTTTTTGGATGAAATGGTGAAGTTTACAATTTATTGGTGATTTTTCTGGTTTAATATGATCATGATGTTGTGGCCTTGTATGATGATTGGCAATGGCCTATAATGACTCTAGTAGGTGTGAATTATTGATAATTGCAACCAATTTTGGGTTTGGAAGGAATTTGAGGAAGTTAGGGTTTCATAACCCCCTTTTCTGTCCGGTTTTGTATCATATGGTTAGAGGCCGAATTGGCCTTTGCTTAAAACATGAAAGTTTTAGGTATTGATGTGTTGAGGTGCCTGTAAAATTTCTGGTCATTTGGAGTAGTGTAGAGTGAGATATGTCGATTTTACTGTTGCTGTTCTGGATTGATCAGAATGTGCGAACTGCGTCTGAAATGGGTTGTTTTGGCTGGGATTGTTTTGGATTTTGTTGTTGGTGTCTTCTGATGAAATGTAGCTTGATCTCCTAGCTATCATATGCCTTTGGAATTTCTGCATTTGGACCTGTATAGACTGAGTTGTACTGATTACAGCATAGTGTGATTTGTAAACCTGCAATTACGGTTCTGGTTTGGTATTCTGCATATTTGACCTAGTTGTGCTAGGATTTGGACTGAGTGGCCTTCTACATTGTTGTAGCCCTATCTTTTAGGTTCGAGATGGTGGGTCTTACACCCTCATCCGATAAGCGTAGTACAATTTGTGCCATTACCGCATAATGAAGGTAAAACTATTTTTGTTGTTATGGCCAAGATGGCTACATTTCCTGATTTTCTGGCTTGCTATAATGCTTATATGTGCATATGAAACCTTATTGGGGTTGTGGTTGGCATGGCTTTATGACGCGTTATCGAGTCTCATTGTACTTGTTGGTATGTTTTAAGGCTTACTTTTATACCGGTCATTTCCTAGTTAACTTTTACTTTGGGCCTAATGAATGGCTTTTGGAAATGAGGTGAATTTTGTGTGAGATGTTGGGACTGATTTGAGGAAATAATGAAGCCTTAATGGCTGGAAAAGTAAGAAATTTAGGGGAAGTGCTGCCCGATTTTCTAGGCCGTTTGGTTCTTTTAAGTTGGATTTGCCTTTTGGTAGAAATAAAAGGGCTTTTGGGTTATTGAACCTAGGTCTTTATGCTATCTTTTTGTTCCCAAAAATCATGTTGTGTACCCTTGCATTAGTAATTATTTGGCGAGGCATACGACTGGTAGTCGAGCCTCATGTGTATTGTGTTTACTCGATTACAGATGTGAAACCTTCAATTGGTTTATTTTGGTTATTTTAGGGTTTCTTGGCGATTAAGGCCAATTTGAAGTAAAAACTTTTGAAGTTGAGCCGGTGAGTGTACCACTCCCCTCCATTGCTGTCTAACTTGATTTCTGCTCTGCAATCTGTTAAATTTGTTTGAGACGAGGGTGTACTTTATCACACTCGTTCTTCTATCTGTTCATATGCCAATTTTGAGTGCCTATCTGAATCTACCGTCTGAATCTGCTATCTGAATCTGCTATTTTGTATCTGTATCTGAATCTGTTATCTGTGTCTGCATCTGTTCGGATTTCTATGACCTATGAGCTCAATCCTGTGGCTAAGTTATTCGAGTCGGGCCGGCAAGGGCCTGGACGATTAGATAACGAACCACGGTAGTCTGTTCGGCGATTTTTGGGTATTGAGACCCTTGATTCCGGTATACTCGAGTATTACCATTTCTGTTCGGTTACGGTGAGCGGGCCCGGTAAAGGGGTGTTTGGTGGACGGAATTCGGTGTAAAGAGGGGTCTACGGACGTTTTGGTTCTATATACGTTGACGGAGAGTCAACCGGTTTGGATCAAGTACTGCGCTGGAAATTTGGCTCCTGAGAGCCACCCGTATCCTTCTGATTTGAATCCTTGGTTCCTTTGCTTTACATCTGGCATGTGTATCTGATTTGTTAAATGTGAAATGCCATGATTTTTCTGCTATATGTTTGGTACCTCATTGAGCGCAAGCTCACCCCTTTCTGTTCCTTTTGTTTTCCTTACAGGAAAATAAACCCTTTTGGTCTGGATTTGACAAATGGCTGCCAAATTGAGCTAGTTGAACATATCTTTTGTATAGCTCATGTATTAAAACCCTAAGTGTACTTTTCGGGCGTTTTCTCTTTTGATTTGGCAAACCGTGTATATGTATTAACTTTTGAAAACTTTTGTAAGTCATTTTGGATTGAAATTTTGGATTGTAATCGCTAAAGTTCAGATGTGAATGTTTACGTGTTCTTTCGGTTGGGTTCTGACGGGTCGGTTACTATTATGGCCGACTCCAGATTTCTTTTTTCTTATTTTGGGTTATTTTTTCCATTTTGACTTGTTTACACTCGTTTGTAAGTTCCGGATCGCAATAGATAGTTCTAGTCTACATCGTTAGTCCTGGCGAGAGTTGGGCAGGCAGCCCGCTAACCCCTTTGGTTCGCCTTAGGGGAAAGTGGGGCTGTTACAAGTGGTATCAGAGCCACTTCGCGTGGTCTCTGCGCGGAGTGAGCTTGGGGCCAGTGGTGTTATGGTCTTGATTTCGTGAATATGTCTAAGTGCTCGTTTGAGCGTAAGTTATGAACCGGGCATGTTATAAGTGTAAAAATTGTTTTCATGAAATTTGAGGAAAATAGATATGTATGTCGGGTAGGAATCTTTAATATGGATGATTTTCTCTTGGGACCGGCCGGCTCGAGTTGTGAATTATCTTAGATGGGATTCTTGCGCCCGGATACGAAAGATGTGAAGGCCTAGGTTAAAAAAAGACTTGGGCGAACTAGAAATGTAATTCTATGGAACTTCGTGTGGTCTATTCGGGTATTGTTAAGCATGATCACTCTTGATTAAGATATAAACGGTGTGGTTTTCGTAGAGTAAGGACGGAGCTCTAGAGAGAAAAGATTTTCGTTAGTGATTGTTGTACTTGTGACCTAGTGTGTTTATAATACTTTTGGATAACCCCGCTACTTTCATGGATTTTTCATATTTGTATCTAATTGATTGCTATTGTGTGGCTTGTTTGGTACAGCTATGTTATATATGTATACTTTTGATCTGTACGTACCTTTTGCTACTTGCTTTGGTCTACCTATGTTTAATCTTATATTCCCGCTTCGACCCTAGATTTATTAGACCAATGGAAGGCACTCGTAGTGGACGGGGCCGTGGGCGTGGAAATAGGCAACCTACGCCTGAAAGGGGTACTGGGGAAACCTCATCTGGACCAAACCCTGAACTTAGGGTTGACCCCAATGTCCAAATAGCTGCTGCTATGCAGCAAATGACTGCTTTGCTAGCCCAAGTGGTGCACCAACAAGGTCAAAACCCTAACCCTAACCCTGGGAATCCTGGTAATCACATAGAGGGATAGGATAGAGCCCTTGAGAGATTTCAGAAGTTCTCCCCACCCAAATTTCTTGGAAGCCCTGATCCTGACGTAGCTGAGAAGTGGCTGGAGAAGATGATCGATATTTTCGCTGCTTTACACTATACCGAGGAGAGACAGGTAACCTTTGCTGTCTTTCAACTAGAGGGAGCCGCCCGTTCCTGGTGGAATGTTATTCGAATGAAATGGGAAAGAGAACAAACCCCGAGGACGTGGGCGAACTTTATGAGGGAATTTAATGCCAAGTTTTTCCCTCATCTCATCCAAGAAAAGAAGGAAGATGAATTCATTCGGCTTCGCCAGGGAACACAAACCGTAGCCGAGTATGAGAGTCAATTCACTCGGTTGTCTAAGTTTGCGCCGGAACTGATTATAACCGAACAAAGACGGATAAGGCGATTCATCCAGGGATTAAATGTTGAAATTCAAAAGGATCTGGCGGTAGCCCAACTTAATACCTTTAGTGATGCTGTGGAGAAAGCCCAACGGGTTGAAAATGCGAGGCTACAAGTTAGAAATTTCCAAACCAAGAAAAGGGGCTTTCCTGGGAGCAGTTCGGAACAGGAAGATAAGAGCACACCCCCTAAGAGTGGAAAAGGAAACGGGGGAATACGACAACCGGGGGTGACCAGTGGTGTCTCACCGGGAGGATCGGTCACTGCTACTCGAGGTCCCTGTGGATATTGCGGAGGGCCAAGTCACACGGAGGCAAATTGTTGGAAGAAAGAAGGAAAATGCCTGCGCTGTGGTAGCGCCGAACATCGAATTGCTAACTGTCCAGCACGACTGCGCGAAGGGAGAGGGACTCCGCCACCAACCAAGACTAACTCTCAGCAACCAGCTAAGACCAACCCTGGACAGTCGAAAGGAGAAGGGACTGGAGCGAAAGTACCGGCTCGAGTATATTCCCTGGAGCATCATCAGGTCCCTGACTCGTCTGAGGACGTAGAAGGTACGATCCGTTGGGTACCTTAGATTTGGTGGATTCCGCTGATAAGAAAATTTCGAGGACGAAATTTCTTTAAGGGGGAGAGAGTGTGAGGACCCGTAATTTTCTTAATTTCTAGGTTTTAATTTCTTTTAATTATATGTTTTTCCACCTTTACTTTATTCGAAAAATTGTGCAAATAAATTTTATGAGTAAATATAGCTTTTAAATGATTTTTCTAGTATCGGTTAGTTTTTGAGAAAATTAAGAATATATTATGGACGTGGGACCCACTAGTGCGAAAAGTTCGGAAAAATTCGGCCAATTAGGTTAAATTCTGGATACTGTGTAAAATTTATCGGGTGTTAAGAGATAAGTAGAGTGTGTGAAATGATTGATGTGAGAGAGAAAAGAAAGGATAGGAATGCATTAATGGAGTGCCACGTGTCACTTGGTGATTGGTTTTGACTTAAGAACACTATTCACTTTTTTTGACTTTTGACCAAAATTGGTTAAATATCTAAAAATTTCATATAATTAAATCACAATGGTCAAGTATCATTAAATCACAATGGTCAAGTATCGAAAACAAGTGTCCAGTTCAATCAGGTATTTGGAAGCACTCACCAAAAGTCTAGTGTAAGGATTGAAGACAACCTAAGAGGGGGGTGAATTAGGTAGTTTAAAAACTAGTTAAGATATGAGTCACTATTTGAGAACTTGCCCTCTTTTTCTAAAGGACCATTCAATGGAGCAATTTATGAATAAGCACAAGTTTCTTGGGAGTAGAAGAGATTGACAATTTATATTACAAGACAGTAAGTAAAAGGATAGAATAGCAAACCAAGTTTCAAACTCCACTTGAGTTTGAATATCACTTTATAGAGCAAGTTTATTCAAGTTGATCAACTTACAACCAAACTCTTGTGTACAAAGGAAGGATCACTTCCTCCTCGCCCCAAGCCGCATGTGACAGCCCCCCCTCACCCTAAGGCGAACCAAAGGGTTCGGTGGACCGCCTGCCCAGCTCTCGCCAGGACTAACGGTTCAGATTAGAGCGATCGAATACATTCCGGACCGTACAACGCGCATAGACAAGTCAAAATCCCAGAATAAAACAAAACGAAATCGGAGTCAGCCATGAATAGGAACCGACATGGCAAAACCCAACCAAACGTCAAGCAAATATTTACATCTCAAAAGTTAGCATATACAACCCAAAGGGCATACCAAAGTGATTCAAAAGTGGATACATGTACGGTTTGCCAAATCCAAAAGAGAAACGGACCCAAAAGTATATTTAGGGTTTAAATCAATGAGCTATACAAAAGATATGTCTAACTAGCTCAATTCGGCAACCATTTGTCAAATCCAGTCCAAAAGTATTTATTTTCCTGTAAGGAAAACAAAAAGGAACAGAAAGGGGTGAGCTTGCGCTCAATGAGGTACCAAACATATAGCAGAAAATCATGGCATTTCACATTTAACAAATCAGATACACATGCCAGATGTAAAGTAAAGTAACTAATGATTCAAATCAGAAGGATACAGGTGGCTCTCAAGAGCCAAATTTCCAGCGCAATACTTGATCCAAACCGGTTGACTCTCCGTCAACGTATATAGAACCAACGCGTCCGTAGACCTTACTTCGCACCGAATTCCGTCCACCAAACACCCCTTTTCCGGGCCCGCTCACCGTATTCGAACATAAATGGTAATACTCGAGTATACCCGGAATCAAGGGTCTCAATACCCAAAATCCCCGAACAGACTACCGTGGTTCGTTATCTAATCGTCCAGGCCCTTGCCGGCCCGACTCGAATAACTTAGCCACAGGATTGAGCTCATAGGTCATAGAAATCCGAACAGATGCAGACACAGATAACAGATTCAAATTTTGCATAGTAAATTGGCATACGAACAGACAAGAGAACGAGTGTGATAAAGTACACCCTCGTCTCGAACAAATAAACAGATTGCAGAGCAGAAATCAAGTTAAACAACAATGGAGGGGAGTGATACACTCACCGACTCAACTTCAAAAGTTTTTACTTCAGATTGGCCTTAATCGCCAAGAAACCCTAAAATAATCAAAATAAACCAATTGAAGGTTTCACATCCATAATCGAGTAAACAAAATGCACATGAGGCTCGACTACTAGTCGTATGCCTTGCCAAATAATTACAAATGCAAGGGTACAAAACATGATTTTTGGGAATAAAAAGATAACATGAAGACCTAGGTTCAACAACCCAAAAGCCCTTTCATTTCTACCAAAAGGCAAATCCAACTTAAAAGAACCAAACGGCCTAGAAAATCGGGCAGCACTTCCCCTAAATTTCTTACTTTTCCAGCCATTAAGGCTTCATTATTTCCTCAAATCAGTCCCAACATCTCACACAAAAGTCATCTCATTTCCCAAAAGCCGTTCACGAGGCTCAAAGTAGTACAAGTACAAAAGTTAGCTAGGAAATGACCGGAATGAAAGCAAGCCCTAAAACATGCAAACAAGTACAAGGAGACTCGATAACGAGTCATAAACCAATGCCAAGTATGACCCCAATAGGGTTCCATAAACATATACAAACATTAAAGAAAACCAGAAATTTCGGACATGCAATTAACTTTGGCCCTGAAAAAAACAGGTTTTGACTTTACTTTGCGGTAATAGTACCAAATGCACCACGATTATCGGATGAGGGTGAAAGACCCACCATTTCGAAGCTAAAAGACAGGGCTACAACATCACAGAAGGTCACTCAACCCAGTTTTGAGTGTAAACAGGTCAAAAATGCAAGATACTTCATCAACAACGTAAAACAGATTCACCAAAACGCATTCTAGCGGAAACATCATAACTCAGGCTCTACAAGTCCAAATCCAGAAATTCCAAAACCATTTGAAAGCTAAGAAACATGGTTAAATTTAATCAGAAGGCCTCAACAACCAATTCGGAAGCAATTCCAGCCAAAACAACCAATTACAGTCGCAAATCCCAATTTCGGGTAAACCAGAACAGCACTAGTAATTTCGACTTTTCTCACTCTACTCTACTCCGATTGACCTGAAATTTTGTAGGAACCTCTAAAATGTCATTCCCTACAACTTTCATGTTTTGAGGTAAGGCCAATTCGGCCTCTGTCTAGGACCAAAAATTTCGGACAGAATGAAGAACCAAGAACCCTAATTTTCCAGATTTCTTCCAAAACAGAAATTAATTGCAATCTTCCACTTTTTCCACCTCCTAGAGTCATTAAACATCAGTTCCCATCATCAAGGATAACCACAACATCACATTCATATTAAACCTGAAAATTCATCAATAAATTGAAACTTCATCAATTCATCCAAAACCAAGAAGTAAACCACAAAATTCATCACTTTAACTACCACTAGGTACTAATTAAGCTTCATTAAGTGAAGGAGAAAGTTCAATCACCACTCACCTAGTAAACAAGAGAGGAAGAGTTGTTTGTCACCTTAGCTTCCCAAAACACTTCACCAAACCACTTACTAACACCTAAAGAAGAGATTGCTTTGGATGATTTGCACTAGATGGATGCCAAACTTTGAAGAGTTTTTCTTTCTTCCTTGCTCAAGGTGGCCGGCCACAATGGAGGTAAGAAATGGTGATTTTTGTGGTAATTTTTGAGATATTTAATCAATTGGTCAAATAAGTCAAAAAGGTGAATAGTTGTCATAAGTTACAACTACTCTTAAGGTGACACTTGTCACTTCCTTTAAAACATCTCTATCCTTTAAGTCCCTCTCACATCAATCACATCTCAACCTCTACTTATCTCTTAACACCCGATAAATTTCAACCAGTATCCGAAACTTAACCTAATTGGCCGAATTTTCCCGAACTTCTCACACTAGTGGGTCCCACGTCCGGTATACGCTCTTAATTTCTCAAAATCTATTCGATACTAGAAAAATCATCTAAAAACTATATTTACTCATAAAAATTATCTAGAAAATGTTCCGGATACAGAAAGTGCAGAAAACAAGTCATGAAAAATGCGAAAACCTAGAAAATGCAATTTACGGGTTCTCACACTCTCTCCCCTTTAAAGAAATTTCGTCCTCGAAATTTTCTCTTCAAAATTTAAGTAACCATTGGCCTGTACCTTCTCCGTCTTCAGAGTCAGAAGAAACGAGGTTCTTTATTCCAGTCCCTTCTCCACTTGACGGTCCAGGGTCGGTCTTGATTGGTTGTTCGGTTCCTTTCTTTTCACGCGCTTTAATCGTGCAATGAGCAATTCGATGCTCGGCGCTCCCACAGCGTAGACATCTCCTTCCCTTTTTCCAACAATCCACTTCAATATGATTGGATTTTCTACAATAACCACAAATTGTCACACCACCCGCTCCACGACCCTTCTTAGCAATTGATCTACCAGCTTTACCCTTTTTCTTTGCATGAAAGATCTTCAGTTGTGGCCTGGCAATTCCCGTCCTTTGAGCTTCCTCTGGAGTCCCCCTAGAAGTATTACCTTGTGCCATTGCTACGGTCTCCTTGGAAATCTCTTCGTATTTCCTCTTTAACTCCATGTTTTGGTGTAAGAGCTCAAGTTTCTCCGAATATTCTTGCTTCCATCGCCCTTCCCAGTACTCGGTCAGCCTCCTTTGAACCTCTATTTCATCTCGGAGAACTGAAATTTCCTGATACGGATCAACCCAATGTGTCTTCTTACGGAAGTGCTTGCGGATGCTAGCCTGTCGGGCAAAACAATGGGTCATAATACATTCCTAAGTACAAGTGGCACTCTCGGTCCTTGTCCAGCTATTGTTTCCCTTTTCTTCTCTTGATTCTTGGCCTCGCTTAGTTCCACGGCCATGACCACGTCCACGACTACCTCTTCCTCATATATATATATATATATATATTTTTTTTTTCCTCCCTTTTTTTTTCCCCTTTCCCCAAGGTAATTCAACGCATAAATACAGTAAAGTGACAAAAGTAATTATATTCTAGCACACCAATTACACCTGCCACGACCCCACCTCCCCCTAAGGCGAACCAGAGGGTTCGGCGGGCCGCCTGCCCAGCTCTCGCCAGGACTCAGTCGTTCACTACAAACCTCAATTGAATTTCAAGATATATATATCAAATATACATCAAGGGTTCCCAAACTTTACATATCAAAAGCGAAGCGTCCACGCTTCCACTGCGCCACTCTGATCCTTGATCACAATTATTATACAAGAGGAAGTCCAAAACTAGACTATTACACATCCAATCAATTCTAAACGTTCAATACAATCCCACTATGAATGATTACACAAAAGGAAATCCAAATTCAGTCCATACATGAGATAATCCATGAATAAACACTACAAGCCCTTCCTTCGCCTTGAGCCCTGTGGAGGGGAATAAAACATTTTGGGGTGAGCTAGAAGCTCAGCGAGTAACCAATAAAATCAGTTATCAAATCAGTTTCACAATCGTTCATTTCAATAATGTCATTTCCATATGGAGTATCAATAATTCAAGAAACATTTACAATGGAAAGCGATAGTAACATTCATGAAAAGGATACATTCGTTCTCCTGTCATTTCATTTCATTTGGTTTCATTCGTTCATTCATTCACCCCGTCCCTGGCTTTTGGCCAGGCTCCACCAACCTACAAGGTAATACTCGAGTATACCGAAACGTTCACCCAAGTTCCTAGTCGCCCGACCGAGTCCGCTTCTGGCTCGAGACGACCGGTAACAAGGGGCAATGGCCAGTTCAGCCCAAAAGGCTTACATTCATGCGCAAGTAGCATTTAATCATTAATCATTGAAAATTTCATATTTATTTAGGTCGAGTGCGATAAAGTACACACTCGCCTAGAAAACTCGTTTTAACAATCATTGAAAACAAAATCAATAATAACAAGACACTGATATGCAAGCACGCATGATATGTAAGAAAACAGTTCCAAAATTAATTTTGAAAACAGTTCAAAAGTAAATAATGCGGGAAAGCGGTTCAAAAGTAAATTTGGAAACAGTTCAAAAGTAAATAATGCAAGAAACGGTTCATAAATAATTTTAGAAATAATTTGAGGTCACTCACCTCAATGGCTCAGCAATCATCCATCATACACTCAATGCAATCAAGTCCTTTCAAAGTTCGGACAGCACTTCCCCTGAATTTGCTTACTTTTCCAGCCATCATGGCTTCATTATTTCCTCATTCCATCCCAAAGGTACACACACAACAACAAGTTCATCCAACAGCCATTCAGCAAGCTCCAAGTAGTACCAGTCAAGCTAGGGAAAAGTCCGGAAATGAAAGTTAAACGCAAAACCAGAAAAACAGTTTTGACGTCATTTTGCGGTAATGGTACCAAAGGCGCTACGATTGTCGGATGAAGGTGCAAGACCCACCATTTCGAAGCTAAGAACCAGGGCTACAACAATGTAGAAGGTCACTCAGTCCAAATCCTAGCACAACTAGGTCAAACATGCAGAATACCAAACCAGAACCGAGATTGCAGGTTTACAAATCACACAATGCTGTAATTAGTCCAACTCAGTCTATACAGGTCCAAATGCATTGATTCCAAAGGAATATGATAGCTAAGATATCAAGCTACATTTCATCAGAAGACACCAACATCCAAATCCAAACCAATTCCAGTCAAAACAGACGATTACAAGCGCAGTTCGCACATTCTGATCAACCAGAACAGCAACAGTAAAATCGACATATCTCATTCTACACTAGTCCAATTGCCCTGAAATTTTACAGGCATCTCAAAAACATCAATACCTACAACTTTCATGTTTTAAGGAAAGGCCAATTCAGCCCCTAACTATATGATCCAAAACCGGACAGAAAAGGGGGTTATGAAACCCTAACTTTTCACATTTCAATCCAAACCCAAAATTGGTTGCAATTTCCTATCATACACACCTACTAGAGTCATAACCCCTCATTACCAACCATCATAAATAACCACAACACCATGATCACATTAAACCAGAAAATTCCTCAAAAAAATAAAAACTTCACCAATTCATTCCAAACCAAGAAATAAACCACAATTCTCAACACTATAGCCACCATTAGGCACAAATTAAACATCATTAGGTGTAAGAGGAAGTGTAATCATCACTTACCTAGTAAACAAGAGAGAGGGAGTTGTAGAACACCTTAGCTTCCTTAAAAAACTTCACCAAACAACTTACTAGCACCTAATGGAAGACTTTTATGGAGTAGAAACTAGTTGATGCAATTGGTTTGGAAGATTGAGCTAAATGGAAGCTTGAAAATTGGAGAAATCTTCTTCCTTCTTGAGCTTATGAGAGTCGGCCACCAAGGAGTGAAAAATGGTGATTTTTAGTCAATTTTTGAGATATTTAACTTAAGGGTAAAAAGTCAAAAAGTCCAACCAATGAGAAAGTGCTACTTGGCACTCTATTAAATGTATTTCTATCCTTTAAGTCTCTCTCACATCAATCAAATCACCTCCTCTTCTTCTCTCTTAACACCCGATAAATTTCACTCAGTATCCGGAACTTAATCTTATTGGCCGAATTTTTCCGAACTTTCGCACTAGTGGGTCCCACGTCCGATATATACTCTTAATTTCTCAAAACCTATTTGATACTAGAAAAATCATCCAAAAACTATATCTGCTCCTTAAACATATCTAGAAAATTTTCCTACTAAAGAAAACGCAGAAAACAAGCCATTAAATAAATAAAACCCTAGAAAATTAGAAATTTCCGGGTTCTCAAACTCATTTTTTTTCGGGGCGTCACAATCTCCCCTCCTTAAAAGAATGTCGTCCTCGACATTCCCTCTTGTACCAATCAAGTCAAGACATCCCGCAAAAATCACTAAAAACCAAACCCACAGTCCGGCATCCAAAACTTCAAGCCTAGGATACACTACAGAGATCTGAAGCCTAAGCTCTGATACCAATTGTCACGACCCCACCTCCCCCTAAGACGAACCAGAGGGTTCGGCGGGCCGCCTGCCCAGCTCTCGCCGGGACTCAGTCGTTCACTACAAACCTCAATTGAATTTCAAGATATATATATCAAATATACATCAAGGGTTCCCAAACTTTACATATCAAAAGCGAAGCGTCCACGCTTCCACTGCGCCACTCTGATCCTTGATCACAATTATTATACAGGAGGAAGTCCAAAACTAGACTATTACACATCCAATCAATTCTAAACGTTCAATACAATCCCAATATGAATGATTCCACAAAAGGAAATCCAAATTCAGTCCATACATGAGATAATCCATGAATAAACACTACAAGCCCTTCCTTCGCCTTGAGCCCTGTGGAGGGGAATAAAACATTTTGGGGTGAGCTAGAAGCTCAGCGAGTAACCAATAAAATCAGTTATCAAATCAGTTTCACAATCGTTCATTTCAATAATGTCATTTCCATATGGAGTATCAATAATTCAAGAAACATTTACAATGGAAAGCGATAGTAACATTCATGAAAAGGATACATTCGTTCTCCTGTCATTTCATTTCATTTGGTTTCATTCGTTCATTCATTCACCCCGTCCCTGGCTTTTGGCCAGGCTCCACCAACCTACAAGGTAATACTCGAGTATACCGAAACGTTCACCCAAGTTCCTAGTCGCCCGACCGAGTCCGCTTCTGGCTCGAGACGACCGGTAACAAGGGGCAATGGCCAGTTCAGCCCAAAAGGCTTACATTCATGCGCAAGTAGCATTTAATCATTAATCATTGAAAATTTCATATTTATTTAGGTCGAGTGCGATAAAGTACACACTCGCCTAGAAAACTCGTTTTAACAATCATTGAAAACAAAATCAATAATAACAAGACACTGATATGCAAGCACGCATGATATGTAAGAAAACAGTTCCAAAATTAACTTTGAAAACAGTTCAAAAGTAAATAATGCGGGAAAGCGGTTCAAAAGTAAATTTGGAAACAGTTCAAAAGTAAATAATGCAAGAAACGGTTCATAAATAATTTTAGAAATAATTTGAGGTCACTCACCTCAATGGCTCAGCAATCATCCATCATACACTCAATGCAATCAAGTCCTTTCAAAGTTCGGACAGCACTTCCCCTGAATTTGCTTACTTTTCCAGCCATCATGGCTTCATTATTTCCTCATTCCATCCCAAAGGTACACACACAACAACAATTTCATCCAACAGCCATTCAGCAAGCTCCAAGTAGTACCAGTCAAGCTAGGGAAAAGTCCGGAAATGAAAGTTAAACGCAAAACCAGAAAAACAGTTTTGACGTCATTTTGCGGTAATGGTACCAAAGGCGCTACGATTGTCGGATGAAGGTGCAAGACCCACCATTTCGAAGCTAAGAACCAGGGCTACAACAATGTAGAAGGTCACTCAGTCCAAATCCTAGCACAACTAGGTCAAACATGCAGAATACCAAACCAGAACCGAGATTGCAGGTTTACAAATCATACAATGCTGTAATTAGTCCAACTCAGTCTATACAGGTCCAAATGCATTGATTCCAAAGGAATATGATAGCTAAGATATCAAGCTACATTTCATCAGAAGACACCAACATCCAAATCCAAACCAATTCCAGTCAAAACAGACGATTACAAGCGCAGTTCGCACATTCTGATCAACCAGAACAGCAACAGTAAAATCGACATATCTCATTCTACACTAGTCCAATTGCCCTGAAATTTTACAGGCATCTCAAAAACATCAATACCTACAACTTTCATGTTTTAAGGAAAGGCCAATTCAGCCCCTAACTATATGATCCAAAACCGGACAGAAAAGGGGGTTATGAAACCCTAACTTTTCACATTTCAATCCAAACCCAAAATTGGTTGCAATTTCCTATCATACACACCTACTAGAGTCATAACCCCTCATTACCAACCATCATAAATAACCACAACACCATGATCACATTAAACCAGAAAATTCCTCAAAAAAATAAAAACTTCACCAATTCATTCCAAACCAAGAAATAAACCACAATTCTCAACACTATAGCCACCATTAGGCACAAATTAAACATCATTAGGTGTAAGAGGAAGTGTAATCATCACTTACCTAGTAAACAAGAGAGAGGGAGTTGTAGAACACCTTAGCTTCCTTAAAAAACTTCACCAAACAACTTACTAGCACCTAATGGAAGACTTTTATGGAGTAGAAACTAGTTGATGCAATTGGTTTGGAAGATTGAGCTAAATGGAAGCTTGAAAATTGGAGAAATCTTCTTCCTTCTTGAGCTTATGAGAGTCGGCCACCAAGGAGTGAAAAATGGTGATTTTTAGTCAATTTTTGAGATATTTAACTTAAGGGTAAAAAGTCAAAAAGTCCAACCAATGAGAAAGTGCTACTTGGCACTCTATTAAATGTATTTCTATCCTTTAAGTCTCTCTCACATCAATCAAATCACCTCCTCTTCTTCTCTCTTAACACCCGATAAATTTCACTCAGTATCCGGAACTTAATCTTATTGGCCGAATTTTTCCGAACTTTCGCACTAGTGGGTCCCACGTCCGATATATACTCTTAATTTCTCAAAACCTATTTGATACTAGAAAAATCATCCAAAAACTATATCTGCTCCTTAAACATATCTAGAAAATTTTCCTACTAAAGAAAACGCAGAAAACAAGCCATTAAATAAATAAAACCCTAGAAAATTAGAAATTTCCGGGTTCTCAAACTCATTTTTTTTCGGGGCGTCACAATCTCCCCTCCTTAAAAGAATGTCGTCCTCGACATTCCCTCTTGTACCAATCAAGTCAAGACATCCCGCAAAAATCACTAAAAACCAAACCCACAGTCCGGCATCCAAAACTTCAAGCCTAGGATACACTACAGAGATCTGAAGCCTAAGCTCTGATACCAATTGTCACGACCCCACCTCCCCCTAAGACGAACCAGAGGGTTCGGCGGGCCGCCTGCCCAGCTCTCGCCGGGACTCAGTCGTTCACTACAAACCTCAATTGAATTTCAAGATATATATATCAAATATACATCAAGGGTTCCCAAACTTTACATATCAAAAGCGAAGCGTCCACGCTTCCACTGCGCCACTCTGATCCTTGATCACAATTATTATACAGGAGGAAGTCCAAAACTAGACTATTACACATCCAATCAATTCTAAACGTTCAATACAATCCCAATATGAATGATTCCACAAAAGGAAATCCAAATTCAGTCCATACATGAGATAATCCATGAATAAACACTACAAGCCCTTCCTTCGCCTTGAGCCCTGTGGAGGGGAATAAAACATTTTGGGGTGAGCTAGAAGCTCAGCGAGTAACCAATAAAATCAGTTATCAAATCAGTTTCACAATCGTTCATTTCAATAATGTCATTTCCATATGGAGTATCAATAATTCAAGAAACATTTACAATGGAAAGCGATAGTAACATTCATGAAAAGGATACATTCGTTCTCCTGTCATTTCATTTCATTTGGTTTCATTCGTTCATTCATTCACCCCGTCCCTGGCTTTTGGCCAGGCTCCACCAACCTACAAGGTAATACTCGAGTATACCGAAACGTTCACCCAAGTTCCTAGTCGCCCGACCGAGTCCGCTTCTGGCTCGAGACGACCGGTAACAAGGGGCAATGGCCAGTTCAGCCCAAAAGGCTTACATTCATGCGCAAGTAGCATTTAATCATTAATCATTGAAAATTTCATATTTATTTAGGTCGAGTGCGATAAAGTACACACTCGCCTAGAAAACTCGTTTTAACAATCATTGAAAATAAAATCAATAATAACAAGACACTGATATGCAAGCACGCATGATATGTAAGAAAACAGTTCCAAAATTAACTTTGAAAACAGTTCAAAAGTAAATAATGCGGGAAAGCGGTTCAAAAGTAAATTTGGAAACAGTTCAAAAGTAAATAATGCAAGAAACGGTTCATAAATAATTTTAGAAATAATTTGAGGTCACTCACCTCAATGGCTCAGCAATCATCCATCATACACTCAATGCAATCAAGTCCTTTCAAAGTTCGGACAGCACTTCCCCTGAATTTGCTTACTTTTCCAGCCATCATGGCTTCATTATTTCCTCATTCCATCCCAAAGGTACACACACAACAACAAGTTCATCCAACAGCCATTCAGCAAGCTCCAAGTAGTACCAGTCAAGCTAGGGAAAAGTCCGGAAATGAAAGTTAAACGCAAAACCAGAAAAACAGTTTTGACGTCATTTTGCGGTAATGGTACCAAAGGCGCTACGATTGTCGGATGAAGGTGCAAGACCCACCATTTCGAAGCTAAGAACCAGGGCTACAACAATGTAGAAGGTCACTCAGTCCAAATCCTAGCACAACTAGGTCAAACATGCAGAATACCAAACCAGAACCGAGATTGCAGGTTTACAAATCACACAATGCTGTAATTAGTCCAACTCAGTCTATACAGGTCCAAATGCATTGATTCCAAAGGAATATGATAGCTAAGATATCAAGCTACATTTCATCAGAAGACACCAACATCCAAATCCAAACCAATTCCAGTCAAAACAAACGATTACCTGCGCAGTTCGCACATTCTGATCAACCAGAACAGCAACAGTAAAATCGACATATCTCATTCTACACTAGTCCAATTGCCCTGAAATTTTACAGGCATCTCAAAAACATCAATACCTACAACTTTCATGTTTTAAGGAAAGGCCAATTCAGCCCCTAACTATATGATCCAAAACCGGACAGAAAAGGGGGTTATGAAACCCTAACTTTTCACATTTCAATCCAAACCCAAAATTGGTTGCAATTTCCTATCATACACACCTACTAGAGTCATAACCCCTCATTACCAACCATCATAAATAACCACAACACCATGATCACATTAAACCAGAAAATTCCTCAAAAAAATAAAAACTTCACCAATTCATTCCAAACCAAGAAATAAACCACAATTCTCAACACTATAGCCACCATTAGGCACAAATTAAACATCATTAGGTGTAAGAGGAAGTGTAATCATCACTTACCTAGTAAACAAGAGAGAGGGAGTTGTAGAACACCTTAGCTTCCTTAAAAAACTTCACCAAACAACTTACTAGCACCTAATGGAAGACTTTTATGGAGTAGAAACTAGTTGATGCAATTGGTTTGGAAGATTGAGCTAAATGGAAGCTTGAAAATTGGAGAAATGTTCTTCCTTATTGAGCTTATGAGAGTCGGCCACCAAGGAGTGAAAAATGGTGATTTTTAGTCAATTTTTGAGATATTTAACTTAAGGGTAAAAAGTCAAAAAGTCCAACCAATGAGAAAGTGCCACTTGGCACTCTATTAAATGCATTTCTATCCTTTAAGTCTCTCTCACATCAATCAAATCACCTCCTCTTCTTCTCTCTTAACACCCGATAAATTTCACTCAGTATCCGGAACTTAATCTTATTGGCCGAATTTTTCCGAACTTTCGCACTAGTGGGTCCCACGTCCGATATATACTCTTAATTTCTCAAAACCTATTTGATACTAGAAAAATCATCCAAAAACTATATCTGCTCCTTAAACATATCTAGAAAATTTCCCTACTAAAGAAAACGCAGAAAACAAGCCATTAAATAAATAAAACCCTAGAAAATTAGAAATTTCCGGGTTCTCAAACTCATTTTTTTTCGGGGCGTCACAACACCAATGACATATACACATATAACACACCATGTATCAAGAAAATGGTTAATCAAATACACCAATACATGCCAAATTAGACAGATAATCCTATGCACAATACTCAAACCATTGTTATGTCATAGCGGTATCAAAGCAAATCAAGAGTAAAGGCGATATAGTCCCAGACCCAATTAAAATAACCCCGTCCGATCCCTCACGTCACTTACTATGCAAACTAGATATCCAATAACCTCTTGTACTCATTCCAGTCAAATAAAGCCTATTCATGTTCCCAAAATGCAACTCTCACCTACGAACACCGCCTCAACTCTGGAGTACTCAGGCACAAGAATCCGAAATAAGACAATTCACCTCTCGAGCTGGCCAGTCCCAAGAGTAAATCATCAAAAATTGAAATTCCTACCAGACGTACCTATCTATGGTCCTCACATACCACAAGAAAATTGAAAGCCTATAACATTCACAATTCAGAGCTTAGGCTCAAACGAGCACTTAATCCTTCATACCTATCCACCACTTAGTCCAGGCTCACTCCGCGCAGAGACCACGCGAAGCAGGCTCTGATACCAACTGTGACAGTTCTCAGGGTCACATCACGGGGTACCTATCAGCTTGACACCCGCACGCGGGCATCCCCTACGGAGAGTTTCGCTTCGTGACTCTTCACGAACGAGAGGCTCGGGGCTTTTCCAGACGAAGGACTTAAAGTCCCAACTGTCGGCATATGGCTCTGATACCAACTGTGACAGTCCCACCTCACCCTAAGGCGAACCAAAGGGTTCGGTGGACCGCCTGCCCAGCTCTCGCCAGGACTAACGGTTCAGATTAGAATGATCGAATACGTTCCGGACCGTACAACGCGCATAGACAAGTCAAAATCCCAGAATAAAACAAAACGAAATCGGAGTCGGCCATGAATAGGAACCGACATGGCAAAACCCAACCAAACGTCAAGCAAATATTTACATCTCAAAAGTTAGCATATACAACCCAAAGGGCATACCAAAGTGATTCAAAAGTGGATACATGTACGGTTTGCCAAATCCAAAAGAGAAACGGACCCAAAAGTATATTTAGGGTTTAAATCAATGAGCTATACAAAAGATATGTCTAACTAGCTCAATTCGGCAACCATTTGTCAAATCCAGTCCAAAAGTATTTATTTTCCTGTAAGGAAAACAAAAAGGAACAGAAAGGGGTGAGCTTGCGCTCAATGAGGTACCAAACATATAGCAGAAAATCATGGCATTTCGCATTTAACAAATCAGATACACATGCCAGATGTAAAGTAAAGTAACTAATGATTCAAATCAGAAGGATACAGGTGGCTCTCAGGAGCCAAATTTCCAGCGCAATACTTGATCCAAACCGATTGACTCTCCGTCAACGTATATAGAACCAACGCGTCCGTAGACCTCACTTCGCATCGAATTCCGTCCACCAAACACCCATTTTCCGGGCCCGCTCACCGTATTTGAACATAAATGGTAATACTCGAGTATACCCGGAATCAAGGGTCTCAATACCCAAAATCCCAGAACAGACTACCGTGGTTCGTTATCTAATCGTCCAGGCCCTTGCCGGCCTGACTCGAATAACTTAGCCACAGGATTGAGCTCATAGGTCATAGAAATCCGAACAGATGCAGACACAGATAACAGATTCAAATTTTGCATAGTAAATTGGCATATGAACAGACAAGAGAACGAGTGTGATAAAGTACACCCTCGTCTCGAACAAATAAACAGATTGCAGAGCAGAAATCAAGTTAAACAACAATGGAGGGGAGTGATACACTCACCGATTCAACTTCAAAAGTTTTTACTTCAGATTGGCCTTAATCGCCAAGAAACCCTAAAATAATCAAAATAAACCAATTGAAAGTTTCACATCCATAATCGAGTAAACAAAATGCACATGAGGCTCAACTACTAGTCGTACGCCTCGCTAAATAATTACAAATGCAAGGGTACAAAACATGATTTTTGGGAATAAAAAGATAACATGAAGACCTAGGTTCAACAACCCAAAAGCCCTTTCATTTCTACCAAAAGGCAAATCCAACTTAAAAGAACCAAACGGCCTAGAAAATCGGGCAGCACTTCCCCTAAATTCTTACTTTTCCAGCCATTAAGGCTTCATTATTTCCTCAAATCAGTTCCAACATCTCACACAAAAGTCATCTCATTTCCCAAAAGCCGTTCACGAGGCTCAAAGTAGTACAAGTACAAAAGTTAGCTAGGAAATGACCGGAATGAAAGCAAGCCCTAAAACATGCAAACAAGTACAAGGAGACTCGATAATGAGTCATAAACCAATGCCAAGTATGACCCCAATAGGGTTCCATAAACATATACAAACATTAAAGAAAACCAGAAATTTCGGACATGCAATTAACTTTGGCCCTGAAAAAAACAGGTTTTGACTTTACTTTGCGGTAATAGCACCAAATGCACCACGATTATCGGATGAGGGTGATAGACCCACCATTTCGAAGCTAAAAGACAGGGATACAACATCATAGAAGGTTAATCAACCCAGTTTTGAGTACAAACAGGTCAAAAATGCAAGATACTTCATCAACAACGTAAAACAGATTCACCAAAATGCATTCTAGCGGAAACATCATAACTCAGGCTCTACAAGTCCAAATCCATAAATTCCAAAACCAGTTGAAAGCTAAGAAACAGGGTTAAATTTCATCAGAAGGCCTCAACAACCAATTCGGAAGCAATTCCAGCCAAAACAACCAATTACAGTCGCAAATCCCAATTTCGGGTAAACCAGAACAGCAATAGTAATTTCGACTTTTCTCACTCTACACTACTACGATTGACCTGAAATTTTGTAGGCACCTCTAAAATGTCATTCCCTACAACTTTCATGTTTTGAGGTAAGGCCAATTAGGCCTCTATATAGGACCAAAAATTTCGGATAGAATGAAGAACCAAGAACCCTAATTTTCCAGATTTCTTCCAAAACAGAAATTAATTGCAATCTTCCACTTTTTCCACCTCCTAGAGTCATTAAACATCAGTTCCCATCATCAAGGATAGCCACAACGTCACATTCATATTAAACCTGAAAATTCATCAATAAATTGAAACTTCATCAATTCATCCAAAACCAAGAAGTAAACCACAAAATTCATCACTTTAACTACCACTAGGCACTAATTAAGCTTCAATAAGTGAAGGAGAAAGTTCAATCACCACTCACCTAGTAAACAAGAGAGGAAGAGTTGTTTGTCACCTTAGCTTCCCAAAACACTTCACCAAACCACTTACTAACACCTAAAGAAGAGATTGCTTTGGATGATTTGCACTAGATGGATGCCAAACTTTGAAGAGTTTTTCTTTCTTCCTTGCTCAAGGTGGCCGGCCACAATGGAGGTAAGAAATGGTGATTTTTGTGGTAATTTTTGAGATATTTAATCAATTGGTCAAATAAGTCAAAAAGGTGAATAGTTGTCATAAGTTACAACCACTCTTAAGGTGACACTTGTCACTTCCTTTAAAACATCTCTATCCTTTAAGTCCCTCTCACATCAATCACATCTCAACCTCTACTTATCTCTTAACACCCGATAAATTTCAACCAGTATCCGAAACTTAACCTAATTGGCCGAATTTTCCCGAACTTCTCACACTAGTGGGTCCCACGTCCGGTATACGCTCTTAATTTCTCAAAATCTATTCGATACTAGAAAAATCATCTAAAAACTATATTTACTCATAAAAATTATCTAGAAAATGTTCCGGATACAGAAAGTGCAGAAAACAAGTCATGAAAAATGCGAAAACCTAGAAAATGCAATTTACGGGTTCTCACACCGCACTTGGTCAAGCAAGGAAGTTTTACTATCACTCGAATAACCCTCACAAAGCTACACTATTGAAAAAATAGAAACACAATTGAAAAGTTTATTGAAATTTCCACAACTAAGAGTACAAATTTTCTTTAAAGAGTATTCTCACACTTGAATCACTCAAGATCTGATGTAGTCTCAATGTGCGAAAGTTATTTGAAGTGGTTGACTTTTTCCTTTTTATAAGGGACCAAAAAATTCTTCAATTAATGCTACCAACGGATAGAAGGCAGCTGAAGAGTCAACTAGCCGTTGGTGGTGTCGAACGTCCGATAGGCTAGTTTTCTGCGTCCGAACGCAGGCAGTGAGTTCAAGAAATTTTCTTGAAATGTTTAGGACGTCCGGTACCTCCAGAATATGCGTCTGAAGGTAAGATGTAAAACTGGAAATTCTTCTTCAGTTCGTTTAGACGTCCGGTGCCTCCAATGTTTTGCGTGCAAAGTGTCGCAACGTTTATCGGGCGTCCGGTACTCAGGCATTGTACGTCTGATCGAGGTCAATTAGCTTAGAGGACTTGGCTCATCATCTTCGGACGTCTGAGAGTGGGTTCTTCATGCGTCCGAAGTTACTCAATGGTTGGCGAACGGCCGATGCAGTCTTTATGTGCGTCCGACAACTATTTCAGCATATGTTAGCCTTTGAACTTATTCTGCTCCAATTCTGGAAAGATCTAATCAGAGAATATTAGTAACATCTATTTTTTGTAATCATCAAAAGTTACGGATTGAGATAAACATCTAGTGCCTCTCAAAAGTCACGTTCAGGTCCAACTTGTGACGCCCCGAAAAGTATAAGTGTGAGACCTGTAATTTTGTTTTAAAGTACTCGATTTTATTTTTTTTTATAATTGCACGTTTTTTCACATTTTATTGATGTGAGAAATTGGGAAAATAATTTTTATGAGTAAATATAGTTTTTGGATGATTTTTCTAGTATCGGATAGTTTTTGAGAAATTAAGAGCATATATCGGACGTGGGACCCACTAGTGCGAAAAGTTCGGAAAAATTCGGCCAACTAGGTTAAGTTTTGAATACTGGAATTAATTTATCGGGTGTTAAGAGATAAGTAGAGGATGCTAAGTGGATTGGTATGAGAGAGACAAAAGTTAGGCAAGCATTAAATTAAGTGACAAGTGTCACTTGGCTATTGGGTGGACCATTTGACTACTATTCCATGTCTTACCAATTGACTTAAATAACTAAAAATTCACCAAAATTCCTCATTTTTGTCTTCCTCTTGGCTGACTTCTTCAAGGCAAGAAAAGAAAGAAAACTCTTCAATTTTTGGCTTCAATCTTGCTCAAGTTCAACAATCTAACCATTTAATCTTGCAATCTCTCCATAAAACCTCTTCACTTAGTGTTTGTGAGTTGATTTGTGGAGTTATTTGGAAAGCTAAGAGAACCTATTGCTCCCTCTCTCTTGTTTCTAAGGTAAGTTGTGAAGAACCACCCTCCTCCCTTAATTGATGCTTAAATCATGATTAGTGGTAGTATGAGATGCAAGTTTATGGATTATTTCTTGATTTGTGGTTGAAGTGATGAAGTTTTATAATTTTTGGGGATTTTTCTGTTTTAATATGAGCATGATTGTGTGGCTATCTATGATGATTGTAAATGGTATATAATGACTCTAGGAGGTGGGAAAAGTGGTTAATTGCAACCAATTTCTGTTTTGGAAGAAATTTTGGAAAGTTAGGGTTATGATGAATACATTCTGCCCGAATTTATAGCTCCTATATAGAGGCCTAATTGGCCTTGGCTTAAAACATAAAAGTTGTAGGGAATGACATTTTAGAGGTGCCTACAAAATTTCAGGTCAATCGGAGTAGCGTAGAATGAGAAACGTCAAAATTACCCTTGCTGTCCTGGTTTTACCCGAATGTAAGAATTGCACCTGTAATTGGTTTTTTTGGCTGGAATTCTGCCGAATTGGGTGTTGAGGTCTTCTGATAAAATGTATCCCTATTCCTTAGCTTTCGTCTGGCTTTGGAATTTCTGGATTTGGACTTAGGTAGCCTGATTTATGATGTTTCCGCTAGAATGCGTTCTGTGAATCTATTTTTGCGATTCTGGTGTAGTATCTTACATTTTTGACCTGGTTACACTTGAAACTGGGTTGAGTAACCTTCTGCAATATTGTAGCCCTATCTCTTAGCTTCGAAACGGTGTATCTTTCACCTTCATCCGACTATCGTAGCGCCTTTGGTGCCATTACCGTAAAATGACGTCAAAAACTATTTTTTTCAGGGTTAAAGCTAAATAATTTCCGGATTTTCCTGGTTTACTCTAGTGCTTATACATTCTTATGGAGCCCTATTTTGGTGGTATTTGGAATTGGTTTATGACTTGTAATCGAGTCTTATTGGAGCCCTATATTGTGCTTATTGGAATATTTTAGAGCTTGAATTGTACTTGTACTATTGGGAGCCTATTGAACGGCCGTTGTGAAGAATTTATATTTCGTGTGACTTTGGGACTAGCTGAGGAAATAATGAAGTCATGATGGCTGGAAAAGTTAGCAAATTCAGGGGAAGTGCTGTCCGAACTTTGAAGGGATTTGTTTGCATTGAGTTTGGGATCGAAGACTTGGATTTGCGCAAGGCAATGTTATATGATGGATGATTTCTGAGCCATGGAGGTGAGTGACCTCAAACTATTTCTAAAGTTATTTATGAACCGTTTCCTGCATTATTTACTTTTGAACTGTTTCCAAAGTTACTTTTGAACTGTTTTCCTGCATTATTTACTTTTGAACTGTTTTCTTGCATATCATGCGTGCTTGCATGTGAGTGTTCCTGGTTTGTTATATTTCCTGGACTTATTGGCTTGTTATTATTGATTGATAATGTGTTAAGTGCTTTCAATGATTGTTAAAACGAGTTTTCTAGGCGAGTGTGTACTTTATCGCACTCGACCTAAATAAATGTGAAATTTTCAATGATTAATGATTAAATGCTAGTTGCGCATGAATGTAAGCCTTTTGGCTGAACTGGCCACTGCCCCTTGTTACCGATCGACTCGAGCTAGAAGCGGATTCGGTCGGGCGATATGGTGACCTGGGTGAACGTTTTGGTATACTCGAGTATTACCTTTGTAGGTTGGTGGAGGTTGGTGGAGCCTGGACAATGCCCAGGAAAGGGTGAATGAAATGAACAAATGAACGAACAAACGAGGGTTTATTCACAAAATGAAAATTTTCAAATAATTGGAGGAATAAGGGGAAATGGCAGGAGAACGAGCGAGCGCGCGAATATTTGGCTCCATGTGGGCCCGTATCCTTTTCATGAATGTTACTATTGTTTTCTATTGTAAATGTTTCTTGAATTATTGATACTCCATATTTAATGTTTTGTAAATGTTGTAATTGTTTCTGGACTTATCATTTGAATTATGACATCATTGAAATGAACTATTGTTAAACCGATTTGATTACTGATTTTACTGGTTACTCGCTGAGCTTCTAGCTCACCCCAAAAATATTTTATTCCCCTCCACAGGGCTCAAGGCGAAGAAAGGCTTGTAGTACTTATTCCTGTGATCGGATGAATTATCTCATGTGTACTTTGAATTTGGACTTCCTCTTGTATAATAGTTGGATCATGGATCAGAGTGGCGCAGTGGAAGCATGGACGCTTCGCTTTTGATATGTAATTATTTATTGGAGAATTTGATGTAATATTTGAGTTTTATCTTGTAATCTGTTTGAGGAATGTAGTGAACGACTGAGTCCCGGCGAGAGCTGGGCAGGCGGCCCGCCGAACCCTCTGGTTCGCCTTAGGGGGAGGTGGGGCTGTCACACAACTCCTTGGTTGGAGTCCAAATCTGCGATAAAATATCATTTACGAATGTAAAACTCTCTAGAGTGCGAAACATAGGAGTTTCGCTTCAAGAAAATCAAGTAAATGCAACTCGTTTAAGTAGTATTCAAGAAACTTATCAAATTCCGAAAAATTCATACTCGCTATTAAAACTTTGAAACTTTGAAGCAATTATACTTGAAATACCATTTGAGTCGAAGAAATGGAGAAAACGTATTTCTATTAGTCGTAAATTTCATTTTTCCATAGGTACAAGTTTCGGCCGAATGCTAACTTATAGACCTCTATGAAACAAGACTTGAATACCCTAGACGATTCAAGTTTGATTCGTCCTCAAACCCTTACTCAAGTCGTGAGTATATCTACCTAACTCTCGAGTGAAAATTTGGGCAGCACGCCCTTTGTTTTTACCTATTTTCCAACCATTCATGGCTTCATTATTTTTCTTAATTCAGCTCCAAAACACATACAAATAATCTCATCACAATAGCCGTTCAATCGGCTCAAAATCATCCAAGTACAACACAAGTATAATAATCCAATCGGAAATCAAGTTTTGAAGGCAAAAGACTAAATAGCAGATTCGACATCTTATAACATTTTGGTCACAACTAGAGTCACGTTTATCGGATTGGTGTGAACTTTATACCATTTTGAAGCTAAGACAAAGGGTTACAACTTTCATGAAGACCACTCAAACCAGTTCACAATTGATCCAGGTCAAAAGTACAGATTACAGAACCAAAATGTGCTTGTCAGTACGGTTGTCAGTACTGAATTTAAATGACAATAACTCTGGCTACACAATTCCGTTTGAAGTGTTTCTAGTTGTGTTGGAAAGCTGAAACATAGGGTTAAAAGTTTCATGTTTTCACCAAAAGCTAATTTGATACAGATCAAGGTGAAAAAAAGCAGCCAAAATGAGGAAATGTCAAAACTGTCCACAAAATTATACCTATGGCAGCAAGGGTAATTTTGTCATTTCATGTTCTACAGTGCTCGGATTGAGTTGAAACTTTACAGGCAGCTATAAAATATCATTTTATACAACTTTCATGTTTTAATCTTAGGCTGATTCGGCCTCCATCATGGCCGAATGAAACCAATCAGAACAGGGTAATACAAAAACGTAAAGTTGGAATTAATGCATTCAAGTGATAATCTTGTTATTCATGTATAAAACCACTACTACCACTCCCTATCTAAGCTTATTCACATCATATTCTATCTAAACAATAAGAAATACGACTAAACAATTCAAAACCCTAACTCACAAATCCTTTTGGCAACGAAGGTGGCTTGTTGATCAGAAGTCATGGTCATCATCAAGCCATCTTCAAGAAGCAGAATATGTTGTTTGAGGTCATCAAGCAGAGAGATGACCTCAAGGTTGGATGAAGTATGCATAAAGGCTGACCTTCTAGGATGAATGGTGAAGGGTGTCACATACATAGACTGGTCTCGAGGAGTCCTAGGGGTTACAGGAGTTTTATGAAGATTTTTTCTCCTAGATTCAGAGACAGTTTCTTTGTAGCACCAATGACCCTCAAAAAATTTCAGATTTTTCCTTTCAAAGTAAGCCTTTGAAAACACAGTTGATGCACTCTCTTTTGGAGATTTGCCAGTAAAGGGAATTTCAAAATGAGTAAAACTGGGAGTAAAAAAATTTTCATAGGACAGTTTCCTACGGCTGTCAGTGCTGATTTTGATCAGAAATTTGCACATGTCAAAACCAAAATCAATTCGGATTTTTTTAAGAAAACAGTAGAACAGATAAAGTTCCATTTTGTTTGCATCAGTTCTGTGACCATCAGTGGGCACCAACAGATTTGAAATTATGGTAAAAATGATCAGGTTTTGAGGACTAAGATCTTCCAATCTTGCCTCAGTAGGAGTATTAAAGTGAGACTGAAAATAGGTCATCAATTTTGCAACATGAAAGTGATGGTATGCAGTAGAAAATTCTTCATAAGAAAAGAAATTTACAATTTTGCCTTTAAAACCATCTTCAATTTTGGTTTCCAAAACAGAGTTGACAATATCAGGATTCAACTCTATGTTAACAGAATTGACACGTGAAATGAGATCAGTATGTGATTTACCCATTCTAAGGTTTGTAAAGAATTGATGAAGCATGTCAGGATAGTAGGTGTTTGGAATGGTCAAAAGATGGGTCCATTTTTGGAATTCAAAAAGGTTGAGAACAGATTCAAGGTCAAGCTTACGGAATTCGTAGGGAATGATGGTCCTTTGAGTGATGAAGCCTTTCTGCGAGATCCATTCAAACCCCTCTCTGGCTTCATCATCTATGAACTTGGACAGGGGAGTTGGATCAACAGCAGTTTGGGTCCCTAGTTTTTCATTTTCTGGATACTTTCTTTTTCCACTACACTGAGTAGTTGGTGCAGCACTCTGGACACCAGATCTTGTCCTTGGTGACTTCCTGGTAGATGGTTCATCAATCTGCTGTTCCTCAGCATTTTTCCCTGCATCCTGCTGTTTCCCAGAGGGATCAGCAGTTTGCCTTCCCTTGGGTTGAGCAATGCTCTTCCTTTTGGCAGTCCTTTTTTCTTTTCTGGGTGATTTCATGGTGGTTACATCTACATTGGTAGGTTGCTCTAGTTCCTCTTCATTGCCACTTACTGGATGCCCTTCAGATTGAAGCTCCTCCATCTGCTCATCGAATAGTTCAATCGATGGCTCTCTGGTTTGCGCATTCTGCTTTTTCCTTGCAGATTGCTTCGTTTTACCACCACGATTTTCAGTTTTCTTTTTGGGTGATTTAATGGATGGTTTGATAACTTGAACATCTTCATCCTCCTCATCACGAAGCCTGAAGGTGCATCCGGCACTTACAGATCCTTCTCTAATCCTCACCATGATTGCAATGCAGTGTGGTTTTATTATGTAATGTGATGCAAATAAGTATCAAACGATGAGGAGTACAGTATGAACTACAGTGGAAGCACGAACTGTCCACAGAGGGAGAAATTTTTGTGGTTAGGGTTTCAGGTAAGAATTGGGATTTATAGTGAAGTTGGCGACGGTTAGGGGAAGTTATGATGCGCAATAAACTCGCAATAGGTATGTGAAGGTGTCGGTCAGAGTGATTTCTTGGTACTTGTTCCGAAAAGAGATGAATTTGAATTTTGAAATTGAGAGAATATGAAGAGTTGCGTCCGAGGCAAAAGGGTAAGAATAAACTGAATAACGCAGAGGGCTTCCTTATAAGACGCAATTTTTGAGTGTCGGATTGCCGAACGAAATAGAGCGTCCGACACCTCCGTCCAAACCAAAATTTTCTAGGTAGGTGGTCAAGAACACTGTCGGACGTCCGTTCTAACACATCGGACGTTCGATAAAGAGTGACCAGAGAATTTTTTCTGAAACGCCCAATTTTGTTCTCAAAGACACGAATTGATCCAGTGGTAAGGCTTTTGTCAGAATATCAGCAATTTGGTCATTTGAACAGACATATTGAACACAAATTTCACCCTTATGGACAAGATCGCGAATGAAATGATGCTTTATGTCTATGTGATTTGTCCTAGAATGTTGGATGGGATTTTTTGTCAAATTTATTACACTAGTGTTATCACAATACATAGGCACACAATCATACATCAATCCAAAATCATTCAATGTGTTTTTCATCCATAATAATTGAGCGCAACAAGCTCCAGCGGCAACATATTCAGTTTCAGTTGTAGATAATGAAATAGTATTTTGTTTCTTGCTAAACCAGGATACTAAGCAATTTTCAAGAAAGTTACATATACCTGTTGTATTTTTTCTATCAACCCTACAATCGCCGAAGTCAGCATCAGAGAATCCACACAAAGGAAGTTCATGACACTTAGGATACCATAGACCAAAATTCAAGGTTCCTTTTAGATATCTAAGAATTCTTTTTACTGCATTTAAATGAGATTCCTTTGGAAAAGACTGAAAACGAGCACATAAGCACACAGCAAACATGATATCTGATCTACTAGCAGTTAAGTAAAGCAAACTACCAATCATAACTCTATAATTCTTTTCATCAACTTTTGTACCTTCTTCATCTTTGTCAAGCTTGGTAGATGTACTCATAGGTATTCCGACCTATTTTGAATCCTCCATTCCAAATCTTTTGAGCAGCTCCTTGGTGTATTTTGCTTGGTTGATGAACGTTCCATCTTGGGTTTGAACCACTTGGAGTCCAAAGAAGAAATTTAATTCTCCCATCATGCTCATATCAAACTCTTTTTGCATGATATTGGAAAAATCCTTGCACAAGCTCTCATTAGTAGCACCAAATATAATATCATCCACATATATTTGCACAATTAAAAGATCACGTGAACTTTACTTAGTGAAAAGAGTAGTATCCACAATACCTCTTTTAAAACCATTTTTAATCAAAAAACCACTCAAACGTTCATACCATGCTCTTGGAGTTTGTTTTAGTCCATAGAAAGCTTTTGAGAGTTTAAATACATGATTTGGATAAATTTCATTTTTAAAACCAGGAGGTTGATCAACATATACTTCTTGATCAATAAATCCATTTAAGAAAGCACTTTTAACATCCATTTGAAATAATTTAAAGTTCTTGAAACATGCAAAGGCCAAAAACATTCTAATTGATTCCAGTCTAGCTACGGGTGTAAATGATTCATCAAAATCAATTCCTTCTTCTTGAGTATATCCCTTGGCAACAAGTCTGGCCTTATTTCTTACTACTTCACCTTTGTCATTCATTTTGTTTCTAAAAATCTACTTTGTGCCAATGATAGAATGATCTTTTGGTCTAGCAACTAATGTCCATACCTTATTCCTTTCAAATTGATTTAACTCCTCTTCCATAGCTAAAATCCAGTTCTCATCTTTCAAAGCATCAACTACAGTTTTGGGTTTAAAGTATGAAACTAACGCAAAATTATCCATCAGTTGTTTAGAGGAGGAACGAGTTTTGACCTTCTCGGATGGATCACCAATGATGAGCTCCTTAGGGTGGTTTTGAGCAAATTTCCAAGCTCTTGGAAGATCGTTAGGTGTACTAGTATCTCTGTCACTGTCTTGAGTTTCATCTTACATTGAATCATTTTCTGGTGAAGCAATGCCTTGGTTAGTGATTGTGAGTTTCTTTAGTTTTTCTTGAATACCTGCATCATCATCTTCACCACTACTTTTGGAAATGTCACCATTAAATTCATCAAAAGTGATATGTATAGTTTCCTCTATAACCAAAGTCCTTCGATTGTAGACTCTAAAGCTTCTATTATTCTCACAATATGCCAAGAAAATTCCCTCATCAGATTTTTTATCAAACTTTTCGAGATGTTTCTTGTGACGACCCCACCTCCCCCTAAGGCGAACCAAAGGGTTTAGCAGACCGTCTGCCTAGCTCTCGCCGGGACTCAGTCGTTCACTTCAGCGAAAGTTAAAATGAAACTTATATACATTTCTATCTCAAAAAGGAGTACAAACACCGAATATACAAAGGCTCTCAATCCTTCGTACATCCAGCCCGTGCCGAAAAGTAGGGCGAGAACCATTACAAAAATCTAAAACTAGTCTAGGCTAGTCTATACCGAGCTCTCGTCCTTGCTCGCCTTCCCCTGTTAAGGAAAACAAAACTAAAGGGATGAGCTAAAAGCTCAGTGAGGTTCCGAACACATAATCAAACAATAGGTTCAATGCATTAACCATCAATAATCAATAATTCACGAAACATTTACAATGGAAAGCAATACTAACACATTCATTAAAAGGATACGGGCTCACAGGGAGCCTTTCATTCGTTCGTTCGTTCATTCATTCTCCTATCATTCCCCTTATTCCTCCAATCATTTAAAAATGCATTTTTGTAAGTAAAACCCTCGTTTGCATTGACATTCGTTCATTCATTTCATTCACCCCTCCTGGACGTTGGCCAGGCTCCACCCGACAACAAGGTAATACTCGTGTGATACCCCAATTTTTAGGATACTATTGTTGTTTAGTCTCAAAAAAAAAATATTACGCTTGCTTTAGTTTATTTTTATTTTAAGACATTGTTTTAAGACATTGTTTTGTTTTAAAGACTAGAAACCCTAAATTCTAATAAAAAAAAGAAAAAAAAAACCCTAGTTTTACTTGTGACTATTCGGTTTTCTCAAATCTCTCATATTTTACCCGAAACCCTAATTGGAATCAAGGGAATTGTAAAATTCCTCACATTTTTCTTAAATGTCCTTTTATTTGTCGTTTATTCCTTTTTAATAGCTTTACTACTCAATCACCCCACAATAAGTGCAAATGAACCTAGAAAGTAGGGTTTCACTTTTCATTTTTTAAGTTAGCGTGAATTAGGGTTTTACGCCTATCCGTAGTGCGACTATCCGGTACGAAGTGTGGATCAAATTTGGTGATTAAAAGTGAGTTTTAGATGATATTAAGTGTGGGATTAGAGGTGATAATAATAAATTAGTGAATTATAAGTTAAAAATCCTAGTATACGTGATTTAAGAAAATCGGCTCGAACCGACGGATATCGATCACTACCGATTGAACCCACCACTTGGCCACCACTGCCCTACCACCACATACCCTTGATATTTTTGCAAAATATCCCCCCTCATCCTCAGTCATATAACTGAAATATGTGGCCAAAATGCAAGGAAAAGAAAACAAAATTTTAGTTGGTTTTGGTGATGACAAGTGTCAACCACCTATGGTTCCTTGACCAACCCTTTTGTCTTGCCTTCTTATCTCTCATTTCAGTTCATTTCCCTTATTTTCTTTCTGGTTTGGCTGAGAGCAAGGAGAGGCAAAAGAGTGAGGAGAGTTTTCAATCTTCTACCTTGAATCCAACCTTTTGAGTGCAACCAAGAAAAACTACACCGATTAATCATTAGTTTGGAAGCTTGGGAAGCTTAAGGAACCAAAAATTTCAAGGAGAGGTGAAGGATCATTCTTGCAAGCTCTTGTCTTGAGGTATAATGGCTGATCAACCTTTCTTTCTCCATTAATCATGATTAAGTTGGGTATTAATGTTAGTATTGTGCTTGTGATGCTTGTTCCAAGTGATTTTGATGATTAGATGGATGACTTTTGAGTTAGGATTTCTTGTGGGTTAGGTGTTGTATGATGTATATATCTGGTATATAATCTTGTAAAGGAGATTGTAGTGGTAGTTTCAAGGTAAAAATGTGAATTATAGCTTGAATATAGCAAAATTCCAGATTTCTGGAAATTGAAGCTTCAGTTCTGCCCGGTTCTAGTTCCCTATGTTAGAGGCCGAATTAGGCTTAGAATAAAACATACAAATTGTAGATAATGATGCTTTATAGTTTCCTACAAATTTTAAACTCAATCGGAGCAACGTAGCCTGTGAAAAGACCGAAATACCCCTGACTACCATAGGTTTAGTCCAATGGACAGTTTTGACATTTCATCAACCTGATCGTGTCTTTTCACCTTGATACATACTGAAATAGTGTTTACCCAAAAAATGAAAGTTTTAATGCTATGTCTTATCTTTCCAACAACCCTGGAATCACCTCGTTTGGACTTCGGTAGCCTGAGTTATGGTTGTTTATACATAGTGCGGTTAACTAGCCCGAGTGTGAGATTCTGGTTCTGTAATTTAACATTTTGACTTAGATAAACTACAAAATGGACTGAGTCATCTTCATCAAAGTTATAGGATTTTATCTTAGCTTCGAGACGGTATAAATTTCACCCCAATCCGATAAGCGTAGTTTCGGTTGTGTTCGTTACGCAAAACAACGTCAAATCTGTCTTTTGCTAAACTTCATTTCCGCACATGCTCCTAGCTTGATTTTGTACTTGTATGACTTGGAGCCTATGGAATGGCTATTGAAATGAGATGATTTTGTGTATAACTTTGGGATTGATTGAGGAAAAGAATGAAGCCATAAATGGCTGGAAAATAGGAAAATGCAAAGGGCGTGCTGCCCAAATTTACGCTCAAGGGCTAGGTAGATATACTTGCAACTTGAGTAAGGGTTAAGAGCGATTATCACTTGAACTATCTAGGATATTTGCATCTTCTTTTACTGAGGTATATAGGTAAGGATTTGGCCAAACTTGTACCCTTGAGAAATACAACCATGACTACTAGAAATACGTCTTTCTTGTACTTTCGACTCAAATGGCATTTCCAAGTATAAATGTTACAAAGTTATATAGTTTGAAAAGCGAGCGAGTGTTTCACAAATATTCTCCAAGTGAATTTCCATTTCTTGATTCTTATTTAACGAAACGTCTAAGTTTCGAACCTTAGTCATTTTTCAAAGTTCTGAAACAAAGTTTTATCGCAGATTTGGACTCCGAACCCGGAGTATAACCCAGACGTGATTACTAGGGGCACTTCATTTTGGTGAGTGCTTCCAAATACCTGATTGAACTGGACACTTGTTTCCAATACTTGATCAATATGATTGAATGATATATGATTGGTTTGATCGGGCAAGAGTGTACTTTATCGCACTTGCCCTTATTTGATATATACTTGTTTATTGTTGAAATTGATTTGATATACTTGTTTATGATGTGCGCACTTCCTGGAATTCCAGAAACCTTGCGACAAGTTACTCGAGTCGAGCCGGCAAGGGCTTGGTCGATTGGATAACGAACCCTGGGTCTCTTGTTTGTCGAGTGGAGTGATATCTCCTCGACTAATCGGTATACTCGAGTATTACCACCCGTGTTTATTGAGGATTTTGGGCCCAGTAGGGGGTTTGAATGGTGGACGGAGAGTAGTGTAAGTGGTGCTCTACTGGATTAGTTCCTTTACTTGAAAGTTGACGGAGTGTCAACTATTACGTGATCATGCTCCTGATGATGAAATGGGAAGTTGGCTCCTGAGAGCCATCCATATCCTTATGCTTTGGAATGATTATTGTTTATTGGATTATTGTTTCTTCTGAAAACTTTTATACTCGCTTATTTTGAGATTGCTACTTGAAGTGTTATTGCTCACTTTTATGAACTCTTCATGCTCGTTACTTTGCTATATCGAAAACTTGTACTTATAAATAATGGTCAATTTGCTATTTGGAACCTCACTGGGCTTTTAGCGCATTCCACGCCATTTGTTTTCCTTACAGGGGTACGAGCGAGGCATGAGATATGTAAAGACTAGCGTAGCCTAGTTGTTTTTGACTTTTGACTTGTACTCGCGCTATCACTTGATTAGGATGATTGTACTTGGATTGTATACACTATGAACCCGTTTGGGTATATAGAGGCTTTGTATCTTGAATATGCATCGATGTAAATTGTAAGTGTGAATTGCGATTTTATTTATTGTCGATGGATGTATGCACGTGATACGAGTGAATGAGTCCTGGCGAGAGTTGGGCAGGAGGTCCGCTAAACCCTAGGGTACGCCCAGGGGGAGGTGGGGCCGTCACAATTTGAGTATGCCAAACGTTCACCCAGGGTTACCAAATCACTCGACCGAGTCCGCTTCTGGCTCGAGTCGACCGGCAACGAAGGGCAAGGGCCCAATTCAGCCAAACGGCTTACATTCATGCGCAACTAGCATTTAATTATTTAATCATTGAAAATTTCACATTCATTTAGGTCGAGTGCGATAAAGTACACACTCGCCTAGAAAACTCATTTTAAGCAATCATTGAAAACATTTAACATGTTGTCATTTGTTCATAACAAGTCATATAATCAAGAACAAGCCACATAGTCAATGAAAATATAACAAACAAGGAACACTCACATATTTACGCAAAATAATATCCAAAATACCCTGCCGGATAATACCGTCAGTCACCGATGAACCCTAATATAATCAAAAGAACACATTATGCTTCAACCATCAAAGATTTAAGTGATTTAAATTGATTCAAAGAAAATTTGAATATGTACTAGTACAAAGTATAAATATGATTTTGGTAGTGAAAAGAATACATTTAAACCGAAAGACATAAGTAAAATATTTATAGAACTTATGCTCACTTGTAAAACTTTAAAATCGCTATTTGAGTCGAAGTGGCAAAGAAAACGTATTTTTATTAGTCAGAAATTTCATTTTTTCAAGGGTACAAGTTTCGGCTGAATACTAACTTATATACCTTGATAAAAGAAGACGTAAATACCCTAGATGGTTCACGTGGTATTCGCTCTCAAATCGTTACCTAATCCTCGAGTGTAAATTTGGGCAGCACGCCCTTTGTATTTACCTATTTTCTAGCCATTTATGGCTTCATTATTTTCCTCAATAAATCCCAAAGTCACACACAAAATCGTCTCATTTCAATAGCCATTCCATAGGCTCCAAGTCATACAAGTACAAAATCAAGCTAGGAACATGTGCGGAAATGAAGGTTGAGTCAAGAAACAAAAGACAGATTTGACGTTGTTTTCCATAACAGACACAACCGAGGCTACGCTTATCGGATTAAGGTGAAATTTATACCATTTCGAAGCTAAGACAGAGGGATACAATTTTGATGAAGCACACTTAGTCCAGTTTATAGTGTATCTAAGTCATATTCCGAATTTACAGAACTGGATTCCTACCAACAGGCTAGTTAACTGCAGTACATTCAAATGGCCATAACTCAGGCTACCGAAGTCCGATTAAGGCGTTCTCAGGGGCGTTGGAAAGTTAAGATATAGTACTATGACTTTAATTTTTTGGATAAATACTAATTCAGTACGTATCAAGGTGAACAACCATGATCAAATTGGTGCACTGTCAAAACTGTTCACTGACTTTAATCCTATGGCAGTCAGGGTATTTCCATCTTTTCACAGGCTATGTTGCTCCGATTAAGCTGAAATTTTGTAGGCAACTAGAAAACATCATTCCCTACAACTTTTATGTTTTTTGATAAGGCTAGTTCAGCCTCTAACATGGCCAAACAGATTCGAGCAGACAGGGCAGATTACTACCATTGGAACCCTAAGCTGGAATTTGTACCCACAAACCAGAATTTTCTTTAAACCAAGTCAACTACCATCTAAACACTAGATATTTCATATATCAAAACTATCAAACCATGACTAATCATCAATATTCATATTATGGCAGAAATTTCACCAAGAAAACTAAAATATCGATAAATCCACTACAACCCATGAAATTTTCTCACAAAATTACTAATTCAACAACTATAACCACAAATTGCCCATTAATTGAAGTAAAGAAGGAGTTTCTTGAAATTTTACCTTATCTCCCTAAGGAAGATGGTAGCTTAAGCTTTGTCCTGCAAAATAACTTCACAAACACCCTGAAAACCACCTTACCTAGCACTTTTATGGTGGGTTTTGCAAAATTTCTGGTTGGAGTTCAATATGGAGCAAGAAATTGAAGTGAAAAATGAAGTTTCTCTCCCTTTCCTTCCCTCAAAATTTTCGGCCAGCTTATGGAGAAGATGAAGATGATCTTGGTCAAATTTTATGTTTAGTAAAGGTGGAGGAAAAATAGTCAAAGTCCAACCCCAACCAAATCGCGACACTTGGCACCTTTTGTTTTCAAACTTATCCTCTTGTCTCTCAGTGGTAATCTATCTAACTAATCTCCAATTATCTCCTAACACCTTGTAAAATAATAACACTTAGCATAAAACTCACTTAGTCACCAAAATTATATCGCACTAGCGGGTCCCACGTCTATAATGCACTTCAAACTAACATACACTAACTCATAATTTTAAAACTGTACTTACTTATGAAATATATAGAAAATTTAATATTTCAAAGGACAGTATAAAAATATAGGCAAGGAAATAAAATATTGCTTAGAAAATGTGAAAATTTTCGGGTTGTCACACTCTCTCCCCCTCAAGAAATTTGGTCCTCGAAATTTTTTTTTTACCTTCAGATGGCTCAGGAGCTTGTTGGTTGTTTAAGGCATATACCTTTGCCGGTACTTTTGTTCAATTCCCTCTTTCATTCGCTTGTTTTGATTTAGTGCCCTCCAGTGGCTGAGTACTACTTTCACGTGACTGTTTCCTCGGACAGTTGCTAACCTGGTGGTCACCACTTCCGCAAATCAAACACTTCCGCCCTTTTCTCCAACAATCGCTTTCAGCATGATTTGCCTTTCCACAGTATCCACAGACCAAGTGAGAAGCCACCTTTTGGCTTTCTTGAGACCTCTCTCCATGTCCGATTTGGCTTCCTTTTGTAGACCTTTCATCTACCACCCCTAACGTCCATGGTGGGCGGGGTAACGGGTTCACTTTCTGCACTTTAGAAGGTGCTATCGTTTCACTAGGTTCCTCAATCACACTACCAGTTGCACCTCTTTTCCGAGTTTGGAAGGCTTTTACCTGTGCCTTTGCATTCTCAATTAGTTGTGCTTTCTCAAGGGCCTCCGTAAACGTATTAACCTGAACCGCCGCTAGAGCTTCTTGAATTTCCAAATTCAATCCCTGTATAAACCGTCTCACTCTTCTTGGTTCCGTGGCCACTAATTCGGAAGCAAACTTAGACAATTTGGTAAATTTCGTTTCATATTAGGCCACACTTTGGGTTCCTTGGCGTAATCCAATAAACTCATCCTCCCTCCTTTCTTGGACTAAAGGTGGGAGACACTTTTCGTTAAATTCCCTTAGGAAGTTAGCCCATGTCCATACGGTTTGTTCTCTTTCCCACTTTGCCTTAATCACGTTCCACCATGCTCGGGCCGGTCCTTCAAATTGAAATACAACAAAATTCACTTGTCTTTGTTCAGTATAGTTCAAAACTGCAAAGATGTTGATCATGGCCTCCAGCCACTGTTCAGCTATGTCCAGATCAGGCCCTCCAAGGAATTTCGGAGGGGCAAACTTCTGAAACCTCTCAAGAGCCCGATCTTCTCCTATTTCAGGGTTCGGAGGTTGATTCACAGCTATTTGACCTTGTTGGTCCACCAACCTTGCTAAAATATTTGTCATTTGTTGAATTGCCGTCGCCATTTGGTCTCCGGCTTCAACCCTCGGTCATTGCTCTTGTTCAGCTGTTGTTTCCCTTTCTTCTCTTGGCTCTTGGGCTCGCTTAGTCCCACGGCCACGACCACGTCCACGACCACGTCTTCCCTCCATATTATTTTTCCCCTCTCTTTTCGTTTCTTTTCCCAAAAAGGTAATTTAGTGAGTAAACGCAGTAAGTTAACTAAAGTAACTAATTTCTAGCACACCACTACACCAATAGACATATACACACATAACACACCATATATCAAGGAGACAGATGATCAAATACACACATACATATCAAGTTAGACAAGTAATCATATACACAAATACACAAACTAATGTCATGTAGTAACAATATAAGGGCGAATTAAAAGAAAAGACGATGTCATCCCAGTCTCAGTTACATAACCCCGTCCAGTCCCTCACGTCACTTTCTATCCAAACTAAACGTCCGTTGACCTCTTGTACTCATTCTTGCCAAACAAAGTCTGTTCATGTTCCCAGAATGCAAATCTCACATACTTAGCATCGCCTCAACTCTAGAGTGCTCGGGCACGAGAATCTGAAATAAGACAATTCACATCTCGAGCTGGCCAGTCCCAAGAGTGAACTATCTACAATCGAGATTCCTACCTGACGTACCTATCAATTGTCCTCAAATACCGGGAGAAAGATTTAAAACCTATAACATTCACAATTCATAGCTTATGTCAAACGAGCACTGAGTCCTTCATACTTATTCACCACTTAGCCCAAGCTCACTCCGCGCAGAGACCACACGAAGCAGGCTCTGATACCAACTGTGACGACCCTACCTCCCCCTAAGGCGAACCAAAGGGTTTAGCGAACCGCCTGCCCAGCTCTCGCCGGGACTCAATCGTTCACTTCAGTCCTCACTTAAAACCGGAATAAAACTATAGGAATAAATATATCAACAATCCAAAACTTAAAGCGAAACTTATATACATTTCTATCTCAAAAAGGAGTACAAACACCGAATATACAAAGGTTCTCAATCCTTTGTACATCCAGCCCGTGCCGAAAGGTAGGGCGAGAACCATTACAAAAATCTGAAACTAGTCTAGGCTAGTCTATACCGAGCTCTCGTCCTTGCTCGCCTTCCCCTGTTAAGGAAAACAAAACTAAAGGGATGAGCTAAAAGCTCAGTGAGGTTCCGAACACATAATCAAACAATAGGTTCAATGCATTAACCATCAATAATCAATAATTCACGAAACATTTACAATAGAAAACAATACAAACACATTCATTAAAAGGATACGGGCTCACAGGGAGCCTTTCATTCGTTCGTTCGTTCATTCATTCTCCTGTCATTCCCCTTATTCCTCCAATCATTTAAAAATGCATTTTTGTAAGTAAAACCCTCGTTTGCATTGACATTCGTTCGTTCATTTCATTCACCCCCTCCTGGACGTTGGCCAGGCTCCACCCGACAATAAGGTAATACTCGAGTATACCAAACGTTCACCCAGGGTTACCAAATCGCCCGACCGAGTCCGCTTCTGATTCGAGTCGACCGGCAACGAAGGGCAAGGGCCCAGTTCAGCCAAATGGCTTACATTCATGCGCAACTAGCATTTAATTATTTAATCATTGAAGATTTCACATTCATTTAGGTCGAGTGCGATAAAGTACACACTCGCCTAGAAAACTCATTTTAAGCAATCATTGAAAATGTGACAGCCCCACTTTCCCCTAAGGCGAACCAAATGGTTTAGCGGACCGCCTGTCCAACTCTCGCCAGGACTCACTCGCTCACCATAGTCCTCGAATCAAATACATCCCATAACACAAGGTACAACCTCAATAATAAACGAAATAACATTTTTCCAAGCCTAGCACGTTTACGTACTTATATTCAAATCTCAAAATAATACAAGCTTAAATAGAACAAAGGTTCTCAAATTTGAACCGTTCAAGTACAGTCATTCAATCCCAACCACACACCACATAGACATGAAGGAACACCTTATATATATATATATATACATATTTGGAAGGTTTAACAAATCAAAAGTAACATTGGATCATAATACTATCAGGTTGCAACCACAAAGGAGCTATACAAAAAAAAATAACTATACTAGCTCAACTCTTCCTTCAAAACCTTGATCTCAAAACATGGAACCCTGTAAGGAAAACAAGGATAACAGAACGGGGTGAGCTTACGCTCAATGAGGTACCAAACATGTAAGCAGTTAAAAGCATGGCAATTCACGCTTAACTAATCAAAAATATATGCCAGGTATAAAGTAAAGCAGTTAGACACATTGGCCTAAAATAGAAAGGATACAGGTGGCTCTCAGGAGCCAGATTTCCGGCAGCAGTACTTGATCCCAACTCGTTAACTCTCCGTCAACGTATAAAGAACAACCATGTCCGTAGACCCACTTTACACCAACTTTCGTCCACCAAACATACCCCTTACCGGGCCCGAACACCTCAACAGAAGTGGTAATACTCGAGTATACCGGAATCAAGAGTCTCAATACCCAAAGATTCCCAGAAACAGACTACCGTGGTTCGTTATCTAATCGACCTGGCCCTTGCCGGCTCGACTCGAGTAACTAGCCATAGGATTTGAGCTCAGAGGTCACAGACTTATGTAAAGAACAGATACAGATAACAGATACAGAGAACGAATACAAACTTATACAGTATGCAGGAAACAAAGTAACCAGGTGAGAGAAATGAGAGAGATAAAATACACCCTCGTTTCATACAGAGTATACAAAAATTACAGATAGCTCAAATAAGCAACAAATTAGGGAAGTGGTACACTCACCAGTTCAAGTACAGGTACTTCCAAAAATTTCCACCCAAAGTGGCCTAATCACCGTGAAACCCTAAGAATAACAAAGGTAAAGCAGTTAAAATTTCCTCATCCAAAACCGAGTAAATAGGATGCACAAATGAGGTTCGATTACTAGTCAGGTACCTCTCCAAGTTATATACTAGTACAAAAAAATAAAAGACGGCTTAAGAATAAAAGAAAACGGTTGGTTCTAAGGACATACATGACCCCAAAACCCCTCACTCCTCTCAAAAGCATACTACAATGATGTACTAGCTCATATCTCAAGGTGAAATTGAAAGTGAGAATAATTCCAAGAAAACAGAATTTTTCCAGTTTTGCACACCCCTGATTGAAAAATCATATCTTAGGATTCTTAAGTCCGAAATTGGTAAAATTTACACCGTTGGAAAATAGACTCAAAGGGATAAAATTTCTTAGAAGATTCAGATCACAAGCCAATCAAATTCGAGCCTCAAATTGCTGTCTTAACCAGAAAAAGGCAGAGCAAGTATACGATTTCGGTTAACTTTGAAAAATCACCATAAATCCCACAGACCAAACCAGAGACTGAAATTTACACGGTTCATAGCCCTATGAATCTAGTTTAAAACACAACAAACGGAACTCAATTCCGATATTTCGACATCCAGATATTGTAGATTTCCCAGAACTGCTCCGGGGTTCCCGCGAAAATTTTAACAGCATTTCCCCTTGTTTTCTTACTTTTCACCCTACAATTCATCACCAAATTCAACCCAAATCAACCACAACCTCAAATATAATTTACAAGCTATTAAAAACATCTAATTAGGGTCACAATACCCTTCATATATAGTCAATTACAACACAAGTTTAATAATGCAACCGAAAACCAATTTGAAAGACAATAGGCCTAACAGCAGGTTTGACGTCTCTCGATGTTTCGATCGTAACTTAAGCTACGCTTATCGAATTAAGACAAATCTTATGGAATTTCAAAGCTAAGACAGAGACCTACATTCCTTATGAAGACCTCCAAAACCAAATTGTGAGGCCCCAGTTCGTTCTACGTTGAGATATTCATTATTTGGGCGGTAACGTTTGGTTTGGGAGTATTTCGAAAACCCTAAGTAGGGATTAAGATTTAAACCCTAAGTTCCGGTTAAGATTGAAAACCTGTTTTTTCTACATTTTCTTTATTAGAAAATTCCCCAGATAATTTTTATTGAGTAAATAGAGTTTTTAGATGATTTTTCTAGTATTAGTTAGTTTTTGAGAAATTAAGAACGTATATCGGATATGGGACCCACTAGTGCGAAAAGTTCGGAAAAATTCGGCCAATAAGGTTAAGTTTCGGATACTGTGTAAAATTTATCGGGTGTTAAGAGATAAGTAGTGTGTGTGAAGTGATTGATGTGAGAGAGAAAAGAAAGATAAGAAGGCATTAATGGAGGTGACAAGTGTCACTTTCCTATTGGTTGGACTTTAAGAATTACTATTTACTTTCTTGACTTTTTTTGACCAAAGGATTAAATATCAAAAAAAATGCCCAAAATTCACCATTTTTCTCTTCCTTGTGGCCGGCTCTCTCCTTGCAAAGAAGAAGGAAATTCCACCAACTTTCAAGCTTCCATAAGCTTCAATCTTCTATAAACAAAAGCTTAGACTAGATTTCACTCCATAAAATCCTATCTTCTAGTGCTAGTAAGGGTTGTAATGAAGTATGTTTGAAGAGCTAAGTGTCCAACACCTCTCTACATCTCTTGTTCTTAGGTAAGTGATGTTTTACTACTTCCTTATACTTAATGATGGTTATTTTGTGCTTAATGGTGGCATAAGTGTTAGAATATATGATTTATTTCTTGATTTGAAGAGTTTTGGTGAAGTTTTCCATTTTATGATGAATTTGCTGGTTTAATATGAATGGGATGTTGTGGTCTTGTATGATGAATGGTAATGGTTTCAAATGACTCTTGTAGGTGTGAATTGTTGATAAATGCAATCAATTTTGAATTTGGAAGAATTTCTGGAAAATTAGGGTTCTTGGTTGAACATTCTGTCCGAAATTTTAGGTCATAGCTAGAGGCCGAATTGGACTTTACTCAAAACATGAAAGTTTTAGGTATTGATGAGGTTGAAGTTCCTGAAAAATTTCAGGGAATTTGGAGTACTATAGAGTGAGTTATACCGTTTTTACTGTTGCTGTTTTTGGTGAACAGAATGTCCGAACTGCGATAGTAATTGTCTGTTTTGACTGGAATTGGTTTGGATTTTGAAGTTGGTGTCTTCTGATGAAATGTAACTGGATGTCTTAGCTAACTTATGCCTTTGGAATTTCGGCATTTGGACTTGTATGGACTGAGTTATATCGATTACAGTTTTCTGCGTTTTGCAAACCTGTTTTGGTGAATCTGGTTTAGTATTTGGCACATTTGACCTAGTTGTGCTAGGAACTGGATTGAGTGGCCTTCTCCAATATTGTAACCCTATTTCTTAGCTTCGAAACGGTGGGTCTTACACCCCCATCCGATAACCGTAGTGAATTTGGTGCCATTACCGCATATTAAGGTCAAATACGGTTTGTGATCCTGTTTTGCAATTCTGGTATAGTGTCTTGCATTTTTGACCTTGTTACATTCAAAATTGGACAAAGTTTCCTTCTTCAACATTGTAACCCCTTAAGTCCTGGATATCCCTGTAAATGTTCAGGTTAAACGGATTAGTATATCCTGAGCTATAAACGAAATACTCAGCCCTGTTTTGACCGTCAAATTCTGTTACGTTTTTGGACAGTTTATGACTGGAACTTTGGCTTCACGTTTGACTAGGTTACAAGCTGTTTGGGCTTGCGACCAAAACACCAAACTTATAGCCCTATATCAGAGCTTTCTAACGCCCTTGGAATTTCATGAATCGGATTTATAAAACCTGAGATATAGCCGAGTATAGGGCCTGCCCGTGAAAATGACCATTTTCTGGTCAGATCTGTTTTGGTCTTGATGACCAATTTCCGTTCCGAATTTGGGATTGCCGACCTTCATGAAAGTTGTTCCATTTGGAATGAACTATCTAACTGCCAATTTTCAGCTATTTTGACCATGTGTAGCATAGAAAACAGTTCGCACTCAAAACTGACCGTTTGTGCATTGGCCAGATTTCGTAAGTGATTGTGTTTGGTCATTTGGGAATGAAGCCTCCAGTTTCAGTTCTGGATGTCTTCATAACAGTTGTTGTTCATCCTTTAAGCTTCGATTTGGCATCTCATACGCCTTAATCCGATATTCGTAGCTCAACTTATGGGTAAACTAGAAATGAGTGTCAAATCTGCCGTTTCCGCTAACGGCCGTTTCCGTTTCCGTCCGTCATATTTACGTGCGCGCGTGTCGTTTTGCCGTTTTGCTTGTTTTGGGCATGTTAGTGGCCGTTTGTGATAAAATCTTCTATTTCAGACAGCGGTGAGCTAGGCGGAGCCGGTGGGGCCCACTACTAGCGAACGCGCGAAGCGATTTTGCTTTCGTACTACTTTTGGTATTTTGAGTAAGTATTCAGGCCAGTTTGATGTGTTTTCTTGGCTATGTGTTTGAGATATGTGAAAAGGGTACTTAGGCGAGGGTGTACTTTATCGCACTCGACCTAAACCCTAATTTGAATGTATAATTGTACTTGGCATATGTATATGAACCTTTTGGAACCAAAACCCTTGAGCTTGTGGCTCGGGGCGACTTTCGAGTAAAGTTTGTGAAGTTTGCAAAGTTTGTGAGTTCGTGGGCCCGATCTAAGACCTGTTTGGACTATTCGAGCCGGTTAGGGCTTGGTCGAAGTCAGTCCAACCTAGTCTGAGGTCACCAAGTTTGTAGGTTCATGTTATGAACCAATTTTGTGAATCCGGTTCACCGAGAAGGTGACCAAGTTTGTGACCCGAGCTTGTGACTCAAGCTCAAGTTTGTGATTTCGTTCGCCCGGGCAAGTTTGTGAGGTGACTGGCCAGTGAGGGTGATAAGGCGTCGGTGGGTGTACAAGTGAAGTTCTACGGACCATTGAGTGTGGTCGACGGAGTGTCGGCAGGAGATCACGCATGGCATATGAATTGGCTTTGGAGCCACCTGTATCCTTATTATGTGATGTTATTTTCCTGCTTTTGCTTTACTCTTACTGTGTAACTGTTGCTACGTGAATTTATGCTTTCGCCCCTGTTTACTTACTAAGCATATAGCTTACCCCGTTCCATTTGTTTTCCTTAGCAGGGGCCGACGCGGGGACTTTTGGTTCGTATACTAGTATAGTTAGATTGGCTTGTAATAGTTGAACAGTTAGGATGTTTGTTTTTGTTTTGGTGGTTTGTATAAGGACCCTTCTTAGGGTCTACCTTTTGCTAGTTATTGTTATAGTATTTTAGAGCTGTTTGGCTTGATGCTTTTGAAGATGTAAATAGACTTTTGGTGGTTGTATATATTATGAATCGTGTTCTTGTGGCTTAGAAGAGTTTTATTAGCTTTAAGTTTTGAGTCCTGGCGCGAGCTAGGCAGGCGGCCCGCCGATACCCTTGGGTTCGCCCTTGGGAGAAGTGGGGTCGTCACACAAATAATGCATTTTCATGGTCAAAAATCAGAATCTCTACGAAAATAGAAAACTGTCAGCGAATCAGGGGTTGTGGCAGTCAAGGGTATTTTGGTCATTTCACATGCTAAAGTGCTCCGATTGAGCTGAAATTTTGTAGGAAACTATAAAGCATCATTATCTACAACTTTCATGTTTTATGCTAAGGCCAATTCGGCCTCTATCTAGGTCAAACAGTACCAGGAAGAACAGGGTTAATTACAATCCCTAAACTGGAATTTCAGCACCAACCAGAAATTTTCTGCAACCAATCATATCCAACATATACTATCTCCATTTTACACTATAACAAGCCCTCAATCCATGACTAAACCATGATTATCATATAAAATAGAAAAATAGCAATAATAAATCAAAATCCATCAAAACTTCACTTCCAACCATAAACACACCATAAATCAACATGTTCAACCACTAAAGCCACTAATTTAACATTATCAAGACTAAAGGAAGAAGTTCTTAGCAACTCACCTTGTAAACTCAAGAAAAGAAGCAACTTAGCACCTCCTCTTTCAAAACCACTCCACCACCTTCCCTAATCTTACTTAGCAAAGGGTTTTTATGGAGAAATTTGAAATTCTAGCGGTTGGATCACAAGATTTGAGCAAGATTTGGAAGAAATAAGTTGAAGGTTTTGCTTTCTTTTCCTCTCAAGACTCACGGCCAAGAAGGAGCAAATGAAGATGATTTTTGAGTCAATTTTGATATTTGGTAATGGTAAAGTAAAATGGTCAAAGTCCAACATCCAACCATATTGTTACACCTAGCACCCTTTTAAATTCAAACCTATCCCTTTGTCCCTCCATGGTTAATACATCTAAGTAACCTCTAATTATCTCCTAGCACCTTGGAAAATTAATATCACTTAATACAAAATTCCAACTAGTGGTCAAAAATATATCGCACTTACCGTACTAGCGGGTTCCACGTCTACACTGCACTTCAAACTTGTCACGAACTAACTTAAACTAGGAAAACGTTTTACAAACTCTCCTCACTTATAAAATCTCTGAAAAAATCAAAATAATTGAGTATATTGAGGGAAAATGCACACGAGAAAATAATATAAAATTTAGACAAATTACGAGTCCACACAGAAAACATTTAACATGTTGTCATTTGTTCATAACAAGTCATATAATCAAGAACAAGCCACATAGTCAATGAAAATATAACAAACAAGGAACACTCATCTATTTACGCAAAATAATATCCAAAATATCCTATCGGATAATACCGTCAGTCACCGATGAACCCTAATATAATCAAAAGAACACATTATGCTTCAACCATCAAAGATTTAAGTGATTCAAACAAAATTTGAATACGTACTAGTACAAAGTATAAATATAATTTTGGTAGTGAAAAGAATACATTTCAATCGAAAGACATAAGTAAAATATTTATAAAACTTATGCTCACTTGTAAAACTTTAAAATCGCTATTTGAGTCGAAGTGGCAAAGAAAACGTATTTCTATTAGTCGAAAATTTCATTTTTTTCAAGGGTACAAGTTTCGGTCGAATACTAATTTATATACCTTGATAAAAGAAGACGTAAATACCCTAGACGGTTCACGTGGTATTCGCTCTCAAATCGTTACCTAATCCTCGAGTGTAAATTTGGGCAGCACGCCCTTTGTATTTACCTATTTTTTAGCCATTTATGGCTTCATTATTTTCCTCAATCAATCCCAAAGTCACACACAAAATCATCTCATTTCAATAGCCATTCCATAGGCTCCAAGTCATACAAATACAAAATCAAGCTAGGAACATGTGCGGAAATGAAGGTTGAGTCAAGAAACAAAAGACAGATTTGACGTTATTTTACGTAACGGACACAACTGAGGCTACGGTTATCGGATTTAGGTACAATTTATACCGTTTCGAAGCTAAGACAGAGGGATACAATTTTGATGAAGACCACTTAGTCCAGTTTGTAGTGTATCTAAGTCATATTCCCAATTTACAGAACCGGATTCTTACTAACAGGCTAGTTAACTGCAGTACATTCAAATGGCCATAACTCAGGCTACCGAAGTCCGATTAAGGCGTTCTCAGGGGCGTTGGAAAGCTAAGATATAGTACTACGACTTTTATGTCTTGGATAAATACTAATTCAGTACAGATCAAGGTGAAAAACTGTAAGTAAATTGGTGCACTGTCAAAACTGTTCACTGACTTTAATCCTATGGCAGTCAGGGTATTTCCGTCTTTTCACATGCTATGTTGCTCTGATTGAGCTGAAATTTTGCAGGAAAATATAAAACATAATTCCCTACAACTTTTATGTTTTGTGATAAGGCTAGTTCAGCCTTTAACATGGCCAAACAGATTCGGTCAGACAGGGCAGATTACTACCATTGGAACCCTAAGCTGGAATTTGTACCCACAAACCAGAATTTTCTTTAAACCAAGTCAACTACCATCTAAACACTAGATATTTCATAGGCTATGTTGCTCTGATTGAGCTGAAATTTTTCAGGAAACTATAAAACATAATTCCCTACAACTTTTATGTTTTGTGATAAGGCTAGTTCAGCCTTTAACATGGCCAAACAGATTCGGTCAGACAGGGCAGATTACTACCATTGGAACCCTAAGCTGGAATTTGTACCCACAAACCAGAATTTTCTTTAAACCAAGTCAACTACCATCTAAACACTAGATATTTCATATATCAAAACTATCAAACCATAACTAATCATCAATCTTCATATTATGGCAGAAATTTCACCAAGAAAACTGAAATATCCATAAATCCACTACAACCCATGAAATTTTCTCACAAAATTACTAATTCAACAACTATAACCACAAATTGCCCATTAATTGAAGTAAAGAAGGAGTTTCTTGAAAGGATTAATCGGTTTAGTTTCTTGATTCTCACTCAAACTAAGCTAAACCCCAAGATCAAATGATGTTTTCTTCTCTTGTTTTTTGTCCCCTCAAGGTTCAGCCACCATAGCTGGAAAATGAAGAAGAATGAAGCCCAAGAAAGGTTAAGAAGCTTGGTCTTAGTTTGAGTCAAAGATAGTTGGATTGCCTCCACTTGTTACCACAAGATTAACTTCCAAAATTTCTTCTTTTCCTTGATTTTTGTAGTCAAAATTTTCGGCCAGCAAGAGCTGATTAGGGGCTGATATTTTGCACTAATAATAATGAGATTAAGTCAAGAAAGTAGTGGTTAAGTGGTGTGTTCAATCGGTAACAAACGGTACACTTTAGTTCACACTGTTTTTCCTTAATTCGCGTATACTAGGGTTTTAACTTATAATTCACCAACTTATTATTATCACTTCTAATCACACACTTAATATCATCTAAAACGCACTCTTTAATCATTAAATTTATACACAGTCTATACCGATTAATTACATCACCAAAATACGTAAAAACTTGAATTTACGCTAACTACGAACCTAAATGAAAAACCCTTGATTCTAGGATGAATTGCAATTCTTAAGGAGGTAAATGAGTAGTAAAGCTATTGTAAAGTAATAAATTCCAAATAAAAGGAAATTTTAAGAAAAATATAATGGATTTTTACAATTCTATAGATTAAAATTAGGGTTTCGACTAAAATATGAGAGATTTAAGAAAACCTATTAGTCACAAGTAAAACTAGGGTTTTGAGTACAACTAGGGTTTCTAATCTTTAAAACAAAACAATGACTTAAAACAAAAATAAAATATAGAAACCGTAATATCTTAAAAGTTGGGGTATCACAGGTTTTGTGGTTAAGATTTGAGCAAAAGTCAAATATGAATAGTGACGTACGCGCGCGTTTCGTGTCCGTTTTCTCTCGGGTTTGTTTCACTTATACACTAAACCTCTAATGTACTTCCTTTAACATTATAATTATTCACTCTTAGTAGTCTAGAATAAATTTCTTAAATCTCCCTTGGGTCGATTTGATGCAAAAACTCGAATTTCCAATTCGCGCGCGATAAAATGAAAGTTAAAAGAAATTCTTGTAACGATAAAATAAGTAACTAATACTAGAGTAATTAATCATAAAATTAATTATTTTAAGACTAACGCATGAGTTCTCAAATCTCCAAGATCACTGCACTCTCAGATCAACTATTCCTCAAAATACGTGTATTCGCTATTTCTCACTAAACGAGCTTCCGAAAATTAAATTAACTAACGGGGCATTTTAAAAATATAAATAAGGCATAGTTCCATGTAAATGGTTTTAAAATGATTGAAATAAATTATTCAGAGAAAACGGGTGAATAAATATTTAAATAAACCAGTAATATGAGATAAAATAAAAAAAAAATTTCGGGTCCTCACAGGTAAAAGGTTAGAGCGTACTTTACCGCTACTTGCCTTAATGAACTAAAATGTATATCATAGTGATTATTGATTGGATTGTGCATGATTGATTGTAGGCCATTGTCTACTTTATCACATCAGTTGAATTGGGTCCTAAGCCTGGGCAAGCTGATCTAGTCGAGCCAGTAGTGGACTTGGTTGATTTGGTCGGCTACCTTGAGGAATTGAATGGTATACTCAAGTTTTACCTTGAAGTTTGGAGACTAATGAACTGTTTGTTGAATGTCGGGGATTGTTTATTGTTTTTGAGGCTATAAGGGGAAAGATTGGCAGAGTGAGAAGAATATGTATCCTTTGAAGTGATTGTTTACCTTTATTGAATCTGATTTCTTGAATTGCTATGTTTAATGAATGTTTTATATTGTTATTTGATATTTGACCCCTTTGAACCTCACTGAGCTCTAGCTCAACCTCTTAGTTTTGGTTTCCTTAGAGGAGTTGAAGTTGGAAGAATGATCGAGTAGAGTTAGAATGTTTTGAGAGGTCCAATGTTATATATTGATGTTAAGACTTGCATTTTGTATCTTTTAATGAACAAATTTATGTTTTACACTAGTTGGTGATGTACTTAAGAATGACTGTTTGGATGTTTAATGAGAAATGTTATCTCTGAAGTTAATGTGAGTGAGTGAACCCTAGCGAGAGTCAGGCAGGAGGTCTGTTAACCCTTAGGGTACGCCTTAGGGAAAGGTGGGGTTGTCACACAGAAATATCCCACCCCCACTGTGAGGACTCGTACTTTTATTTTTAATTTCACCTATTTTAAAATTATTTGCATTGGCATGTTATTTAATTTTATCATTTTAGCATGAATTTTACTCAAGTCATATTTTTATCGCTTATGCGTCAAAATTTTTCAAAAGTCGCACAGGTGCGATTAATTGGGGATTTGGAGATTTAACCTCGGACTAGTAAGAATGAGTATTAGTGGTGTAAAGGAAACTACCTTGGAAGATTAGTATTAGAGAGTAGGAAACAAGAAGGAAACTAGTAGTGCATGACACTATTCGGTCACTATTCCTAGTTGACTTTTAACCCTTAAAAAAGCAAGCTTTCTTTTCAATTTCACATCACAACCAAAGCTTCATTTCTTCTTCCTTTTCCTCTCACTTTGTGAGGACCCGAAAATTTTCTTATTTTATCTTCTTTTACTGGCTTATTTAATTATTTATTCACCCGTTTTCTCCGAATAATTTAATTCAGCCATTTTACATCTATTTACATGGGACAATACCCTACTCATATTTTTAAAACGTTTCGTTAGCAAAATTTATTTTTCGGAGGCTCATTTAGTAAGGAAGAACGAGTAAACATTTTTCGAGGCAAAATTCGATTCGAGAGTGCAATAATCTTGGAGAATTAAGAATGATCAATAGTAGACTAAGAAAAGTTAATTGAGAGATTAGATGTGACTGAATTAAACTTAAGCTTATGCCTCTCGCGCGTCGATAGTTTTCCGAAAGACGCGCCGATACAAATTAATTGGAGATTTGAGGAATTAATACTAGACTTGTATGAGGACTCATGTTTTTATTTCTAAAATAGTTATTTTTATGATTATTTACCCTAGTAATAGTTACTTATATTATCGTTACAAGAATTTCTTTTAAGTTTTGCTTTATCGCGTGCGAATCGGAAGTTCTCGTTTTTTGCGTCAAATCGACCCAATGGAAATTTAAGAAATTTATTCTAGACTACTAAGGGTGAATAATTATAGTGTCAAAGGAATTACATTAGAGGTTTAGTGCACAAGTGAAACAAACCCGACAGAAAACGGATACGAAAAGCGCGCGTGAACACTATTCATGGTTGATTTTTGTACAAATTGTAACCACAACACCCTTAAGCTTCCAAACGAAGCTTCATTCATCAGCCACACTCTCTCTCTTTACCTTCCATAGCCGGCCAAACACTCCAAGAAGAGCTCTTTCCATTTCACTACCATTTTTGCTTCCATTTCACCTCAAATTTTCCACACAACTCACATATCACTTGGAGAGCAACTCTAGCTTGGTGAAAGGCTTAATCTTGGCAGTTTTCTTGGAGCTTTTGTGATCAAAATTTCTTGTTCTTCAAGAGTTCAAGAGGTATACACCTCAACTCATCCAATCTTTCATTTCTTTGGTTCTAAAGAGTTTCATTCTTGGCTATGAAGCTTGTAGCTTCCTTCTTGTTGTTGTTATTTGGATTGAATTGGTTGAAGTGGGCTCTATGAACTCCCACCTTGGTTATATAGGACTGCCATGATGTTTTAATGTGTGTTAGTGTGTTGGTGATGAGTGTTAATGTTAGAAATTGAAGGAAGGATCGAAGGAAATTGCGTAGGAATGCTGGCCGAAATCTGTCCTGTTATTGCTGTGCCTTTACCTCGAACTTTTGGTGCTCAAATGACTATGAAACTGATATATCTATGTTGCATATGGTTTTTAGAAAGTTTCTAGCAAAAATCATTTGAATTGGTTGAACAAAACTTGAAATTTCGAAATGTAAAGAAATCTGGAAATGTGTTCTGGCAGCTTGAATAGTGTCTCTTTGAACGAACATATCTCGTTGTACAGACGTCGAAATTGAGTGCCATTTGTGGTATTTGAAACTACACATTTGTATCTTTCCAACAGTATAAAATTAACTTTCTAGTTCGAAATGAGTGAGACGCAGTGAGTCGGCAAAGTTGCTGCCCTGTTCTGTTGGCTTATCCGAGAGAAAGGTAGAAGCTGCATTTTGTGGCTCTATTTTCTCTCACTTATGAATTGATTTTGTAACAGCCCCACCTTCCCCTAAGGTGAACTAAAGGGGTTAGCGGACTGCCTGCCCAGCTCTCGCCAGGACTAACGAGCAGTTACATGCGATCTAGAACATTTCGGGAAAGTAAAAGTGCGCTCGGACAAGCCACAAATATCAAAAGAAAAAAAAATTTAAAAAACGAAAACGATGAATAGTGGCCTGGCACAGCAGAATCCGGCCGGAATCTGGCCGGATTCTTGGCCGGATACTGTCCAGTGAGCAAGGCCGGATTTTCAAAAAATTCCAAGGCAATCCGGCCGACAATCCGGCCAATTTCTGGCCGGATTCCTGGCCGGATTTGGCCCTGTTCATTCCCGCCAGAAATTTTTCTTTCGCCGTTTGAAATACGAGTTAATCCGAAATCCAACCAAATGTCAACCAAACACATATACATTGAAATGTAACATTTACAAGCCCAAAGCCAAAGCGGCATATCAAAACGATTCATCATGGATATACATGTTCGGTTTGCCAATCAAAAGAAATTGAACCCTATACACATTAGGGTTTCATTCAAAGAGCTATTCAAAAGACATTTACATGGGCTCAACTTGACAACCAACGAACACAACCTTTTCCAAAAGTAGTCATTTCCTGTAAGGAAAACAAATGGAACGGAATGAGCTTAAGCCCAGTGAGTTACTACCACATAAGCAACAAAGATCACTTAAGCATAACCTTTCATTTCAAGTACACAATTAAGGAATAAAACAAATCAGTAAAAGGATACGGACGGCTCTCAAGAGCCCATTTCCACGCTTACATTCTTGATCCGATCTCATTGACTCTCCGTCAACGTTTATGAGTACCAACCGTAGAACCCACTTCACTCCCATTCCTTCCACCAAACATACCCCAACCGGGCCCGCACTCCAATCAGTAGCTTTTGGTAATACTCGAGTATACCGGAACCAAGAGTCTCATTACTACAAGATTCCCCAGTACAGTCCCCGTGGCATGTCAATTTTCACGACCAAGCCCTCGCCGGCTCGATTCAATTGACTACCTACGGGGTTGAGCTCAGTAATACAGTAAGGCCGTTGGATATTCGTCCAAACGACACCAAATCAGTTTTCCATGAATGGAATTCAATATCTCATATAGCAAGTGCAGTATTTCAGTGAAACGGTAAACAGTCATGAATGGAATCACAAGGGGGTGAGGGCGGTCAAGTACACCCTCACCTCAATCACTTCCAATAGCCAAATAAGCCTTCAAGGCATCACATTCACATATAACAAAGCCACATTGTACCATTAAAGTGAGTAGTATACTCACTTATCAATTAAGTGTTGTTTCAAGCACTTCCGTCAAGAGAATGTCGTGAACCACCGTCACGCCCTAGAACACGTAAACAAGTACAATGAGACTCGATAACGAGTCATAAAGTAATGCCAATCACAACCCCAATAGGGTTTTATCAACATATACAAGCATTATAGCAAACCAGAAAATCAGGAAATGTAACTCATTTGACCTAGCAACAAAAACAGTTTTGTCCTCAATATGCGGTAATGGCACAAGTTGCTCTACACTTATCGGATGAGGGTGCAAGACCCACCATCTCGAATCTAAAGGACAGGGCTACAACAATGTAGAAGGCCACTCAGTCCAAATCCTAGCACAACTAGGTCAAATATGCAAAATACCAAACCAGAACCGTAATTGCAGGTTTACAAATTACACTAAGCTGTAATTAGTCCAACTCAGTCTATACAGGTCCAAATGCAGAAATTCCAAAGGCATGCGGTAGCTAAGACATCAAGCCACATTTCATCAGAAGACACAAACATCCAAATCCAAAGCAATTCCAGTCAAAACAGACGATTACAAGCGCAGTTCGCACTTTCTGATCAACCCAGAACAGCAACAGTAAAATCGACATATCTCATTCTACACTACTCCAATTGTCCTGAAATTTTACAGACACCTCAAACACATCAATACCTACAACTTCCATGTTTTAAGAAAAGGCCAATTCGGCCTCTAACCATATGATACAAAACCGGACAGAAAAAGGGGTTATGAAACCCTAACTTTCTCAAATTCCTTCCAAACCCAAAATTGGTTGCTATTTCCTATCATTTACATCCACTAAAGTCATTACCCCTCATGACAAACCATCATAAATAACCACAACCTCATGATCACATTAAACCAGAAAATTCATCAATAAAATAAAAACTTCACCAATTCATCACAAACCAAGAAACAAACCACAAATTTCAGCACTTTAGCCACCACTAGGCACAAATTAAGCATCATTAAGTGTAGGAGGAAGTGTAATCACCACTTACCTAGTAAACAAGAGAAGAGGAGTTGTAGACCACCTTAGCTTACTTGGACACTTCACCAAAGCACTTACTAGCACCTAATGGAGGAATTTTATGGAGTAGAAACAATTGTAAGCAATTGGTTTGGATGATTTGAGCTAGTTGGAAGCTTAAAATTGGAGAGGTTTTCTTTCTTCTTGAGCTTAAGGTAGCCGGCCAACATAGAGAAAGAAATGGTGAATTTTGAGTCAATTTTGAGATATTTAATCCAAGGGTAAGAAAGGTCAAAACAATGAATAGTTGTCTTAAGCTTCCTCCAATGGCAATGTGACACTTGTCACTCCATTAAATGCATTTCTATCCTTTTGTTTCCTCTCACATCAATCACATCTCATTCTCTACTTATCTCTTAACACCCGATAAATTTTACACAGTATCCGAAACTTAACCTTATTGGCCGAATTTTTCCGAACTTTTCGTACTAGTGGGGCCCACGTCCATAATCTATCCGTAATTTTTCAAAAACTACCCAATGCTAGAAAAATCATCTAAAAACTATAATTACTCATAAAATCCACCAAGAAAATTTTCCTAAGCCAGAAAATGCAGAAAACATGCAATTAAAGGAAATAACCCTAGGAAAATTATTAGGGAAAATACGGGTTCTCACAGATTTTGAGAATGATTTGTTCTGATGAAATGTAGTCTTATGATTCTAGTTTCCAATTCCACCAACCATTCTCAATTCCAAGTTTTATTGAGTGCGATATGGTTCAATTTCCAAACTGCGACAAAACTGGACAACCCTTCTTTTTGCTGGACAACTGGTTTGGTGGTTTGTGAGATGTTTTATTTTGAAATTTTGATGTCAACCAACTACCAATTGTTTATGAAATGTTTCTTGGACCTTTGTTTCACAAATGAACCAAAATGGGACTGATTTCATGGTGCAAAGTGTTTGAAAAAGGGAAAGAAAGCAAGAAGACAGATTTGTCTTGGAAATTTCTTGAACTTTGGTAGTTTTGTTAACTGCCTTCCTGTACGAGTTTTTACATGAACTTTGATAGAGGAATAGCCCTCATATGGGAGTTTAATTTACCAAGCTTGGTGTTATTCTAAGACCATTTCAATATACAAATGATGTGCCAAAGTTTTTCTTCAAATCTGGAAAATTGACCGAACAGTCTTCAATTTTGGCCAACTTTGAGCTGCTATATTTTGGCACTCAAAACTCTGAATTTAGTTCTGCTTGTTGTGCTTGAAACTTTGTTTAGAACTCTTATTGTATTACAAATTTTAGAGGCTAGTTCACTTTCTATGAATTTTTCTAAATTTCCAAAGTTTGCCGAAAAACATGATCGAAACTATCTTTTGTGCTTATATCAGCCACTTTGAGCTGAAATTTGAATGCCTTCCATTTAGAATCTTGGAAAGATGTCTTCTGGGAACTTTTATTACCTTGAACCAAGATTCCAACGGTATAAAGTTTTCCAATTTTGGACCTACAGAATGCAAGTTCTGATTTTTCTAAATTTGACGTGCAAAACTGAAATTTTCCAACTCGATGGAAAATGTGTTTTTGGAAACTCTTCCCTATCCTTTGAGATTGATTGACCGTTTTAAACTTGATTTCATGAAGGAAATCGGTTTTCTTTGTGTTATTAAACCCCACTTTTGAGTCTCGATTTATGAGTAATTAAGGCTCTCTTTCATGATATTTTCTTAGTATTGTACAAGTGTACAATCTTCCTTGTTACCAAAGGGGTTTGTAAGTAATAGTGTGTGATTGTGACAGCCCCACCTCTCTCTAGGGTATCAGTGGACTGCCTGCCCAGCTTTCGCCGGGGCTCATTCGATGAAAGAACTAGCAACTCAAAATAACTGGTGAAATAACTTCAAATTAAATCGTACAAACCCTAATGGCACATAACCGTCAAGCCAACTTTCCAAACTTCGGACGGCAAGCTAAAAGTCACACTTACCATTCCATACTACAATTACATAACATAAGTCGAACTTATGAATTCAAGCTTACAAAAGTCAAAAGTAAAGTCGTCTTAACAAAAGGTTACAAGTTCAAGCAAAATAAAGCTAAGAAAGCTCTCGACCGTTAGTCCATCCCCGATCTGTTAAGGAAAATAAAGAGAGTGGGGTGAGCTAAAACTCAGTGAGGTTCCAAGTAAGCAGGTAAACACATAGCCAAATTTAAGGCATAAAATAACCAAATAAATACCGTATGATACAATAACAATTTAATCACAGTTCAATTCAAGGATACGGGTGGCTTTCAAAAGCCAAAATCCCCTTGAGCTTGATCATAAATGTCTCCGTTGACTCTCCGTCAACACTTGTATGCATAGAATACCAAGTCCGTAGAACACCACTTTCACCTGTCTCCGTCCACCAATCAACCCCCTTCCGGGCCCGCACTCCATAAACAGTAGTTAGGTAATACTCGAGTATACCGATTTCAGTGTACAGTAAATAGTTCTCAAGGTTTATCGGCCTTCTCGACCAAGCCCTTGCTTGCTCGACAGAACCGACTCACCTATGAGGTTGGGTACCCAAACAGTAATAGTAGTTGATGGGATATCACCCAAACAACTCAAGTACAGTCACATATAGAGAATTCACATTTCATAATAGCAGTATACAGAGCCTCAGTGGAAAGTGAGGGAGGACGAGTGCGATAAAGTACACACTCGCCTCCATTTTTATCAAATCAGGGTTTGGCTCAAACAGTCGTAAATCAAGTATTCAGATATTTCACATAAGCAGGTAGCAAGTAGTGGAACACTCACATGTCAAGCAAAGCAGTAGTCAAACGTCAAGTTTCGCAGTTACGACCACCTTCGTTTCTCACCCCTAGGGCAACGAGTGAAAATTGTTAACCATTAGGTTCATGCCTTACTAAGTTAGGCTCATTAAGAGACCAAGTGAGTAGTCTAAGCTACTTAATCCATCATACAAATAAGGTCCAAATCATGGTAAAAGTTCATGAGAAATAAGTTTAATAAGTGCATGAAAGTTCGGCAAAAGAAAAGTTTCATTCAAGCTTAAGAGTTTCTTCTCGGGTTGAACAGTCTTGCCCTGGCAGTCTTAGAAAAATGGTCATAACTCACTGTAGAAAAGTCGGAATTAGGTGCCGTCAGTGGCGTTGGAAACTAGACTCGAAGGGCTTTTCAACGGTACCAAAATCACACTGTGGTTCATGCCCTATAGACAACAGTAACTCAGACAAGGTGGCTGTTTTTCCAACCCTGGATCAGCATTGACCGCATACCAAACTACTCTAGTTCTAAGGGCTAACTTCATTAGTTTTGATCCAAATTCACCCAAATCATTCCTCAAGTGATCATATACAAGGATTCAAGTCATCTAGGATCAATGGAATTCACAATACAACACACAAACATGATTTAAGGCAACCACAATAGTCTCATAATGACAAGAATCCAAAACAGTCTACTAATGGTTCAAAATCACCACTTTACTTGCTTCAATTCCATTCCAACTCACTCATAGGCTTAACCAATAGTTAATCTAGCTTATTAGACTTGATTAGGGCATAAATGAACAACAAAATCGAGGGAAAATCCCTCCTTCAAGAATCGGCCAGCCAAGAAAAGAACAAACAGCCCACAACTTCCAATATTTGTTCAACCTTCATTCTTGCATGATTTTCTCTTAAAATAACATATCAAGTGGTAAATCTAACTTAAAAGAGGTTTAAAACATAATAATACCTCATAAACAAACATGAACAAGATCCAAACATTTCATCAAACACTTGGTGTGCATACTAAGAAGCTTAACTACTACTTGTTTAATTCAAGAGATCAACCTCAAATCTCAACCAAACAACTTGTATTTTGCCATTAACACTTCAAGTGCATGATATATCACCATAAAAACAAGATTTAAAGAACATATACCTCTCTTGTAGTGAGCTTGAACCACCAAATCAATCCACCAAAGTGAAGCTTCAAGCTTGAATCAAGCACTTAGGGTTGGAAGAAAGTTTCACCCTAACTAAAAATCTTTCTCTTTGATTTTTCTCTCAAGATTTACTAGGGTTAAGAGCAAGGTAAAAATGGAGTTTCTCCCTTCTCCTTAAAGCTTCAAGAAAGTCGGCTATGAGGGAGAAAAAAATGGCTAAAGCTAGCTTAAATAATCTTCTAACTTATGGTCTAACAAAAATCCATGGCTAGGGTTTTGCCACTTGGCTCTATCTTGGTCCAATCCTTTATTAATCTTTGACTAATGATATACTAACCTTTCCAATTGTACCAATACCTATTTAACACCTCTAATCTCTCACATAAAGTCCCTACTACAAATAAAAGCCACTTGGCAAAATGTAAGTGGTGAAATATTTAAGACCAACTCAAGAAATTGTTTTAATTCAAATAAAAGGAAATGAAATGTAATACATGGGAAATGTTATAACACATGGAAAATATGATGCAAGGGCATATTATAAGTGGTCTAAGTCTTAGAATAAGGAATGTAGATAAGAAAAAAAATTATGTTTTACAGTGAGGGTCAATACAAGGGAATTGTTGTATCACATGTAAAATACAACGCTAGGGCATATAATTAGTGGTTTAAATCTTAGGACAAGGCATGTAGTTTAGGAAAATTATATTTTAAAGTGAGGGTTCTCACAGTGATAGTCAATTATTATTTGTTCAAGCGCTCAAGGAGACCTTCAAGAGGATCTCGAAGCGGACGCCTAAAAGTTGTTTGAGCACTTACTCCCTATTTTGATTGGTGAGTGTCAAGTGCATGATTTGTTGCAATTATGTGAATTGCTTCTTATGGACTGAATGGTTTATAACTGTTGAGTTGAGTGTGTACTTTATCACACTTGTTCTCTTTTAACTGATTAAACAACTGAACTGAACTACTTGTAACTAAACTGTATCTGAACTGTTTGCATGTCGTTGGAGTGAACCTCCTCGACTTATAACTGAACTGTCTGCATGTCATTGGAGTGAATCTCCACGACTTATAACTAAACTGGGGGACGCCCAAATCTCAATTGGCCGACCTTGTGACTCGAGCCAGCAAGGGCTTGGTCGAGAAGCTTGGTGAACCATGAGATAACTGTAAGCTTGATCTATTGAGAGATCTTGCTTGGCCTACCCGAGTAGTAGTACCTTTTATAGAAGTTCGGGCCCGGTGTGGTGTATGGTGGACGGAACTGTGAAGTAAGTGGAGTTCTACGGACTTAAATGCCGACCCAGTTGACGGAGTGTCATTGCCGAAAGGTATTCAATTGAGGATTGGTGAAGCAAGTGGAACCTAGCTCCTGAGAATTCCTGTATCCTCATTGAATGTGTTTAATTGAAAATTGTGAATTGCTTGAATGTTACAGCTTTATTTGTTGCTTAAATGTTATTGCTGCCTGAACTATGTGTTTTGCATGTTTTCTTGGCCTCACTGAGCGTTAGCTTATCCCATTAGATTTATTTTCCTTAACAGGGGTCAAGATGGAGAAAGTTATGGAGAAGCCGACTTGAGGCACTTTTAAGTAGGGTTTTAAATGTATTGGACTAGACATCTATTGGAAGTTGTATATTTTGGGAAAGTGAATGTACTTTGAAACTTGTTATGTAAGATTGAATATTCATGTATGGAAATGACTTCCTGTTTTTATTTCGACTTTTATCATTAGTTGTTATCCTTTAAGTTTGAACTGGAATTGTACTGAGTCTTGGCGAGAGCTGGGCAGGCGTCCCGCCAATACCCTTTGGTTCGCCTTAGGGAGAAGTGAGGGCATCACAGTTTGTATCAGAGCTTAGGTTTCAAATCTCTATAGTGCATCTTAGGCTAAAAGTTTAGGATGCCGGACTGTGGGACTGGTTTGAAAGTTGAGTGATTGCTTGTAGGGACGAAAATTATAGCCTAGGTTGGAATTAGTGGACAATTAGGAGTCCTAATCTTGTGAGAAGATATGTGGGATAGTACGAAATGATCAAGTCTAGTTTATTTAGTATACTTGGATCCATCTAAGCTTTTAACTTTAAATGTAAGTTATGAAAGGTAATGGTGGTATTGAGCCGTCTCGGGGACGCCTTCCGGTGATCCGTTATTGAGAAAGGTCTAAGGGGGCTCATTGGAGATATAATCCAACTCGCTGGACTAGAACTACATGGGATTGCCAAAGGACTTACCTTTACCCAAATAACGTGGTGTTAGCGATAATCGATGACTAGAGGCGGTTATCTGAGAAAACTAGGGTAGTTCGAGAGGATAATCGAGGACCGAGGGCAATTGTGGATGCCCAGACTACTAGAATTCCTGAAGTGGAGATGGAGGTACTTGAGGAGCGAGGAAAAGATTAAGGCTCCTTGTGAGCAGTTTCAAAAAGCTAAGAGCCAACTTGTTAGGGTAGCACACGAAATTAGAGACCAGACGGATGAGTCGATGGCTGGGTGTTACCTTGGTGGAACAAGTGGTGAATGGCAGGATACTCGACGAGGGACGTGAGGTTGAAACTCCTAGTGCTGGAAACGGAAATGATCCTACTGAAGTAGCAGAGACTTCTGGCTCCGCCAATCACTAGGCTAGTGAATTAGTCTACCTTAATAGTTTTCGTCAAGGATAATCGGGGTGGTGCTTGTTCAAAGGCTATTGCATTTTGTATTTTGTTTCACTATGCTTCCTACCTTTTGAAGCAATTGAAGGTTATTTATGAAGTGCTTGACTTTATCGCTCTATGATTTCAAATCTATGCTATGGGTTGTACACATTTACAATTATTTCGGTGTCTCTCTCATTAATTTCGTTCTGCATGATCGAAGTGTCATTTTTAAACTTCATTTATGCGTATTTATTTTATGTCATGCCTTTATAAATGTTAAATTTATGGACGGCCAAAGAAGTGAAGAGTGGCCGAGGGCGAGGGCTTAGGCAATCCCGAGTTCAAGGGGATGATTAGGGAACGACTATTGGACCAAACCAAAACCCTAGGAATGAAGGGGATAACCGAGTATCTCCTGCTATTAATCATGTGATTGATATCTTAGCACGGTTAGCTGAGCACTAAAGCCCTAAACCAATCAAACAACCTAGGAATCAAGAGAGGTGTGAGGATTGAGTGATTCTTGAAATTCGCCCATCTAAGTTTCACGGAGGGTCTAACCTCAAAATAGTAGATTTGTTTGAGAGGATGAAATGAGGCACTAGTGAAAGTAAGAGGTTTGGGTTTTTTCTCGAGCAAATTTGTAGATGAGTATTGAAGAGTGAATTAGGGTGTGGAACTTTTATATTAAAGAATAAGATCTCCGTATTTTGTTATGTTTATAAGTGATGATAATAATCTCGTGGAGACTCAACAGCTCATCCATATTAAGCAAAGAATAGTTAAGCTTTATATTCCGGGGTAACCATAAGCAAACGAATGGAAGAGTAATATAACCAGAATTTTCATTATGAATAGTTACTTATTTAGATCTTTGATTTGTCTGGCAGGCTAGCGTTTGACTTAAGCCAACCGGTGAGATGACAAATTTGGTAGAGATGCGTAAGGAAATGGATATTCTTTGGAAGGATGTAGAATGTCAAAAGAAATTGACTGACTACTCGGAAGGAAGGTAGAAAGAAGAATATGCAAAGAAAATTGATTTGCTACGCAAGAACGTAGAACTGGAAAAGAAATACAAAGGAAATTCTCAAACTGATCAAGTTGTGACTCCTCACGTAACTTGTGGATACTGTGGCAAGATTAATCACGCTAAGGCCGAGTGCTGGAGAAAGCAAGGAAAATGTCTGAGGTGCGGTAGTACCGAACATAAGTTTTCGAATTGTCTTAGAGCTTCTAAGAAAAGAGGAAATACTCGGCAGTTTGCTAGATCCACTGCAAAGCAGTCGAGGGCAGAAGGGGTGATTAATCCTAATGGCTATGAGAAGAGATCCAAGTAGTGGAAGTTTTACGAGTGGGGATGGTTTTGACTCCACTTGGGGGATAGAGTTTGTAGTTTTACCCTAGTCTAGACTGGCATTTTGGAGGTGGTAATCTTTGGTATAAGGGAAAGTCCTTTTGTTGTTTTGTATTTTGGCAACTTTGCACGTTCCGTTATGACCTTGTCATTTCCCTTCTCCTTTTGAAATGATTTGATAAACCTATTCCAATTTGATGTAACTATTATGATCTTTTATGACATATGACAATTTACTTGCTTTTAATTCATTTCATGGCTTATAGGTATATTTAAACTTTACCCCACACCTTTAGTTTGGTGATAAGACATGAACAGTTGTAGACGTAGTCAAGATTGTACTTGAGAGTGTAGGCAAATTTGAGGTCTTGGAGGTGACCAAGGATCGGTGGTGGACCAAAAATCGAGAACTTAGGGTTAAAGCTAGGACCCAATGCTTGATTGCCAACTTGATATATTAAAATTGTGAGATTTGAGTTGGTGAAAGGAAATATTTGATAGATTTAATGAGTCTAACGATTAAGGGACCGGATATAATATTTGTAATGGAAGTTGGGGACTATATATAGACTATCGAGACTGAACAATGTGACCATTAAGAACAACTACCCTTTTTGCCTTACATGGATAAGAATTCGATCAACTGTAAGGAGCCGTGGTACTATCCAAGTTGGATTTAAAGTAGAGCCATTACCAGTTGAAAATCCTAGAAACTGATGTGCCTAAGACCACTTTCAATTCAAAATATGGGCACTTTGAATTTTTAGTTACGCCCTTTGGGTTGACTAATGCACTAGCAGCAATTATGGACCTAATGCATCGGAGTTTTAAACCGTATTTGGATTAATCTGTGGTGGCAATTATTAATGATATATCGGTATACTCTAAGGTTTGAGAAGGTCATGAAAGACACTTGATGATAGTTTTACAAATCACGAGATAGAGCCAACTTTCGTCAAGTTAAATAAATGTGAGTTCGGCTGGAAGACGTAGCCTTCTAATTTATACAACATCAAAGGAAGAATTTCAAGAGTGAAATAGTGCTTAACCGATGTACTTGTGTTAGCCTTACCGAGCGGAGAAGGTAGTTTTGTGATTTATACAGATGCTTCAGAGGATGGTTTAAAATGTATATTAATACTACATGATAAGGTGATTGCATATGCCTCTACAAAGTTAAAATCTCACGAGAGAAATTATCCAACTCCTGATTTGGACTTAGCGGCTACGATATTTGTATTAAAGAAGTGGAGACATTACCTATATGGGGTAGACATGAGGCTGATTAAGTTGCCCTATAACTTGGAAGTTAAAACACCTATTGGGGGAAAATTAAGGTTTGATTGCCAGTTGGATGAATAGAAATTGCGAAGTATGGGTTGAAAAATGTAAGTTAGTGATTGATCTGATAGACTTAACCATTACGGGAATAACCTTGTCCTAAGTGTGAATTTCGAGGACGAAATTCTTTTTAAGGTGGGAAGGATGTGAGGACCCGAAAAGTTTCTTATTTTATCTTATTTTACTGGCTCATTTAATTATTTATTCACCTGTTTTCTCCGAATAATTTAATTCAGCCATTTTACATCCATTTACATGAAACAATACCCTACTCATATTTTTAAAACGTTTCGTTAGTAAAATTTATTTTTCGGAGGCTCGTTTAATAAGGAATAACGAGTACACATTTTTTGAGGTAAAATTCGATTCGAGAGTGCAATAATCTTGGAGAATTAAGAATGATCAATAGTAGACTAAGAAAAATTAATTGAGAGATTAGATGTGAGTGAGTTAAAATTAAGCTTATGCTGCTCGCGCGTCGATAGTTTTCCGAAAGACGCGCTGATACAAATTAATTAGAGTTTTGAGGAATTAATACTAGACTCGTGTGAGGACTCATGTTTTTATTTCTAAAATAGTTATTTTTATGATTATTTACCCTAGTATTGTTACTTATATCATCGTTACAAGAATTTCTTTTAAGTTTCGCTTTATCGCGCGCGAATCGAAAGTTCGCGTTTTTCGCATCAAATCGACCCAATGGAGATTTATGAAATTTATTCTAAACTGCTAAGGGTGAATAATTATAGTGTCAAAGGAATTACATTAGAGGTTTAGTACACAAGTGAAACAAATCCGAGAGAAAACGGATACGAAATGCGCGCGCGCGAACACTATTCATGGTTGACTTTTGTACAAATTGTAACCGCAACACCCTTAAGCTTCCAAACAAAGCTTCATTCATCAGCCACACTCTCTCTCTCTTTACCTTCCATAGCCGGCCAAACACTCCAAGGAAGAAGAAGAAGAGCTCTTTCCATTTCACTACCATTTTTGCTTCCATTTCACCTCAAATTTTCCACACAACTCACATATCACTTGGAGAGCAACTCTAGCTCGGTGAAAGGCTTAATCTTGGCGGTTTTCTTGGAGCTTTTGTGATCAAAATTTCTGGTTCTTCAAGAGTTCAAGAGGTATACACCTCAACTCATCCAATCTTTCATTTCTTTGGTTCTAAAGAGTTTCATTCTTGGTTATGAAGCTTGTAGCTTCATTGTTGTTGCTGTTATTTGGATTGGATTGGTTGAAGTGGGCTCTATGAACTCCCACCTTGGTTATATTGGACTGCCATGATTTTTTAATGTGTGTTAGTGTGTTGGTGATGAGTGTTCAGGTTAGAAATTGAAGGAAAGATCGAAGGAAATTGCGTAGGAATGCTGGCCGAAATCTGTCCTATTATTGCCATGCCTTTACTTCAAAATTTTGATGCTCAAATGACTGTAAAACTGATATATATATATATATATATATATATATATATATATATATATATATATGTTGCATATGCTGTGTAGAAAGTTTCTACCAAAAATCATTTGAATTGGTTGAGCAAAACTTGAAATTTTGAAATGTAAAGAAATCTGGAAATGTGTTCTGGCAGCTTGAATAGTGTCTCTTTGAACGAACATATCTTGTTGTAAAGACATCAAAATTGAGTGTCGTTTGTGGTATTTGAAACTAGACATTTGTAGCTTTCCAATGGTATAAAATTCACTTTCTAGTTCGAAATGAATGAGACGTAGCGAGTCGGCAAAGTTGCTGCCCTGTTCTGTTGGCTTATCCGGGAGAAAACTAGAAGCTGCATTATGTGGCTCTATTTTCTCTCACTTATGAATTGATTTTGAAAATGATTTATTTTGATGAAATGTGATGTTATGATTCTAGTTTCCAACGAAACCAACCATTCTCAATTCCATGTTGTATTGAGTGAGATATGGTTCAATTTCCAAACTGCGACAAAACTGGAAAACCCTTCTTTTTGCTGGACAACTGGTTTAGTGGTTTGTGAGATGTTTTATTTCGAAATTTTGATGTCAACCAACTATCAATTGTTTATGAAATGTTTCTTGGACCTTGTTTTCACAAATGAACCGAAATGGGACTGATTTCATGGTGCAAAGTGTTTGAAAAAGGGAAAGAAAGCAAGAAGACAGATTTGTTTTGGAAATTTCTTGAACTTTGGTAGTTTTGTTAACTACCTTCCCGTACGATTTTTTACATGAAATTTGATAGAGGAATAGCCCTCATATGGAATTTTAATTGTACCAAGTTTGGTGTTATTCTAAGACCATTTCAATATACAAATGATGTGCGAAAGTTGTTCTTCAAATCTGGAAAATTGACATAACAGTCTTCAATTTTGGCCAACTTTGAGCTGCTATATTTTGGCACTCAAAACTCCAAATTTAGTTCCGTTTGTTGTGTTTGAAACTTTGTTTAGAACTCTAATTGTACGAATTTAAGAGGCTAGTTCACTTTCTGTAAATTTTGCCAAATTTCCAAAGTTTGCCAAAAAAAACATGATTGAAACTGTCTTATGTGCATATATCAGCCAATTTGAACTGAAATTTGAATGCCTTTCGTTTAGAATCTTGGAAAGATGTCTTCTGGAAACTTTTAGTAATTTGAACCAAGATTCTAATGGTATAAAGTTTTTCAATTTTGGATCTACTGAATGCAAGTTCTGATTTTTCTAAATTTGACGCACAAAACTGAAATTTTCCAACTCGATGGAAAATGAGTTTTTGGAAACTCTTCCCTATCCTTTGAGATTGATTGACCGTTTTAAACTTGATTTCATGAAGGAAAACAGGTTTTTTGTGTTATTAAACCCCACTTTTGAGTATCGATTTACGAGTTATTAAGGCTCTCTTTCATGAGATATTTTCTTAGTATTGTACAAGTGTACAATCTTCCTTGTTAGCAAAGGGGTTTGTAAGTAATAGTGTGTGATAGTCAATTATTATTTGCTCAGGCGCTCAAGGGGACCTTCAAGAGGATCTCGAAGCGGACGCCTAAAAGTTGTTTGAGCACTTACTCCCTATTTTGGTTGGTGAGTGTCAAGTGCATGATTTGTTGCAATTATGTGAATTGCTTCTTATGGACTGAATGGTTTATAACTGTTGAGTCGAGTGTATACTTTATCACACTGGTTCTCTTTTAGCTGATTAGACAACTGAACTAAACTGCTTGTAACTAAGCTGTATCTGAACTGTTTGCATGTCATTGGAGTGAACCTCCTCGACTTATAACTGAACTGTCTGCATGTCATTGGAGTGAATGTTCTCGACTTATAACTAAACTGGGGGACCCCCAAATCTCAATTGGCCGACCTTGCGACTCGAGCCAGCAAGGGCTTGGTCGAGAAGCTTGGTGAACCATGAGATAACTGTAAGATTGATCTATTGAGAGATCTTGTTTGGCCTACTCGCGTAGTAGTGCCTTTTATAGAAGTTCGGGCCCAGTGCGGTGTATGGTGGACGGAACTGTGAAGTAAATGGAGTTCTACGGACTTAAATGCCGACCCGGTTGACGGAGTGTCATCGCGGGAAGGTATTCGATTGAGGATTGGCGAAGCAAGTGGAACCTAACTCCTGAGAGCTCCTGTATCCTCATTGAATGTGTTTAATTGAAAATTGTGAATTGCTTGAATGTTACAACTTTATTTCTTGCTTAAATGTTATTCCTATCTGAGCTATGTGTTTTGCATGTTTCTTGGTCTCACTGAGCTTTAGGTCATCCCATTAGATTTGTTTTCCTTTGCAGGGGCCGAGATGGAGAAAGTTATGGAGAAGCCGACTTGAGGCACTTTTGAGAAGGGTTTTAAATGTATTGGACTAAACATCTATTGGAAGTTGTATATTTTGGGGAAAAGTGAATGTACTTTGAAACTTGTGATGTAGGATTGAATATTCATGTATGGAAATGACTTCCTGTTTTTATTTCGACTTTGATCATTAGTCGTTATCCTTTAAGTTTGAATTGGAATTGTACTGAGTTCTGGCGAGAGCTGGGCAGGCGTCCTGCCGATACCCTTTGGTTCGCCTTAAGAAGAAGTGGGGGCATCACATACTTGGCCGGCGATTGAAACTCCAAAATAAGGGAAGAAAATTCCTCCTTCAAACCACAAAGCTTGCTCCAAGAATCTCTCCAAAGCCTTCAAACCTTTGGGAGTTGATTAAGATAGAAGAAAGTTCTAGTCTTGTGGTGATTTCTTGGTGGATTGGTGGTTCAAAACTTGACTCTAATTAGGGTTGAAGAAACTTTGGAGAGGTAACAAGCTTTCCTTCACTTGGCCTTTAGTTTCATTCAAGTTTTAGTAGTAGCTTTGAGTTGTAATGATGGGGTACTTGAAACCCCTAAACAAAGCTAAGCTAGATGACTTGAGGAAACTCATGTCTTTTTGATTTATACTTAGGTAGATGCCTTGAGGTGAATTACTAGGTAGTGGACTTGAGGATTTCTTATTTTTTTGGTTGTTATTTTAGTGATTTTTAGCTTGATTTTGGCTTGAAAGTTGCAGAGAAAAATTTGAAGAGAAAGAGAGGAAGTGCTGGCCGAATTTTTGCTGATTTATTTCCTTGATTTATTTTCGAATTTTGTTGTTAAATTGTTGTAAAAATGTTTGTTATATGTTGGGTTATGTGTGTGGAAATTATCTCTCAAAAATCATTTCATTTGATTGGGTAAAATTCAAGTTTAGAGAAGAGAAACAAATCTGGAAAATTTTGCTCAGGACAGCCAACTAGAGTATATTCAACTGCATATAATTTTTCATCCAGGAGTCAAAATCAAGTGCCGTTTGTGGCATTTGAAACTAGACTCCGAGGGCTTTCCAACGGTATAAAATACCCCTGCTAATTCATTCTCTATGAGCTATAGTGAACCGGCAAAGTTGACTGATTTGCTCCTATTGTTTTACCCGAGAGACCTACACAGCTGCATCTTGTAGCTCATTTTCACTCCTTTTGTGAAATGAATTTGAAGACGGTTTCTTCTAATGATTTTTAGTACTTTGAATCTAGTTTTCAACACCATAAACCACGCTAATTTTTTATTTGTGTATCCTTAGTTATGACTTGATTTACAAACTGTGTCAAGTACTCCAAGGCTGAAATTTCGTGAACCAGGTTTTGAAAATCAGATTTCATAAAACTATTGTATCTTGGTGTAGAAAGATCTGAATTGAAACTAGACTTGGATTTTTTTTCAGTAGTATAAATTTCAAGGGCTGATTCTATTTCTATGAATTTTGCCAAATTTCCAAAGTTCACTAAAAATGCAAGACTGTTTTGCCCTGTTCTTACTGAAGCAGTGATTTGGAGCTAAGATTTGATCGACTTCTGTTTTGAATCTGGAAAAAGTGTCTTCTAAAGAGTTTTAGTTCATTGAGTATATTTTCCAATGGTATAAGATTTGTAAATTTTGGACTTATGAAACTCAAGTTATGATTTTCCAAAGAATGCTGTCAAAAACTGACTTTTTCCTTATATAGAAGCAAAAACCTCAAAAGTTGTTTGGAAACATTTCCTAGGTATTAAACCTAGCTTACTTGATTATATGCACCTCATTTCATACTTGAGAAATGGATTTAACCCCTATTCTTATGCCCTTGATTTCATACTTGAGAAATGGATTTAACCCCTATTCTTATGCCCTTGATTTTCATGACATTGAACCATAAAATGGAGTGTTTTAACTAGAGTAACACTTGAGGAATTTTACTAGTTTTATATTCGAAACTTGGAACTTTTAACTTCAACATTTACAATGCAAATGAGTAACGTTTTGATGGATTTTGACACCATAATATTTGAAAACATGAATGCTCCTTTATATTCTAAAACTTGGACATACGATTAGAAGTTTTGAGATATGAAAACCATCTTCCCTTTTTCTCAATTTTCGTGCCAAAAATTAATGTACTTTCTTTTGAAATTGAGATTTCTTACCATGACTTGACTCGAAAATGACTTTTGAGTTCTCCTTGAGTGTTATTTCAATGCTTAAACGAAAAAGTCTCTTTTAACTCGACTTGAGCTCATGGTTTTGAATGTGGGTAGCAAGAGGATATTTTTTCTCATTAGCCTTGATCGAATACCCTAGGTAATCATGATTGTACATATCTCAGGTGATCACGTGGACACTGAGAAGCTCGTTTGACCTCTTGCTTTTGCTTCCGTATTTGCTCTTGACTTTTGGTGAGTGTCAAGTGCATGTTTCATGTGCTATGATTGAAATGATATTTGTACAAGTGTTATGTGAAATTGTTATGATTCGTGAACTTGCCGAGGCGAGGGTGTACTTTATCGCCATTGTCCTCTCTCTCTTCAATACTTGTTACTTGAAATATGAATTTGCGTGACTTGAACTTGTATTTGAACATGCTTGTAATCGTGAGTACTGAGCGGCAGTATGTACTACACCCTATTCGGGTGGGAGATGCCTCTCATCCCGACTCAGTACTATGACCTATTTTAAGTCGATTGGAGCATTGTCTTATCGACCACTTATACTCGTGGAGACGCCCAAAATCCATTAGCTAGCCTCGTAACTCAAGCCGGCAAGGGATTGATCGAGAAGCTTGGTGAACCATGGGAAATTATAAAGCTTGGTCTTTTAAGATCTTGCTTGGCATACTCGAGTAGTATTGCCATCTCGTGCGTGTTTGGTTCCGTATCCGAGAGGGTGATATTGTGCATGGAGGAAGTAAGTGGAGCTCTACGGACATGCTACTACTTGAGTTGACGGAGGGTCAACCAAAGATGGCTTGAACCGGTCATGATGTGGAAATAGCTCTTGAGAGTTCTTGTATCCTTTTCATTTGTGTTTTACTTCCTACTTGCTCGTTTATATGAAATTTGTGTTAAGTCTCTCTTAAGTGTATTATTTGAGTTAGTTCGTGCTACTTGTTTGCTTGCTTGCTTGATTTCTTGGCCTCAGTGAGCGTTAGCTCACCCCAAGTTGTTTTCCTTAGCAGGTTTGGAAGTAGAAGTTGGTGATTCTAGACTAACGGCTTTTGGTGGAAACTAGTATATCTTTTGTATGTTATGGGAGACATTTGAAGTGTAAATTTTGTTATGCTTGGGTATTTTGGATTGTAATTATAAATGGTAGCCTTGAGAGTTTTGGACTTGTATATTCGAAATATTTCTTTATTATAAGTCAATGGTTGACTTGTGGTTCTTTATTAAGCTTGAATGAGTGCGTGAATCCTGATGAGAGTTGGGCAGGTGCCTCGCTGATACCCTAGGATTTGCTCTAGGGAGAGATGGGGGCATCACACCCGCACTTAGAATATATATGTCCTCAATGTTAGGAATGATAAAATAGCAAAAGAAAGAAATATTCCCTAAATGTCAAAGGATGAAGTCCAATGCAAACCATGATTCACGAACATCCAGTCTACTACTTAAAAAATACTGTTGATAATTCAGAAGTACCGTGGCATAAGTTCCTTCTATCATTAGTCCAAAAAGCAAAAGAAATACTACTAAGAGTTAAATAGAGATAATAGCAAAAATAGAGAGCCAAGTTGAGGCAATTTCTCAAGAAATGGATGTTGTGCCTTCAAATTCTCAATCATCTCCAGAAGGTTCATAATGTTTATCTCAGTCCGTAGCTTTTGATGATTACGAAACAAATGGATGTTACTAATATTCTCTCAATAGACCCTTTCAGAAATGGAGCAAAACAGGTTCAAAGATTAACACAAAGGATGCTGAAGCTGCTGTTAGACGCACAAGAAGACTGGATCGGACGTCCGACAACCTTTGTGTAACTTTGGACGCATAAAGAACTTCACCCTCAGACGTCCGAAGATATTGAGTCATTCCCTCTAAGCTCACTGACCTCGATCGAACGCACATCATCAGAACACCGGACGTCCGACAAGCGTTGCGACACTTCGGACGCAAAGCCTTGGAGGCACCGGACGTCCGAAAAGAATTGAAGAAGAATTCTCAGTTTCACCTCCTACCTTCAGATGCATACATTGAAGGTACTGGACGTTCAAAATAATTCAAGAAAATTTTTTGAGCTCACTGCCTATGTTCGGATGCAACCTATCGGACGTCCGACACTACCAACGACTAGTTGACTCTTCAACTGCCTTCTAACCGTTGGAAGCATTAATTGAAGAACTTTTTGGTCCCATATAAATAGAACAAAATCAACCACTTTAAAGTAATTTTGCACATTGAGACTGCATGAGATCTAGAGTGATTTTAGTGTGAAAATACTCGTCAAAGAAGATTTGTACTCTTAGTTGTGTAATTTTCGATAAGCTTTTCTAGTGTGATTCAATTACTTCAATAGTGTAGTTTTGTGAGGGTTATCCGAGTGATAGTAAAACTTCCTTGCTTGACCAAGTGTGGCTTGGGGCAAGGAGGAAGTGATCCTTCCTTTGTACACAAAAGATTGGTTGTAAGTTGATCAACTTGAAGAAGTTTGCTCTATAAAGTAATATTCAAACTCAAGAGGAGTTTTGTGACGACCCCACTTCTCCCAAGGGCGAACCCAAGGGTATCGGCGGGCCGCCTGCCTAGCTCGCGCCAGGACTCAAAACTTAAAACAACGAAAGCTAGCAAAATCCAAAAGAGTACTATCAATACCTACAACTTTCATGTTTTGAGTCAAGGCCAATTCGGCTTCTATCCGATATACATCAAATTCTCCAAAAATTACATGTCACAAAAGCAGCGGAAACAATTCTCAACTATACATAAAATGATTCCAAATCCAAATTGTACAACATAAAGGCCATCCATTCACGTGAATAAGCACAACAAGTCCTGCCTTCGCCTTGAGCCCTGTGGAGGGGAATAAAATATTTTTGGGGTGAGCTAGAAGCTCAGCGAGTAACCAGCAAAATCATTAAGCAAATATATTTCACAATGTTGCATTTCGATGATTTCGATGATGTCATGATTTAGAGATCAAATGTCCGTTTAGTGCTCTCGTGAGCCGGTGAAATCATTGCACTTGAACACCCAACGCTCAAATAGATCATAACACACGAACAGAGAGAGGGAGCCCCTTTTTGAGCTCCAGATAACATGAACATGAACCACAAACAGAGTGGAGACGTTGGTGTCCAGCACAAGACTTTCCCAGAACTCATTGAAGCCAAAATCATATCATGAATTCACATGCAAGCACGCATGAGATGCAATCGAATAAATAATGCAAGAAATATTTCACAAGTACTTTGGAAATAGTTTGAGGTCACTCACCTCCATGGCTCAGAAATCATCCATCAAATATCATTGCCTTGCTCAAATCCAAGTCTTAAATCACAAACTCAATGCAAACAAGTTCCTTCAAAGTTCGGACAGCACTTCCCCTGAATTTGCTAACTTTTCCAGCCATCATGGCTTCATTATTTCCTCATTCCAACCCAAAGGTACACACACACAACAACAAGTTCACCAATAAATTGTAAACTTCACCATTTCATCCAAAAACAAGAATTAAATCACAAAATTCAACACTTTAGCTTCCACTAAGCACAACTCAAGCTTCATAAAGTGTAGGGGAAACTTTTTCGGCCGAAGTCGCACGGTCCGTTCCTACGATTCTTATACCAGATTTTTATCCATTTCCGTTTGAGGTCACTCACCTCCATGGCTCAGAAATCATCCATCAAATATCATTGCCTTGCTCAAATCCAAGTCTTAAATCACAAACTCAATGCAAACAAGTTCCTTCAAAGTTCGGACAGCACTTCCCCTGAATTTGCTAACTTTTCCAGCCATCATGGCTTCATTATTTCCTCATTCCAACCCAAAGGTACACACACACAACAACAAGTTCACCAATAAATTGTAAACTTCACCATTTCATCCAAAAACAAGAATTAAATCACAAAATTCAACACTTTAGCTTCCACTAAGCACAACTCAAGCTTCATAAAGTGTAGGGGAAACTTTTTCGGCCGAAGTCGCACGGTCCGTTCCTACGATTCTTATACCAGATTTTTATCCATTTCCGTTTGCCGTTCCGCGCGGACGTGTGCGGCCGTTTTGCCGTTTCCGCACTTGCGCGTGCCAATTTTGCCGTTTGGCTTATTTCAAGTACGTTAGTTGCCGTTTGTGATATATTGTGACATAATCTTCGATTTCAGACAGTGGTGAGCTAGGCGGTGCCGGTGGGGCCCACTATTAGCCAACACACAAAGTGAATTCCGCCTTTATACTACTGTTGGTATTTTGAGTAAGTATTCAGGCCGCTCTTATGTGTTAGTTGTTTATGTGTTTTGTTATGCGTAAAAAGGGTACCTAGGCGAGAGTGTACTTTATCGCGCTCGACCTAAACCCTAATTTGCGCGCTTATTTGTACATGACATATGTATATGAGAAATTTTGGAACTAAAACCCTTGAGCTTGTGGCTCGGGGTGACTTTTGAATAATTTTGTGAATTTTGTGAGTTTGAGGTTGAACTCAATACCTAGATGGACTATTCGAGCCGGTTAGGGCTTGGTCGAAGTCAGTCCAACTTGGATTGAGGTCACCAAGTTTGTGACCCGAGCTTGCGACTCAAGCTCAAGTTTGTGATTTCGTTCGCCTGGGCAAGTTTGTGAGGTGACTGGCCAGTGAGGGTGATAAGGTGTCGATGGGTGTACAAGTGAAGTTCTACGGACCTTATTTATGGTCGACGGAGTGTCGACAGGAGATCACGCATGGCAAATGACTTGGCTTTGGAGCCACCCGTATCCTTATTATGTGATGTTACTTTTCTGCTTTTGCTTTACTCTTACTGTGTAATTGATGTTACGTGAAATTTACGCTTTTGCCCCTGTTTACTTACTAAGATTTTAGCTTACCCTATTCCTTTTGTTTTCCTTAGCAGGGGCCGACGCGGGTACGTTTGGGCACTTACACTAGTATAGTATAGTTAGACTTGCTTGTAATAGCGGACAATTAGGATGTTTGTTTTTATTGTGGTGGTTTGTATAAGGACCCTTCTTAGGGTCTACCTTTTGGTTTTGGTTGTAATTATAAGGATGTAATAGTTTGAGCAGGTACTTTTGGGGAATGTACTTATAACTCTTTTGGGATTGCATATATATATGTATAGTACTCTTTTGGATTTTACTAGCTTTCGTTGTTTTAAGTTTTGAGTCCTGGCGCGAGCTAGGCAGGCGGCCCGCCGATACCCTTGGGTTCGCCCTTGGGAGAAGTGGGGTCGTCACAAGTTTGGTACTTGGTTTGATACTCTATCTCTTTTACTTACTGTCTTGATATATAAATTGCTCATCTCTTCTACTCACAAGCACTTGTGCTTTCTCATCAATTGTTCCATTGTGTGGTCTTTTAGAAAAAGAGGGCAAGCACTCAAAAAGTGACTCACAATTTGGCCAGTTTTTGAACTACCTAATTCACCCCCCTCTTAGGTTATTTTCGATCCTTACAATTGGTATCAGAGCTTGATCTCCTAGAGATTAAGCTCAATCGATTTTGGAGTAAAAATGACAACCAACAATGCCACATTTTTTGAAAGACAATCCGTTACTAGACCCCCAATGTTCAATGGATCAAATTATGTGAGTTGGAAGGAAAGAATGATTATCTTCTTACAATCTATTGTTATCGAGTTTTGGTTTATTGTCAATGAAAGTCCATATGATGCCTCTATTGTCGATGAAGTCACTCATAGATCAAAACCAAAAACTAGAAATGAGTTTACTGGTGATGATAGAATCCACCTCACTTTGAATGCCAAGACTATGAATGTGTTATACAGTGCTCTAGATTCAAATGAGTCTATTAGAGTCAAAGGCTGTAGATCTGCAAAAGAGATTTGGAATAAATTTAGAGAAATCCATGAAGGGAGTGAGAATGTGAGAGAACAAAAGAAGTCTATTCTGGTCACTAAGTATGAATCTTTTAAGATGGAACCTCATAAAAACATTGATAAGATGTATTGTAGATTCAATGATCTCATTAAGGACTTAGAAGTGCTGGAAAATGAATATTCTCTAGGCGAGAAAAATAGGAAAATTCTGAATGTTTTATCCAAGAATTGGGAGAGTAAAGTGACTGCCATTGAAGAAGTTAGAGATCTAAATTTCATGCCTATTGAATCACTTGTTAATTCTCTAACTTTTTATGAGCTGAAACTCAAGTCCAAGGTGCAGGGGAAGAAGATGCAAAGGTGAGAAAGAGTATTGCTCTAAAAGTCTCGCAAGATGAAGATGACTCAGCTTCCTTGGATGGAGATGATGTGGAAGTTGATGACAGTGATATTGCACTCATCACAAGAAGTTTCAAGAGAATTCTCAACAAGAGGAAATTCAGAAAAGGAGAACCTAGTAATTCATTCCCAAATCAATTCAACAACTCAAGAAACAAAGGGAAGCAAGAGCTCAATAAGAAGCAAACTGACAAATGCTTCGAGTGTAGCCAATCTGGACACTATGCGAGCAAGTGTCCAATGAAGAAAAAGAAAGAAGGAAAAATTGAACGAAAATCAAAGCTTAACAACTTTCAGATCACTTGGAATGACTGCAACTCAGAAGGTGAAGTCGAAGAAGAAGAGGAATCTGCCCAAATGACTTTCATGGCTATTAGTGATGAAGAGGTAACTGCTTGTAACTCTCAAACTGATAGTGATGATAATTCTGATGATGATAATTCTTTTATGGAAAGAATGCATAATATCTTGAAAGAATCCTATGTTAGAAACAAGGAATTAAAACAAAAGATCAATTTTCTGATTCAAAATAATGCAAACCTTTTTCGACAAAACAAGAATCTAAAAAATGAAAATGAAAACCTGAAAAGGATTGAAAATGATTTACATGCTGAACTCGATAGAAAAATAAACTTATGTGACATGCTCAAAAGTGAACAAGAGAATTTGAAAAGAAGAATGGATGATCTGTGATACCCCAACTTTTAGGATACTATTGTTGTTTAGCCTCAAAGAGAATATTACGGTTTCTTTATTTTATTGTTTTGTTTTACAGACTAGAAACCCTAAATTCTAGAAATAAAGTCTAATCAAAACCATAGTTTCATTTGTGACTGACCGTTTTCTCAAATTTCTCATATTTCAACTGAAACCCTAAATTCAATTTATGGAATTGTAAAATCGCTCACGTTTTCTTAAAAATGCCCTTTTAATTGGAAATTATGATTTTATAATAGCCCTACCACCCAATCACCCCACAATAAGTGCAAATGAACATGAAAGTAAAGGTTTTCACTTTTCGTTTTCAAGTTGGAGCAAGTTAGGGTTTTCATGTTCTTCCGTAGGGTGATTTTTCGGTACGGAATGAGGATCAAATTTGGTAGGTACGAGTGATTTTTGGATGAGGAAATATTATATGATTTGAAGTGATAATAATAAGTTAGTGATTAGAAGGTAAAAACCCTAGTATACGTGATTTAAGAAAAAACGGCTCGAACCGACGGGTATCGATCACTATCGATTGAACCCACCACTTGAACACCACTTTCTTACTACCACATATCCTTGATATTTTTGCAAAATATCCCTCCCTCATCCTCAGCCATATAACCAAAATTGTGGCCCAAAATGCAAGGAAAAGAAAGAGAAATTTGGATGGCTTTGGTGGTGACAAGTGTCACTCACCTATGGTTTCTTGCCAAACCTTTTGTCTTGCCTTCTTATCACCATATTTATCTCTAAAAACAACTCCAAAAGCTCTTTATTTCTGCACCATAACAGCCGAGAGTGAGAGAGATGAGAGCAAGAGAGAACAACCTCACTTCATCCTGAGTTTGAAGCATTTGAGTGGGAAAAGAAAAAAAAATAGGATTTTAAACCGGTTAAATCCTTCTTTGAGTACTTGGATAGCTTGGTGGGGGAAAAGATCACAAGAAGAGGTGGTGGATAATTCTTGGAAGCATCTTTGAGAGGTATATGGGCTGACCTTCACATTTACTTCCCTTAGTTTTGTCTAAGTTGAGTAATACCTTGTAAACTTGCTTGTGATGTTTAGTTCATGTGATTTTGGGTGATTGTAGTGATGACAATGAGTTAGGGTTTGAATGATTTTCTGCCTATACTTGCTGTATGGATAGTATATGTTGTATCTGAGCTTATAGAAGAGGTTGTAGTGGTGATTGAAGCAAGAAATGAAGAAAGTTTCCTTTGAAACCGTAAAATTTCAGATTTCTGGAAATCTTAGCTTCAGTTCTATCTGGTTCTATTTCATCATGTTAGAGGCCGAACTAGGCTTAGTACAAAACATTAAAGTTGTATAGAATGAAATTTTATGGTTGTATACAAAATTTCAGCTCAATCGGAGCAACGTAGCCTGTGAAAAGACACCCTCACTGCCCTAGGATGCATCCAGTGATCCCTTTTGGACAGTTCATCCAATTGACCGTGTATATTCACTATGATCCGTGATGATTTAGCCATTTTATAAAACATGAAAGTTTTAGTACTTTGTCTTAGCTTTTCAACGCCTTCAATAAAGCCTTAAACGGACTTTGGTAACTTGAGATATGGCCATTTAAAGGTAGTGCGGTTAACTGGTCTATTAGTTACAATTTGGTTCTGTGAATTGGGAATTTGACTGGGTTACACTGGAATTTGGACTAAGTGATCTTCATGAAAATTTTATCCCTTTGTCTTATCTTCGAAACAGTATAAGTTTCACCTCAATCCGATAAGCGTAGCCTCGGTTGTGTCCGTTACGCAAAAACACGTCAAATCTGTCTTTTGTTAAACCTCATTTCCGCACTTGTTGTTAGCTTGAATTTTGTACTTGCATTACCTTGAGCCTATTGAATGGCTATTGAAATGAATTTGTGTTGTGTGTAACTTTGGGTTTGATTGAGGAAAATAATGAAGCCGTAAATGGCTGGAAAATTAGGTAAATACAAAGGGCGTGCTGCCCAAATTTACGCTCAAGGGCTAGGTAGACATACTTGCAACTTGAGTAAGGGTTAAGAGTGATTACCACTTGAACTACCTAGGATATTTGCTTCTTTCTTTTACCGAGGTATATAAGTAAGGATTTGGCCGAACTTGTACCCTTGAGAAATGACTGCTCGGAATACGTTTTCCTTATACTTTCGACTCAAATGGCATTTCCAAGTATAAATGTTATAAAGTTATATAGTTTGAAAAGCGAGCGAGTGTTTCACGAATATTCTCCAAGTGAATTTCCATGTCTTGATTCTTAATGAACGAAACGTCTACGTTTCGAACCTTAGTTGATTTTTAAAGTTCTGAAACAAAGTTTTATCGCAGATTTGGACTCCGAACCCGGAGTATAACCCAGACGTGATTACTAGGGGCACTTCATTTTGGTGAGTGCTTCCAAATACCTGATTGAACTGGACACTTGTTTCCAATACTTGATCAATATGATTAAATGATATATGATTGGTTTGATCGGGCAAGAGTGTACTTTATCGCACTTACCCTTATTTGATATACCTATTTATTGTTGAAATTGATTTGATATACTTGTTTATGATGTGCGCACTTCCTAGAATTCTAGAAACCCTGCGGCAAGTTACTCGAGTCGAGCCGGCAAGGGTTTGGTCGATTGGGTAACGAACCCTGGGTCTCTTATTTGTCGAGTGGAGTGATATCTCCTCGACTAATCGGTATACTCGAGTATTACCACCCATGTTTATTGAGGATTTTGGGCCCAACAGGGGGTTTGAATGGTGGACGGAGAGTAGTGTAAGTGGTGTCCTACTGGATTGGTTACTTACTTGAAAGTTGATGGAGTGTCAACTATTACGTGATCAAGCTCCTGGTGATGCAATGGGAATTTGGCTCCTGAGAGCCCTCTGTATCCTTATACTTTGGAATGATTATTGCGTATTGGATTATTGTTTCTTCTGAAAAACTTTTACACTCGCTCATTTTGAGATTGCTACTTGACGTGCTATTGCTCACTTTTATCAACTCTTCATGCTCGTCACTTTGCTATATCGAAAACTTGTACTTCTAAATAATGGTCAATTTGCTATTTGGAATCTCATTGGGCTTTTAGCTCATTCCATGCCATTTGTTTTCCTTACAGGGGGTACGAGCGAGGCGTGAGACGTGTACAGACTAGCGTAATTTTGTAAATGTACTGAGAACCTAAATCTTTTGATGTATTTGGGACTGTGACAGCCCCACCTCCCCCTAAGGCGTACCAAAGGGTTCGGCGGACCGCCTGCCCAGCTCTCGCCGGGACTCAATCGTTCACGTCAATCCTCAATCGAAACCAGAATAAACCCACAAGACTAAACATAACAACGATCCAAAACATAAAGAAAAACTTATATACATTGCTATCTAAAAAGGGAGTACAAACATCGAATATATAAAGGTTCTCGATTCACCATACATCCAGCCCGTGCCGAGCACTAGGGCGAGAACCATCCCAAAAGAAACTAGACTAGGCTAGTCGATACACAGCTCTCGTCCTTGCTCGCTTTCCCCTGTTAAGGAAAACAAAACTAAAGGAATGAGCTAAAAGCTCAGTGAGGTTCCGAACACATAGGCAACAAGAAGTTCAATGCATTCATTACATATAACCAATAATTCAAGATACAAATACAAAATAAAGCGATAAACACATTCATTAAAAGGATACGGGCTCACAAGGAGCCATATATTCGTTCGTTAGTTCATTCTCCTGTTATTCCCCTTATTCCTCCGGTCATTTAAATAAAATGCATTTTTGGTAAATAAAACCCTCGTTCGTTCTTTCGTTTCGTTCACACCCTCCTGGAAATTGGCCAGGCTCCACCAAACTACAAGGTAATACTCGAGTATACGAAATTCATCCAGGGTCACCATATCGCCCGACCGAGTCCGCTTCTGGCTCGAGTCGATTGGTAACGAAGGGCTGGGCCCAGTTCAGCCAAAAGGCTTACATCATGCGCAACTAATGTAGCAATCATTAAATCATTGAAAATTTCACCTTTCATTTAGGTCGAGCGTGGTAAAGTACACGCTGGCCTAGAAAACTCGTTTTGGAAATCCTTGAAAGCACTTAACACATTATCAAACAAGAACACAAGTCATGAAGTCAAGAAAAATATAGCAAACAAGGAACACTCACCTATTTACGCAAAACAACGTGCAAATATCCTTCCGGATATTACCTCAGTCACCGAGAAAACCTAAGAGTAAATGAGAAAGAATATTACAGTCTATCTAACACAAACATATCTAGCACAAACAATTAGGTGAAATCGAAGAAACCCAACAATTGATGAATAAAACGTATAGAAATGACTTTAAAGTGAAACGAGGGCATTTGGACCGGTGGACGGAAATAACTAGGGTTTCATAAACTAAACGTAAAACCAAACAAAAAGGGGTATAAAATTTCCAATGGAAAACACTTGAACCAAAGACATGACGGAATCCACCTATATAGACTAAGAAATATTGTTTTCGGGATTGTTTATGTGGTTCAAAATCATTTCATATTCAAGTAGATATTATAGACTAAATGTCTTAATGAAATTCATGTAAAATGGAGGACAAAATACCCAAGAAAACCCTAAACCACTCCTTTTTATTTGGGTAAGAGTAAGTAAACATTTGGAGTTTCCAATTGAAGAAGGATCATGTTTTAAGATGGAAAAACAGTCATAGTATTTGCCAAACGAAAATATACAAGTTCAAGTAGAAACTTAACCCTCGAGCGAAAATTTGGGTAGCACGCCCTTTGTATTTACCTATTTCCCAGCCATTTATGGCCTCATTATTTTCCTCAATCAATCCCAACATTACACACAATATAAATAGCCACTCAATAGGCTCAATGTCATATGATTACCAAATCAAGCTAGGACATGTGCGGAAATGACGTTTAGGTTGGAAAACAAAAGGCAGATTTGCTGTTGCTTAGCGGAACTAACACAACTGAAACTACACTAGTCGGATTGAGGTGAAATGTACACCGTTTCAAAGATAAGAGAAAGGGATACAATGTTGAAGAAGGCCACTCAGTCCAGTTTGCAATGTATCTAGGTCAAATTTACTAAAACAACCCCAGATTTTCCAGTTCGCAGTTCAACTAGCAGTCCGGATTCATTCAATCATATCTCAGCACATACAACTCCAATTCAAGTGATTCCAAAGCCATTTGAAAGCTAAGATACAAGGCTATAAGTCTTAAAAAGATATTGACAACCAAATCAGTAGTATTCCTGGTAAAAACAACCAATTACAAAAGCTGGTTAGCATGTTCGGATGGAAACAGGGCAGCAGGGGTATTTCTGTCTTTTCACAGGATACGTCTCTCCGATTAAGCTGAAATTTTGTAGACATGTATAAAATATCATTATATACAACTTTTATGTTTTGTTCCAAGCCTAATTCAGCCTCTAACATAGGGCACTGAAACCGGACAGAACTGAAGCATACAATTCCAGAAATCTGAAATTTTGGGATTTCAAGGGTAATCTCTTAATTTTCTTGATTCAATCACTACCACAACCTCTTATACAAGCCTATATACATCATATACCACTCCTACAACAAGTACAAGAAGGAAATCAATCAAACCCCAGCTTACATAGATCACCCCAAAATCATCACAACAACTTGTATAGCTACTAATCTAACCAAAACATGAGTTATATAACAACTTAAACAAAAATAAAAGAACCAAAGCCATGGGTCAGACCTTATACCTCAACAAAAGGGCTTGAAAGAGCAATACTTCACCTCCTCTTGAAATTTTTGGTTCCCTTAGCTTCCCAAGTTCACAACTCACAAGTTAATCGGTTTAGTTTTCCTTGGTTGCACTCAAATGGTTGGATTCAAGATGGATTGAAGGTTTTTCTCTCTTGCTCTCTCTCTCTCCCTTGCTCGGCCAAAATACAGAAAGAATGAAGGAAAATAAGCTGAAATGAAGGATAAAAGAACAAGAAAAAAATTATTCAAAGAGCCATAGGGTCAAAGCCATGCAAATTTCTCTCTCTTTCCCTTGCATTTTTGGCCACAAATTTTGGCCATATGGATGAGTATGAGGGGGGAATATTTTGCAAAAATATCAGGGGTATGTGGTGGTAAGGAAGTGGTGGTCAAGTGGTGGGTTCAATCGGTAGTGATCGATACCCGTCGGTTTGACGCGATTTCTCTTAAATCGCATATACTAGGATTTTTAGCTTATTATCACTTCTAGTCATATAGTATTCCCTCATCCAAAAGTCACTTTTACCTATCAAATTTGATCCTCACTCCCTACCGAATAATCATACTACGGGAAAACGTGAAACCCTAATTCGCTCTTAACTTGGAAATGAAAAGTGAAACCCTACTTCCTAGGTTCATTTGCACCTATTGGGGAATGATTGGGTATTAGGGCCATAATAAATGAATAATTTCCAAATGAAAGGCATTTTTAAGAAAAACGTGAGGAATTTTACAATTCCAGTGATTAAAATTAGGGTTTCAATTAAAATATGAGTGATTTAAGAAAACCGGTTAGTCACAAGTAAATTAGGGTTTTTGATTAAAATTTTAGGGTTTCTAGTCTTTTAAAACAAAATAAGGTTTTAAATCAAACCCAAAGAAATACACTTTAGTATTTTCTTTACAAAAAACCTCCTAATTTTCGGGGTATCACAATCTTCCCTCCTTAAAAAATTTCATCCTCGAAATTCCTATTAATGGGATCTATCAAAATCTAAGGTAACCAATGACTTGTACCTTCTCCGTCTTCAGAGGAAACGAGGTTCTTCATTCTAGTCCCTTCTCCATTTGACGGTCCAGGGTCGGTCTTGGTTGGTTGCTGGGTTCCTTTCTCTTCGCGCAATTGAACCGGGCAATTAGCAATCCAGTGCTTGGCGCTCCTACAACGCAGACACCTTCCCCCCTTTCTCCAACAATCCACTTCAATATGATTAGATTTTCTACAATAGCCACAAAATGGGAGAGGGATTGAGATCAATGGTCTTTCTCCACTTGGGTTTCCTCCCAGAGTATCTTCCCTAAATGTCTCTACAATTTTCACACCACCCGCTCCACGACCCCTCTTAGCGAATGGCCTACCTCGCTCACCCTGTTCTGGTCTTTGATTTTCAAGAGATTTACCCCCTTTCTTTGCATGGAAGATCTTCACTTGTGGCCTTGCAATTTGTGAGAACCCGTAAAACCCTAATTATTTTCCTAGGGTTTATTTCCCCTTAATTGCATGTTTTCTGCATTTTCGGGCCTAGGAATATTTTTCTGGTAGATTTTATGAGTAATTATAGTTTTTAGATGATTTTTCTAGTATTGGTGAGTTTTTAGAAAATTAAGAATATATTTTGGACGTGGGACCCACTAGTACGAAAAGTTTGGAAAAATTCGGCCAATAAGGTTAAGTTTCGGATACAGTGAAAATTTTATCGGGTGTTAAGAGATAAGTAGTGTGTGTGAAGTGATTGATGTGAGAGAGAGAAAAGAATGATAAGGATGCATTTATGGAGGTGACAAGTGTCACCTTCCCATTTGTTGGACTTTAAGAAACACTATTCACTTTCTTGACTTTTTTTGACCAAAGGTTTAAATATCAAAAAAAATGCACAAAAAATCACCATTTTCTTACCTCTTATGGCCGGCCCTCTCCTTGCAAAGAAGAAAGGAATTTCTTCAACTCTCAAGCTTCCATTTCACTCAATCTTGCAAGAACAAAAGCCTACACTAGATTCTATTCCATAAAAAACCTTTCTTCTAGTGCTTGTAAGTGTATTAGTGAAGTTGTTTTGAAGCTCTAAGGTGGCCAACCTCTCTATCTCTCTTAATTTCTTGGTAAGTGATGCTTGAACACCCTACTACACCTAATGATGGTTATATTATGCTTAGAAGTGGCTTGAGTGTTGGATTATATGATTTATTTCTTGGTTTGGCTTGATTTGGTGAAGTTTTCCATTTTATGAGGAATTTTCTGGTTTCATATGATTTTGATGTTGTGGACTAGTATGATGCTTGGTAATAAGGGGCTTTGGCTCTAGTAGGTGTGAATTGTTGTTAAATGCAATCAATTTTGGATTTGGAATGAAATGTGAAAAGTTAGGGTTCTTGAACCCCTATTCTGTCCGAAATTTTAGGTCATAGCTAGAGGCCGAATTGGACTTTTCTCAAAACATGAAAGTTGTAGGTATTGATGAGTTTAGTGTGCCTGCAAAATTTCAGGGAAATTGGACAAGTGTAGAGTGAGTTATGCCGTTTTTACTGTTGCTGTTTTTGGTGCACAGAATGTCCGAACTGCGATAGTAATTGCCTGTTTTGACTGGAATTGGTTTGGATTTTGGAGTTGGTGTCTTCTGATGAAATGTAGCTGGATGTCTTAAATAACTTATGCCTTTGGAATTTCGGCATTTGGACTTGTATGGACTGAGATATACCGATTACAGTTTTCTGTGTTTTGCAAACCTGTTTTGTGATTCTGGTTTAGTGTTTGGCATTTTTGACCTAGTTGGGTCAGGAACGGGATTGAGTGACCTTCTACATTGTTGTAGCCCTGTTTCATAGCTTCGAAACGGTGGGTCTTACACCCCTAACCGATAATTGTAGTGAGAGTTGTGCCATTACCGCATTATGACGTCAAAACCGGTTTTCTTATCAAGGCCAACATTAAAGCCTTTCTTAATTTCTGGTTTGCTTTCATGCTTGTATATGTTTATAAAACCCTATTGGGGTTGTGAATTGGTGTTGTTTATGGCTCGGTATGGTTTCTTGTTTTATGATATTGTGAGCTATGGAACGGCTCTTGACATGAAATGCTTATATGTGTGTTGTTGGGTTGTGATTGAAGAAAAATAATGAAGCCTTATGGCTGGAAAATTTGGTAAACACAAAGGGCATGCTGCCCGAATTTTTACTCGAGATTTAGAAAACTATATTCTCGACTTGAGTAAAGGTTAAGTATTTAACCCTTGAATTTCCATGCATGAAACCCTATTGGGCGATAATTGGTTTGACTTTATGACTCGTTATCGAGTCTTATGGTATTTGTTTACATGTTCTAGGGCGTGACGATAGCTCACGACATTCTCCTGACGGAAGTGCATGAAATAGCACTTAATTGATTGGTGAGTGTACTACTCACTTGTGTGCTATTATATGGCTTTGATATTTGAACTTGAGATGTTGTATGTTAATGGATTGATGTGAGAGTGTACTTTATCACTCTCACTTATTGTTTCACATGTTATTGAAAAGTTATTGGAAAGTTATTGGAAAGTTATATGAACTGATATATGAAATGAAATACATGACTTGATATCGATTGGACAAGTATCCAACGACTACAAATGTTATCATTGAGCTCAACCCCATTGGTAGTTGATTGAATCGAGCCGACAAGGGTTTGGTCGTGACAATTAATGAGCCTTGGGTAAAGTTATAAGGAATCTTGTAGTATGAGGGACTCTTGATTCCGGTATACTCGAGTAATACCACAGTGCAAGTGTTTGGAGTGCGGGCCCGGTAGGGGGATGTTTGGTGGAAGGAATGGGAGAGAAGAGGAGTCTACAGTTGGTTACTCTTCAAACATTGACGGAGAGTCAATGAGACCGATCAAGAATTCAAACGAGGAAAAGGGCTCTTGAGAGCCACCCGTATCCTTTTATCCTCATTATTAATGTGTGGCTTTATTTATTTTGGTAAATTGGACTGTTAAGCTTGAGGTATCCATGAACTTGGTTGCTTGAGTTGTATTCTCACTGGGCAATTAGCTCACCCCGTTCCTTTTGTTTTCCTTACAGGAATATGACTCTTTTGGAATGAATTTTGATAAATGGTTGCCGAATGAACTAGATGAATGACTCTTTTGTATTGTATATAAAATGGGACCCTAAATGTATCATTAGGGCCGTTTTCACTTTTGTTTTGGCAAACCATATATGTAGCGACTTTTGTATCACTTTTAAATGTCATTTTGGTTTGTAAAGGCTAAATGTTATGTGGTTTATGTAATTCGATGTTTGGTTGGGTTCGGACGAGTCGGTTACTATTCATGGCCGACTCCGGGTTTCATTTTCTTTTATTTTGGGTTATTTTGCCCTTTTGCCTTATTTGCGCGCGTTATAAGTTCCGGAACGTGAAAGATCGCTCTATACTGCACCGTTAGTCCTGGCGAGAGCTGGGCAGGCAGTCCGCTAACCTCTTTGGTTCGCCTTAGGGGAAAGTGGGGCTGTCACAGGTGGTATCAGAGCCACGTCGCGTGGTCTCTGCGCGAAGTGAGACTGGGCCAAGTGGTGTTGTGGTCCTAATTTCATGAATATGTTTAAGTGCTCGTTTGAGCATAAGTTATGAACCTTGAAGTGTTATAGGTCTTTAATCTTTCTCATGGTATTTAAGGACCCTAGATAAGTATGTCGGACAGGAATTTTGATTTGTAGATGGTTTACTCTTGGGACTGGCCAGCTCGAGATGTGAACTATCTTATTTCGGATTCTCGTGCCCGAGTACCCCAGACTTGAGGTGATGCAAGCTACTAGGTATTTGAACCCTGTGTTTTGGAAACAAGCCTTGTATTTTGGAAACGTGAACAGGCTTTGTCTGACTAAAATGAGCAGAAGAGATCAATGGACATCTAGTTTGGATAGTAAGTGACGTGAGAGACCAGACGGGCTGGTACTGGGATGACTTTTCGACTGTATATTACTAAGTCTATATTTGCTTACTTGCTTATCCGTCTTTGAATATAACGTGTTATATGCGATATGTTATTGGTATGATAGATTTTGTTATGTTAGTCAATTTATTGCATTCATGCATGGAAGTACCCTTTTGGAAAAAAAAAAAAAAAAAAAACCCGCGGACATGGTCATAGCAGTGACACAAAACGAGACCAAGAGTCAAAGAGAAGAAAGGGAGGAAACAACACCTGAACCGAACATGGACCAAGAGTGCTACCTGTATTCAAGACTTTCTTATGACCCATTGTTTTGCCGACAGGCTACCATCTGAGGTCCAGCAAC